>NW_020273099.1:1747259-1816849 GCF_003268045.1 Sipha flava
CGCCCACAAAGATAGACAAAGATACACAAAGCACCGGCATATTTGTTTGCGGATTATCAAAGTTTAGGGGCCCTAGCAAATGTTAGCGAATTCCTAGCAAATTTTTGATACCATTTACATAACTCTAGCATAATGTGCCGGTGCCAACTTGACGGACATCAACGCAGGGCGCACGGGGCGATATTTAACGGTAAGAACGGTTCTGTTGACCGGCGCCGACACGGTTTCTTGATGGCGCGCTGGGACCTGGACGAGCGAAACGACGACGCGTTC
Source organism: Sipha flava (assembly GCF_003268045.1). Lineage (NCBI taxonomy): Eukaryota > Metazoa > Arthropoda > Insecta > Hemiptera > Aphididae > Sipha > Sipha flava. The sequence goes on from NW_020273099.1 coordinate 1,747,533, forward strand.
GGTTCGCCGGTGGGTTTCGTTCGTTTTTTCGAACGCCCGGGGATAGACATCACTCGCAAGCGCGACGGCTCGCGTTTCGACGTAATTGATTTCGACACGAGTACGCCGTACGCGCGCCCTCAACGTTGTTCGGTTTCACGTCGTTCGATCGTTTACCGGAACCGCGCGCGGGCGCAAACGTCGCGTGCAACGCGGACGGACCGCTATTGTTTTTCGACGACACCTCCTCGCGGGATCGGACGCGAACCGCGCGCACTCGTACGACAAACCGTCATCGGAAAACAATAGGCAAGGGAGTAGAAAAAAAAAAAACACTTCACGAAAACCAAACGCTTCGGACGCGCGGACAACGGTCCGTCGCGCGTCGCGCCTCGACCGCGGTAACCTAACCGACAGCGTTCGACTATTTCCGTACGTCGAATACTCCGCGGTTTATCGTTTCCGGTGTGCGGCGGTACTCTTGATCCGACCGGTCGCCTCGGCACGCGAACCGGCGGTTAATTTTTTACGGGGGGGGGCGGATTTCGGGGGATCGATCCCTCCCGTTGGTCTTTTTTTCCGTAGAAACGTCTTAACGGACCAGCACTTTTATCAGTTTATCGGACAGTAGAGACATAATTACTGACGAAGTAATCGATGAACGAGCAACTGAACAAAAAAAAACTAACTTGGTTTTGTATTGTAATTGCAGCAAATAATAAACAATTGTAATACAAATAAATATTTGTAGCGTGTAAATAAGTTTATTATTTTTAATTCCGTAGATAAAATATTATTATTATACTTCGTTTGGTGAGCATTTTTTTGAAAAACTCAAAGGGGGCATAGTCCCCCACTCTTATGCATGTAATTCAACGGCCCATCCCTATAACAATTCCTAAATACGCCGTTGACGCTAACATGTTACGCATTATAAATGTCGCGTGCGCGCTTGCAAGTCCCAGTCCTCATCAAAGCAAGAAAACGTGAACTACAAGGAATCAAGAGGCCCTTGACCACCCACCCATAGACGAGTTCAAGTTCCCGCAAAAACAAGCAGTAACTTGCGTTCGTATTGAAACAGATATGTAAATTGACGGGGAAAACGATGCGAGTGTGGGGTCGCCCATCATCTCCGAACGCAGATAGAATTGTCTTGGGGATTTGACACCCGGAATAAAAATGCAGCGCTCTCAAGTGTTATGTTCATGACTATTTTCGTTTTTCATAAACTTAAGAGCGCTCTCGTAACATCCGCTCCTGGAGAAATCATAACCACTCCCCCCCCCATCGAACCGGCAATGGCTCGAGGTAACAGGCGGAGAAACGTTTCGCACGAAACAAAACGTAATATCATCGTACAACAATCGAGGGAAAAATCGATGAAACCGCGTTTCGGCACGTCGTCGAGGGAGCGAACTCGGCCGAGCACCGTCCCGTGCGAGGAACCAATGCTCGATGACGGGCGAGTAAAAAGAATCCGTTATTATTGGCTGGGCCGAGTGACCACCTCACTATAGTGACTAGGTATGCCTAGATACTCGTCCGAACCGCCGGCGGAGTGCCGTGTTGATCAGTTGTGAATTGAACGGCGACCAAGCCTGCGGCATTGCTCGGCCCAGGAACAGACGTAGAAAAAAATAACTTTACCGAACAGGATCGCCGTTGAAAGACGTCGATCAGATTTTTCGTATCGGTTACAAAACATGAGAAGTGCACATTTTCGGGCGGACGAAAGGCGCAGCGGTAAATAATCCCATCATCCTTACGCTCACGAGATTGGTCTTGCTTCCCCCGGTGACCTAAATTTTCACGGACGGCGGCAGTGCGTTCACGCTCTCGGTGCTGCGATCGCGATCCTATGAAAAACGGGCCGGCGAAGAGAGGAGAAACCGTCTCTCCGATTACAGCGACCGCTTTCATGGTTCGCCGCCAACCCGTGCCGGTACGTTATATCGGCCGCAATATCGCGTTTCCATCTCGCGCGCGCGCATCTGATACGGCGCGCGTCGCCCGGCAGGTACGTGCGAGGTGTGAAAAGTGTGTACAAAGGTATGGACGCGACACGAACGCGCGGCAAAGAGAACCCGCTCACGTTTTGTATTACTACTCGTATTACCGTCGGCTCGCCGTGAATTCCGTTTTCGGTGTAATTTATTCCGCCGCCGTACCAGCCGTCACCAGGCACACCGTATCGCCCCCCGCCGGTGCGAACGAAATACGCGCGTGAAAAACGCGCCGCGCGTTAACGTCCGTTTCGGCTGCGGCGGTGAAAGGTTGTGTTCGACACCCGGACCTCACAGCGGTTCGACTCGTTCCGTTTTCCGTCGACGGAATGTCGGAAACGGATTTTTCGCGGGACGACTCCGCGAACGTTAGCAAAACACTAACCTGACATGGCGAATGCCTCCCCCCCCCCCTAACGCGCGGTCGAGTGCAGCGACCGGACCAGACCTTTACGCGGTCGAGTTTTCAAAAGGCAACGCGCCGTGCCCTGACGCGAAACGTTCCTCTCCTTTCGCCCGTCGCGAGTTCCGATCCCGCGCGCAAATTTATTTTTTATTTTTTTATTCATGTAAATCTAGTACAAGGTATAATATATGGTATAATAAAACATAAGAAATATTACTAGAAGTTACTCTACACTGAGGAAAATACCTCGTGTCGTAGAGTAAGAGTACTTATTAGTTACCTAGCGAAATGCAATAAAGTTTAAATTTTTTTAATGTTAATAGAAAAAAGAAGAGGGGGGAAGAATAATAAAATAAAAACGTATAATAAATAAAAAATAAAAAAAATAATAAAAACGGAAAAATAAAACCACACGGTTCCGTTTAAAATAATTGCATATAAGAAATAAGTAAACAGTAGAATATATATATAATATATGAAAAGAAAGAAAAAAATCACAATTTAATACTAAAAGCTTAAAGATTACTGTAAAACCAATTTTCAATTTTTAATTTAAACTACGGGTTTTAATATGCATTAGCGATCGGTTTTCCGTCCGTCGCGGTGCACGACCGTGTACCTCCGGTATTGACGTGCCCGAAAAAATCGTTACCTCAAGCGCCGACAATGTTACCGAGACTCGTATTCGGACTGTCGAACTGCAGAGCAAGAAAAACACAACTCTCGTTTTCACGTACCATTCGAACGTCCGAAATGATTTTTATGGTCGAACGAGTTATGAGGGAACAGCGGTACAACGTTGTATTTTTAATTACTCGCTACATTTTATTCTGATGATGTCAATGGTTTTTTTTTTTTTTTTTGATAATTATTTTGGTGAACACTGCGCGTCTGTATGAAAACACTTAAACGAATCGGTTAGACACTGCTTTGTTAATGGTACCTATCAGATGGTTAAACCATTTACAAACTAGTGTTATCTACTCCGATTATCGTAAAGCTAAACTTATATGAGGTAGCCGACGTATAACGATATTCGATGTAGGCCAAAAGCTTCATTAATTTTTTTATGTTACGACAATATATTTTAATAACTACTATAGTTAAGTAAACAGTTTTTTGAAAAGTACATTTAGGTTTGATAACCTTGCACAGTGTTCATAACTTGTTGTGACCAGAACGCTTGGCAATTTTATTTTTTAAAATATCTATTTACGTAATACGTAATACGAACTTGGGTTTGGTCACAAAACTAATTAAAAACCATCTTAAATAATTGATTGTAACAGAAATCTCTCGAAATTAAAACAACTTCAATAAGCCGGGAAAAAACAGCTCTGACTTGAAGGTTTAATTATATTTTGGACGAATTAGCGGGCTTCGGTAGTTAATCATCGATGTATTCGGTTGAAAACTTAAAAACTCGAAATGAAAAATGTAATCAATCGTTCTGCAAACTTCTAAACTTTTGAGACCCTACGTAGCATGATTTTAATACCACCGGGTTATAAAAGCGCACTAGCAAAAGTTCTTCGCACCCGCGTAATGGTCTACATATTAAAGTCCTGTTGCAATCGTGCGCACGGTTTCTATAATAACTGCAGCCGTGCATCATTACGGTATACAACAGAGATATCAAACTGTATGTCGCGGGGGTTGGAGAAGGGAGCCGCGCTTAGGAACTGGAAACTAAAATAATTTTAGTTAAACTTAAAGTTAATGTATTTCAATCAATATGTACAGTTTATACAATCATTTGAGCGATAACGAACCACACGTAACCGTTTTGCAAAGAACTGCATATTTTTCTTTCGGATCACACTAAACACCACTGTTATAAAAATTAATTAAATTTTCTTGCAAATAAAAAAATTTAATAAAAATTATTTTATTTATTTATAATAGTTGGTTATTATTAAAGCTGTTTATTTTAAATGTTGGATAGTAATGTTAAAGATTTATATAAAAAATAATTTTCTAGGGCCCAAAATTTTAACTACCTAGGGGCCCACAAATGTTTAATCCGGCACTGGTCGTGCCGGACATATTTTACGGCATAAGTGCGTACGATTGTTATTGCTATTACTGTCACTATCGCGTACACGTCGTTACATGACATGTACGCATATTTCATAGGGACAGTAAATATACATATACATATATGTACGAGTAGGGCGTCGTTTCCGCACGCTAACCTGTCCCTTCTAGCTCACTTACGACCCTACGTCCGTCCCTCCGCATTCGCCGATTCAAAACGAACATCGAACCGTACGGAAACGTTAACTTTTTCGGCACAGTACCACACCGTGAACGATGATCGGATGGACGTTTTCGTACAGTAATATTCCCTAATGTTGCCCAGGCAAAAAGTCGATGAAATATTGGTTTTGAGTGGTGCAAGTCCTCTGAGCGATCCCGTCGGGTGCCGTTAACTGTCCACTGCCATTCGGAACTTATCCAGACGGACAGCTTGACAATTTCAAGTTGGACTTTGTAAAATCTAATCCAGAACTTTCCATGGGGGTCGTCGACGGCGGTTTACGGATTCCGAAATTCGGTCGAACCCGGGGGGGAGGGGGTAGAGCACAAAACAGCACAAACGAATGGCATAATTTTGGTTTTGAATATACGTGGTGGTGGAAGGGGCGGGGACATGGAGCTCATAAAATCGTACATTGTAATGCGGCGGTGGAATGCGCGTCACTCGTTATCCATCTCGTTTACGATACATGGAAACGGCGCGCATACGAGCGCACCGAAAGAGAGGTGGCAACAGCGAGAAGACGAGTGGAACAGGACTGAAGCGAGAGAGAAAAAAAAATAAGAGAATAACGGGAAAGAGATAAAATAAAACGCAAAAATTCAAATTGGATATTTCTTCCTCTGGCGAAAACAATAAACGTCGAACGGCATTATTGTCGGCGGTCACTGCGCACGCACGTGTTGTGCATTAACGCCCAACCGACGCGGCGGCGGCCACCGAGTCCTGGCCATACCATCCCCACCCGCAACGTCAACTCCGGTGCTCGAACCCAAGCGATCAGATCGATTCCGCGCGGTCCGAACGCGCCTGCTGAGTTATCGCCACGTCCTGCGACCGACTCGGCGGGACGGACAGCGAACGGGTGCGAGGGGCGTTGAAGTTCCCGCGGTCCGTCCGGCAGAAGAGTGGTTTTTATCGCCCGCGACGACGGGGACGGGGACGCGCGGTGCGTAACCCATAAAAACCACCACCGGACGCGTATAACGCGTACCTATACGTAACGTATATTACGTTGCGTACGCGTGCGCCGACCACTAGCCATCACACTTGCACGTCCGAGTGCGCTGTGCGGCCGTCGTACGCGTGTGTTGCAAATCGTTTTACCTCCGACTCGGCGGCAGTGCACACCCCCTTGGGTCACATCTCCGTAACGCAACACCGCCGCCTGTGCACACGTTTCGGCGTAAACAATACGCGTACGCGTAAATATGCAATAAACGCACCGCGCGTTACGTACATGAACGTAAACGAATACACTCGTAATCGATTTCTGGCCCGACGACGGTATTACGTTGTACAGACTCGCTCGGTGGGCGGGTACTACTACATCGCATGTAATTATTATTGTTATCGTTACCGTGCGTGGCGTGGAATTCGTTCCGTTCTGCTGTGCGCACGGTTCGTGCACGGGATTCGCGCATCGTCCTCGTGCGTCCGAAGGGTTTTTTCGCGTTTCCGTTCCCGCCATCGGTTGACGACTCCAACACCGTTCGTGTTTTCGTCCCGCCACAATTCGACCGGTTTCCCGAAACCTCCACCCGACCGCAGCCTAGCGCAGTGTTTCCCGAACCTTTTCGACTCGCGGCGCCCTTTTTGATCGAAGGTTTTTTCAGGGCGCCCTTCTCCGAGTCATAGCACCACTGATCACAAGGACGATTTCAGACCCGACAGTATTTCATGACGAGTCGCCCCCCCCCCCGTACAGACATCGCGGCGCGCACTTTGGGAACTATGCGTTGTTTATCTTTGTTTTCGGCGATGAAAATTAAACTATAACGATGGCGAGAGCTAGAAAAACGTAAGAGTCTTCAATGAAAGTGACGAAAAAACCCGAGAGCATCTGTCACCAGACCGTTTATCTGTTCCGTGCTGCACTTACGATTTGGTTCGAAAAAACATAATTTACTCGTGATCGTTAATCGAAATTTCGGTCGTTTTTCTCTTGATGATCCGGACGATCCGTAATCGGCCGTGGCCGAAATCGTTTAAAGTTTTCACAAGTACGCGACTCCTATGACGCCGAGTCGTTCAACTGTTTAGCGCTAGTGCGAATGCCATTACTTCCTCGCCATACTTCACCAGCGTAGTATGCCTACCGTTATGCTAACGGCGAGAAACCGATCAAGGACAATCAGCGTGTTGTCGATTTGTGCATTTTATGTTTATTCAACGGATAACAATGTTCACGCGTTGCCGACGAGTTGACGATAAACTATCATAGTTCTCAAACCGTAACACGTGGAAATCCAACGAGTCGCAATTCTACGACTGGACCCGTTTCAAACCGTTAACGGATAAACGCGTTTTCTTTGTGTGCAACTATTCGGTGTCTTATTATATTGTTCCGAAGCATGACGTCCAGTACAGACGGAGGTCGCGCTAACGGAGACCCGATGTATAATGCCGGTAGTGCACCGTAGCGTTTTAAAACCGACGAGCTTTTTTTTTTTTTCATACATTTACATAATTTCGCGTCGCTGTACCGAATGCCATAACGCATTAATGTAGTAATTTTCGGTAGAACGCGTGAACTCCGAAACGCGTAACACAAAGGGTAAAAATATATTTTATTTCCACTTTTTCAGTTCTTTGTTTTTGTATTTTCGACATCCATTTCGCCTTTCATAATATACACTCGTATAAACCATCATTATTCATTTTTATTTTACGCGTTTGATAATATGTATATATGTGCAGCGCAATAATAATATTCCATTATCAAATTATTATTGTTATTATTATTATTATTATTATACGGCACCGGTTTATAAACAATAGTCGCCTAAATAAATTATCGTTGTACATAGTCGTGTTAATTTTTTTACAAATCGCGCCGTGATTATTGCCTCTACTATTCTGCAACATCAGCTGTCGGTGTATGCCGCGGAAAACATTTTTTCGCCAATTTCTTTCGGCTTTCCTGTGGATCGTTCGGTGTATAACTCACCGTCAATCATCTTAAGAGCCGCCGAAAAGAAAATATTGTCCGTGCAAAAACGCGTGTTTTACTCGAACTCGGGAAACTATTAATTTATAGAAAGAAAAAAAAACGTCCGACGGCAAAAACTATATTCCATAGATAACATTAGTCAAACTTAATGGTTTTATAATGAGCAGATGTTTTTGCGTTTCTCTCGTTAAAGAATTGTTACGGTAAAATGCGTAATCTGATTTTGCGCGTAGTGAATATACACACATGTATACAGCCACACTTTCATAAAGGAATATTATTATTACTATCAGCGATGTTATGCTATTACAACACTTTTTACTCGGAAGTTTTTCATCACGTCATAAAATCCGACGGAGTTTTTCGTACTCGCATGATTTATGTTTGATGATATAACAATGCAAGTTTAAACACCGCAGGTGAGGTGAAAACGAAAATTTTTATCAGCTCGTTTATGAAAAATAGCAAAAAACGATGGTTTTTTTTTTTTTCGTTAACAAAATTTCTAAATAATTCTGTCCGTGACGTATTTATTGGTCGTATTTCCCCGTTACGTTTTTTAAAATTCGTTCGGCTGATATTTGTGCACGTCGATTGCCCACCCCAGTAGACGACGGTACTTCTCGAAAAACTCAAAACCGACAATCATTATAACGCAATCATAATAAAACGTCTTATCAATAGCCCAATTGTTGATGGAAATGGTTAATGCTTTTATAATCGCCCTACAGCATTAGACTGGTCATGGTCAGCAGCGCGTTATTCGTCACCGCAGTAGAACAGTTATTGTGCTATCAAGTCCGTCAAATTAAAAGATAAACCCGCAAACGCATTAATTTAATATCGTATTGTTACCTATAATTTTATGGTTCGTCTTAATTTTAGTCTCAGGGTCGGAAGGAAACACAACGAGTCGTAAGAAGGACGCGAAAAGTCGACGAAACGAAGGGTGTAAACCGCGTTTATCATTCGATCGCCGTCCTTTGCGGAACTTTCTTCCCGTTTCCCCTCGTAAATTTCCGCCGCGCTAGAAACATCACCGAATAAACAACTGTTCGTAATGTGCTCCTAGATCGTATACAGCACGTCCATAACGGCAACCGTAATGCGTACACTGGCGACCGCGTCGGACGATAATAATAGCGTCGACGAAATAGTATGTCGATTTCAAACCCGATAACTGTCACCGAACCGTCAACGATATCCCGTGACGTCCAAATACGTCGATATAATACGAGTGTACACGAACAATAAACTACCCGTATTGTACACAACCCCTTCTCGAACAGATAGGGACTCACGCTTATCAAGTTTGGGGTCCGGCCATAACTACCGTCCGATATTAATAAGTTCCAGGCATTCCAATTCAAAAACGTCAGGCAAATCACAAAAGCTCCCTCTATTACGAATCTTATCTTTGTCCCGTTTCCGGCGTAACAGCTCGCATAACATTCTTAAGTCATCCGTATCCACTGAATAGGGGACAGCGTATACTTACCCGACGATTCCCTTTCGCTATCGAAGCTGGTTCGATATAAGATTCCGAAAACACCAATTAAGGATAATAACAATACGTTCGATTGAGTTCGAGTTCTGTTATCAATCCCTAGCGAGGCCGGTGCCTGTTGAAAGGAGGGGCGCCTCAATGGTATAAAGTTGAAACCGAAAAAAATTATAGGAACATAATTCTAATATTCTGTCCATTCTATTGACTACTATTTATTATAAGTATATAATAATTTAGTCCATAAATAATATATTTTTATTACTGTCAGTAGTCGTTCGTAATCGCTATTTATTTAGAATTTAGATATTATAATAGCATCAGATAGCGATTTAAAATAAAACGAGTACTAATTATACGGGGGGATTGGCGCATATTTTTTTATTCGCCCAGGACTCTACTACCGGCACTGATCCTTAGGAAAGCTCTTGCTCACGCGCACCGTTCAACATTGAATGATTTTCCCGTTGCCCCCGATCAACATTTCACAATTGAATATTTCGAAAACCGCATACGCGCGATACGTTTATTACGGACCGAGGAAGAAAAATAAACTGTAAAACGATGTACGTACGTTTATTAGGAGCGTGCAAAGAACAACTCATTTGACGCGCGTGCGACCCCGACACGAATAATAAATTGTGATTAGATTTGTTTTACACGAAACATAAAAGTAGCGGCTACACTATTACGGTCATTTTTATCGGCAGTAAAAAAAAAAAAGTGATTTACTGTTTATAGTGTTTTACAGTCGTCCATCACAATAACGTCCGAGGGTACATCCATTCCGGCGCGACTAACGTAACGCATTAACAATCGATAGGGTACACCGTGTTCGCGGCAGTGTGCGCACTTAACATAAAAACACTTTTCACGACCGCGTCCCTCGCGACTGACTACAGGCTTTACACGTACCTCATAATAGATGTACGAGCGTACGTATATGATCGCAACCAATGGATTATTGTCTCGGCGGCGGTGTCGGCGCGCCCACACGTTGATCACACGTCGGTCTGTAATACGACTCTGTTATTAACGTTCTTGGTTTTCGTCGTCATCACCCGTTATCGAACGGTCCGTCGAAAGATTTCGTCGCCTAACGCGGTACGTTTTCCGTTTCGTCGGTAGATCTCATCGCGAAAAACATCGTTTTCACGCAATCACCGTGATCCACCGTTCGGGCGAAACCACTGCCGCGGTGCAAACGCGCACCGCCGACCCCGTGCGGCGTTCGTATCGCGGGAACAACGTTTGAAGTACGAGCTTACACGGTCAATCCGTGCTCTCCGACGGCTTCCGGTCCGGTCCCGTAATTAAGTTAATTCCCGTATCGGTACACGCGGCGGTGGCTAATGCGCTTTCCGGAAGCAATTGCCGCGGATCGCAGGGACCGCGAATGGGTCGAGAGTGTACGTGTTCGTCCCTTCCGTGGGGATCGAAAAGCTCGTGGCACCGACAAACAACCCCATTCATCTCCCTCGCACTACCTACCCCTACAGGGTAGCGCAATAATTTACCAGTAGGCAGTAGTTACCTGTACACCACCGGTCGTTCGGCCGAAATCTCTCGGAATCGCGTAATACTCGAACGTTCACGCACGGATACAAGTACGTCGACTTATACGTTTGCAGCGCGAGTACCTACACACACACAAATATATAAACGGTACAATGGAAAAACGGTAGTAGTCCCATTTTTATAAATTATTCAGGGAAGCAAAAACTAAGTCTTTTCTTTCTTCGCCAGTATACTTAATGTTTTCCCTTTGATATTTGTAGACTGAAAGATTTTTTCACTAAACCGATTTCAAAAATCAGTACAACACTCCTATTTTGCTATTGAATCAATCCATAAAATCGAAATCGAAAAAATTGGATTGTTATCGTTTTTACCCTGTACCCTTAATATGTGTATGCGTTTGCATATAATACGTGCGCGGAGAAATTTATTCTTTTAGTTTTTCCCGCATTCGGCACCGCGTTGCGACCACGAAGAACGGCCGGATCCGGGTTACTGTTCAAATACGCTGTTGTCGCAGCACAACGTTTTCGAGCGCGACCTCGCGACAATCCGCGACAATTAGGTCGGCGACGATATCGGATTCAGGTCTTATTCTAACGGGCAGTACGTCCCAAATTGGGTAGTAGGAAAAATCAAAAGGGTACTTTACAAAAATATAATTTCCCTTATAGAATGATTGAATTTCTATCGAGTATTTGAAATTGTTGCGATTTATCAACCCGACCTAGTACCTGATAAGTAATAATTATGTAAGTTTACAATGTTAACTACTTCGATGATTGATTAATCTATGAAATGTAAATGTAAATAGTGGTATACGTATAACGGAAAAGATTTTTTTTTAATATTTTACCACGCGATGGTCAAAATTTTAAACTATTAATATACAATTTATTTGGGGACGGGATAAGTATTAAAATCCGAATAAATTTCATAAAACAAACTTTTTAGTGCGTTTGGGTGTAGGTAAAAATCTGCAGGCCAGAATAAAAATAATTGGGAAAAATTATTTTTCTATTTATTTTTTCTTGATATTAATATATGCATTATAAAAATGATAAAAATAACAAAAATAAGTCAAATTAAAATAGTTTATTATATTAATAATATTGTTTTTTTTATTTCTCCACATTATTCTCCTTTTAGATTTCATCTTCTTCTTCTGGATCCCATCTTCTTCATCTTCGTCGTCTCCTTCAGTTTCATTGTGTTCGTCTTCATCATCACTATTTAAGTATTCTACTTCTTCGTTATCCGACAAATCATTTTTGACTAATAATTTTTTTTGAAACTCAATGGGGTCTTTAGTTTTTGTTTTGTTTTTTTTTCTTTTTATCGTTTTTTTGTCTAATCGCGGTGCGACGAAGGGAGCGGTGTCCGGACGGCGGCGACTGGAAAGCAAACCCGACCGTTGTGATATCATGCGCGTGTGTGCCGATGACCCTCTCTGTCGGTCGAGTTCCCCACCGCCGCCGCTTAAGTCGCCGACTCTCCGAAGAATGTAATTTGTATGTTAATAGCACATGCGTCCCACACACACGCGCGCGCGTAGACATCTCCTCTTGCACGCGGAGCCGCTTTTTCTCCTCTCTGCTCCGTTCCTTCGCCGCATCGGCCCGAGGCCACGGAGACCGTGTAGTTTCGCGGCGTTCTTTTCTAAAGAGAGAGAGAGAGAGAGAGAGATAGAGAGAGTGAGAGAAAGAAAAACATCTATTTATACGCGCCGCGCACAACATAACGTTGAAATATATCGTTTTACGTCCGCGCGCCCGTATTTTTCTAATTAATTTCGACGCGTTTTTTCGACCGTCTCCTCCTCCGCTCGTACCTGAGCACTCCGTCCCACGCGAAACGACGGTTGCCCTCGCGCACGGACCCGTTTTCCACCGAACGCAATGATCGTAAACCGTACGGATCTACGAGATCCCGTCCGTCCGGATGACCCGCGATGAACGGTCCCCGGATGCGTTCAATGGCAGTCGAACGATCGGGAATCCTCCCGGACGACGAACTTCGGTTCGCAACGGTTTTCGGATAAAATGTGCGTTCACGTCGACGACCGACTTGTACTGCGATTGTACCGCGATCCTACGGAAAAATCCGTTTACGCCTCCGCGCCGTAATCGTTTTGCGGTTTGCCGATTCGTACCTACTCGCATTTGACATCGTTACTCGGCCGGCGACGGAGACCGAAATACCTCTCCTTCTATCCGACCACCGCATCGCGATGATATCGAATCGGTCCGCGACGACGTTGTGATTGACGATCAAAACCGGTAAGGAAACGAAATCCTTCCGTCTTCCCCTCGTCGCCCAAAAAAAAAAAAAAACTCGCGTGCCACCGTGCGTGCGTGCTGCTCCGGGTGTAATGTTACCGGAGGTTGACGCGCGTGCTCATGCGAACGCGCCCGCAGTAGAATATTATATATTATACGGTAATACGTGCGTTTTGGATTTAATCGAATCGTTTCGATATTATAATGCGATTAATCACGTGCCGGTTCGTTCCGAAGACGGCCGGACGACCTTCGCGCGTCGATTTTCCCCAGTTCCGCGGCACAGTAAGCCGACAGCGGTTTTTAACGATACGCGGTCGAGTGAAAGGGAAAACTATAATTATTATCCTCAGACGTTTCTTACTAGCAAATTATTATTGTTCAATCACGACGGTTGTATTGCGGTAACACTGCGCCGCAGCGATGACTGTTACTTAAGAACCGAATCGATATCAATGGAAATCCGAAAACCGATTCAGTGTTAGGATCGGAGCAATCGCAAATCGTGTACCGATGTATTCTCTAAGAAAATCGAAAAGTAAACGATAAAAATAAAATAATAATATTATAATAACACTAGTTTAATAAATGTATGGGTACTTGTTTCAATTATTTTAAATGACCGAAATAAAACTAGTGCTGTAAACGAAAATAAAAAACTTAACCAACGTATCGTTATGATGTATATGATAAGCCGTGAGGTATACGAAGAAAACGCATTAGTTTAAACAAATCAACTCGTTTACGAGTCGCTGTCGCTTCTATTTGTTATACATTTACTAATCTTTATTTTTCCGGCTTATAGTTTTGTGATAACTATCGGCGATGATTACGACGAAGGTCCGTAGTACTAACATTGATTTCGGTGTACCAGCGATATTATTACCGCGGTTACGTATTTTCGGACATCTTTAGCAAGTCGACAACGGTGTCGACACCACAATACGACGCGAATACAAGCGTTTGACTGCGATATCCGGTACGGAACGTGAAATTTTTATTTTTTTCTATTTTTTTTTCACCCCGACGGATCGTTAATAACTGTGCGGAGTTAAATCGTTACTTACCCTCGATATAATCTTATCATCGGGGGTGATTAGATTTTTTTTTAAATTTTATAACGCTCTGAAATCGAATCATCACACAGCAGCGATAATACCAAACTACCGTGTAGACTAAATGATTATATTGAACGACATTCGCATCAAGTCACAATTTTAAACCACGATTTAGGAGAACACCATGTCCACCTACAAATGCACATAAATACTAATGTGCAGGACAATGATAACGCACAACCTACACGGTTGCACGAACGAAAACAAAATTTATTGAATTCAAAACTGTACATACCTTACTAACCGAATTGTATAAAATTATTTTCCGTTTAATGAAGCGTTATGGAAAAAAATAAAATAAATTAAATGAAAACACATTTTGGGTGTGTCGACTAAATTGCTCGCTTACTAATACACAATGCCGCCCAACAGTCGTTAACCAAGAGAACCGAATTCCGACCCGATTGAGTACTGACCGGAAGTATATTTTAATTTTTGTTGAACGTTTTTTTTTTCCTCCCGGCGGGATAATTGTAAAAGTTTTAAGTTTTCGAAACAATGATTTGTTAAAAATAAAACATTTGCAGTACATGCAATTACATAAGAATAATTTTAAAACGACCAACGTCACTTCGTTCACGTTGATCAACATTAATTCGTCATAAAAAAATAAAATTATAATTGGACAAACAATTTTTGATGAAAAAAAAGAAAAAAGTTATTACCTTGATGACGCTAAATAATATAAAAGAACAAAAGTCCTAAGTTGTTGCTGCTGTGTATAGGTTGACAAATATAATAAATTACTTTCCTTTAAATAACCTTAGAATGATTTCATTATCATTATCGATTGCAATTGCAATGGCTGTGCAGTCGAAATATCTTTAAAGGTACATTTGTATTATTTATTATATAAAGTCTGGCACTAATTTCATTAATAGTTTTCCTTCGGGCGACGGTAAAGTTCTTCTTCAAAGACCATATAAAATATGTTCATCATAAACGTATTACACGTAAAAAATCACGGACGGACCCATTTAGTTCATGATCAACTGTATACTTCGTATATATTTCGTCATGTAATATTTTTAACTCGTCAACCGATGCATAATGTATTATCATGACAATAATAATAAAAATTTAATTCATACACTGTCTGAGTTATATTATAATGACTTGGGTACTAATTCAATATTTTGTAAAACGACAAAGGAGATAATTATTATGTTTGAAATGTCATTAATGTATTTCAAGTCTATTAAATACGTAAAATCGTTCATTTTAAAGATCATCATTGTGATATTCATATTACATTTATAATAAAAATATACATTAATTAGCTATCTAACGTTTATCGATCAGGATTAATTAATAACAGATGTTCGTTTATTTTCATAATTAGCTGAAATACGGTATAATTGCCGGGGTTATAAATTCATCCGATTAAAAATATTTACTCGTTTCAGCACTTCAACGGCAGCATATTTAGCCAATTACGTCAAAATCATTTTTAAGTCACATAATAATATAAGTATGGAATTATTTCAACGTTGTGCGTAACATTATAAATTGGTTTTCGAAAAACCAAATTTAATCAATACGATTTACTGTATTTAATATCGAAAACAAAATTATAGGGTCAACTA
The DNA here is from genome assembly GCF_003268045.1 of Sipha flava. Lineage (NCBI taxonomy): Eukaryota > Metazoa > Arthropoda > Insecta > Hemiptera > Aphididae > Sipha > Sipha flava. Next base: position 1,763,142 of record NW_020273099.1, read on the forward strand.
TATGAAGAGCGAAGCATGTATACTTTACGTATATGATTATGTTGAAAAAATATTTTAAATAAATACGAATAAATTATACGATTTTATAAACTTACCTATATTTCTTTTAATTTTCAATTTTATATTAGTGTTCCATTCTCAGTCTTCGTTTACCATGCTGGCACAATAAACATTCCATTTTAAATTGGTCATATACTACTCGAATATATCTGTAGTTTAATTAATTCTGAATTATTTTCAAGGTGAACGAAACGATTTTAATTATTTAAAAATCATGTATTGTGATTGCGTTTGATAAAAAAATGTGTATGACATGCAGACGACCGTAAAACTGTTGCCGTACGAAAAATCTCCGGTGATAATATATTTTTCATGTTGACGCCTGAATCTTAATAATACTTGCGTACGTATCGTAATTTCGTGTGTATTCGTGTATGTGTATGTGTGTGTGTGTGTGTGTGTGTGTACTACCAGTGGCGAACCCAGAATTTTTTTTGGGGGGGAGGGTTAGAAAAAAATAAACATTACATTTTTTTGAATTTTTGTGTTTTTTATTATAATCAATAGAAAATAATCATAAATTAAACACTGTATTAGTTATTTTACAACGCTGATTATAAAAGTCAAGAAATGTAAATTTTTATCTATTTTTAAAGGAACTATAAATGTGTATTCAATTTTCGTTTTGATTTTTTCGAGGACCGCTGGGCGCTATGTCGATCGATCGAATTAAATCTTAATTAAGCGTTGAAAAATGTTCTGGGCGGGTTATAACCCCTTAACTTCCCCCCCCTGGATACTCCATTGTGTACTACAGCTACTGGACTTGGACTACGTTGTATTTTGTAAAAATACACGTACGTCGAGTTCGTATTTTGGTTTTGATACCAAGTGCACGCGGTTGCGACGTACGAGGTACGGCTCGGTGAACCTGATGAGCAATGATGAAACGCACTTGCCAACTGGATGTGCGCGAAGGTAATTGGAAACGGTTATGATCGCTTTAATTGCGCGACATGTCCGTTCGCAGAAACGTCCTTGCACGAGTGCAATGTGCGTGCGTACCTTTATATGGGTTTGCGGTGCTTTCTTATTGACGGCACTTTTCCTATTCCCATTATTATTAATATTATTGTTGCTGTTGATTTATTTGTCTACGTGTATCGTTGGAATTCTTCGCGGTCTGCGTGCAGCGTTTCGCGTTTCTGCGGACAAAGATGGACGCGTAGACGAAAAAAAAATTTTAAAAAAAAAAAGAAAAAAAACTAGGAGAAATTTTTTTCCCAAAAATATATCATCAATAACGTAGACGGTGATATCATTACTACGTGACACGTTATGGTCACAGTGTTTTCGCGGTACAACGCGTAGGTACGGCGAACGCGTTTGCGTTAATTGGGAATCTGAAGGGGACGATAAACGCGAGTTCAAACGATCGTCGTTGAACATATCTGGTATCGATTTTTCAAGGGACGAGTGTACTCTCCGTCGGCCGGGAAGTTATGAACGATTTTGCTGGACAATACGCACGTTGCGCTTTTCACTCGTACTCGGCAACAACTCGTTTCGTCTGTTGCACGTGATCGTTTACAGTTACAATTTAAAATTCTTAACGCGCACCGAGACGTATGGCCGAATTAATATTCGTGTTAGTATAGTGGACTTCCATGTCGTTTTTACACCTACCGACAAAGTGACGACGTTGACGTTACACACGAAAAAAATAATTATTACCTTATCATAGAGTACCTGCCCAAGACTGTGGCACGTTGGAAAATATTAGTGTTGATCACTACTAACCTACTTGTTATTTTTGCGCGTTTAACGCGTGCCCTTGCGACGTACACGTATTTCGTAGGTACGTTATCCGGCCTTCACTCCGATCGCGCCGAAGACCGCTTTCTTCGGGGTCGTTTTTGAATGTTGATCTCTCGGCGAGACTCGGATTTTCTTGTTTCTCCGCGAAGGTTGTTCGGACCAACTGTCGAACACGTTATATTCCGACCGAACAAAGAGCCATAACATCCGCACGGCAGAACATGCAATTTCGTAATACCTTTTGTTGATAAATTATGGTTTTAATTCATTTCGCCCCGCGCACTGCACTCAATTATAACTATCTACGCGAAACAATATACCTATACCTATAGTGTACCGACGACGTACGCGTACGTTTTTTTTCATATCTATAATGCACTAACGAACAAGTACAAAACGTATTTACGCGAAGAATTAATCAACCGATAAAATGGTTTTATTAAAAACCATAAAAAACGAATTTATTACGTGGGAAAATTTAGAAAACAAAATTGCTGTACCCTATTAATTGAATAAATGAACAGTGCATGTGCTCTATGTGTACATATATTTATATATATCGTGTTTGTACCTAACGTCTCCGTACATTTCGCCGCGTAGTATTTGATTAATGCTAATGAAATTAAATGAAAAAAAAAAAAAAAAAACAAAAAAAATATGTTAATAAAATGAAATTGATTAAAAATAAGTCACCCTGTTTCTGTTGGAAAAAAAAAACACGGAAAAAAACGTGCACTACGGTCATGTTTATTATTCGTACGCGTATCGTATCGGATTACGGAATGATTTAACGGGAGACGATGGAAAAAGTAATATTAAAACGCCGCGTGAATTGCATAAAAACGCGATAATTCACGAAACGCGTTACGTATTATTATTATACATTACCGTACCCTTGGTACGATGTACGTGTACCGTACCCGCGGTACGATGTACTTGTATCGTATCGGTGTAATGCCAGCGCAACTCGGATAAAAATTTATACGAAAACCCCGTTGGCCGTTATTGGGGTCCGGTAAAAAAGGTAAACGTATGCGTTGTTCGGGGACGGCTCGGACGTTATCTACCTCGCCGACGAAGAGCTGGGTCACGTGTTTCCGCCGTCCTCACGGGTCCTCTCGGCCCCATCAACTCAGCGCTTCGTCGACAACACTCTCGTTTCCCGCCCGGTAACCCTTTCGCCCGCGGGATCAAGACCGTCGTCGGCCACGCGGACGTCGTGCGGGCAGATAGATGTTCCGCGTGCGGCGGTTAGGTTACCTAACCTAACCTGACCCGACGTAGATCGGCAAACGATCGTCGGGATTTCCGGACAACCGCGTTACGGGTCGGACGGAAAAATCAAAGTCGGTACAAAGCGTACGAGTGGGAGGAGGAGAGGGATCGTCTCCTCCGAAAAAGATTATCGGCTGCACGTGCGGCGCAATGAACGTACGCAATTAACGCGCGCGGACGGGATTAATTTCTCACGCGCATGATCGCAATGATAATCGTAAACGGTTCACGTCATTCCGAACACGTGTTGCGCCCACGCGCGCGCGATACGACGGAACGGTCCGGCCGACGACGACGTCTTGTGATCGATCAAACCGAGCTGGCCCGTGATTTATCCGTTTCAGCAGCCGCGCACGTGATTTCCCACGTTTCAGTCGGACTGCGCGCGACGCCCCCCCCCCCCCCCCCGTCCACGAATCTCGTCCGACGGACCCTTTCGTGTCTCGTTCCTCGCGAGTCTCCAGATCGTTCTGACCGGATTTCGCCGCTTATTTGTTACGAATAAGATAACGCAGAAAAAAAAAAAAAAAAACCGAATTTTTGTAAATCCTATCCGCGAGATAATGTTCTAATGTTGTTCGTTACCGTATTTCGAACTGTTGTTAGGTTGCTTGAAAACATCAGCCGTCGTACGATTAACGAGGGGTACGGGGTGCGAAGTAGGAGTACGTTGAGCTCTGGGAAAGAGAAAAACGGGAGGGAAAATACGATTTTCGTCGAGAACGCACCGCGCTAAGGTTACTTGTTGTTTTCTCAGGTCGAAAACCGATTACTATTCTATGGAATATAGACGTATAGGTTTTGAATCACATTTCGTAAGTATCGGTATACCGTTTTGAGGCTGATTTCAACAATTTATTCAACCGGGTTTTTACTTTCATTTTTTTTTTTTTTTTGCCGATATTATTTTAAGCGCCCGTGCAAGAACCCGAATTCATATTCAATATAATATCGTAATAATACTCGTACGACCAAAATCATCGCACTTGAGATGTAAAACCGACCAAGTACATCGGTGGTCGTAAACTGTTTCGATCGTACGTGTACCGCGGACACTGTATGCGTGTCATTGCGTTTGTGTCCTGACGTAGTCGTAGATCGGAGGATCGCTTTAAAAAAAAAAAAAAAAACACACGAAAAACGTTTTAAAACGCGGAATGAGAATAACCGATTTCGAGTCGAACGGGGTGCACCGTCGAACGAGGTTCTGTACATACCGATCGCGCGTGCTATCGTTTTTTCTAGCTGTAGACGAGCGATTTTTTTTTTTTTTTGCTTTTCGGATTATTTTTCCCGTCAGAAATTAAACGTTGCAGTGAAATCTTAGACAAGACACCGCTCATCCGTCACTCCACGTACACACGTATACTGTACCGACCGATCCGGCGCGTATTTCGTCGATTCGAAATTTTGTTTTGTTCCGCGCCAAGGACGAGTAAACCAGCTGCGACGCGCACCGAACACCTTGTCACGGTTTTCTTTCGCCCGCATACCGTGACCTGCACACCGCGACACGACGGAACAAATAACAAAGTTCACGATTCGCCGGGAACAAAATACGGGAGAAGCGAAAAAATAAAATAAAAAATAGAATGCGACTTTTACGCTGTACTTTTGTACGAATCAATAGTATGCACACAACATTATATACCGGTGTTAATCTAAAAATATCGAATCTTCAATGTGTCTTGTACTTCGCGGATAGGTAACGGCACGGCACATTGATATTATTTCTCAAAACCAAAATTTTAACTCCGGACGCGTTTCCGATAACATTTTTTTCTTGTTTTCGTAAAATATACACGGTACGTTATTGGTTGAGAATCTAACGCCATACGAGCCCTAGCAATTCCCTCAAAAAAAATTCAATTGTTCCCTAAAAAATAACACATCGACCTTATGCTGCTGCCGTGTTTCGGATAAGAAGGTTTAAAAAAATATTAGTTATATCTTAACATCACTTTTGTTCGATACCATTATTATAACCCGAGCAATTTTTTGATAGTTGTCACACTTAGAGAAAACAATCGCATAACCGTGCAATAATCTTAAAATAATAATACTTCAAATTCAAACGTTGGATCCAATAACTTCCTCGGTTGATCTGAAAACGATCAGAAGGTCTTAAAGATCGAAAAAACGATTTTGAAATGGAAAATTCTAAAAAATGGAGACGAAAAAAAAATAAAAAAAACAGAACACGAAACGAATTCGAGACAATCGAAATTTTTAAGCGAAAATCCTATAAATCACCTATCGCATCTTACAAGTACCTGCGCACGCGCTCATCGTGTCGATACACGTACAACATAAACCGCCGAACACGAGTCGAACGCTCAGAAGTTGGCCACGACAAGACATTTCGGCAAACACATATTATTACGGATTATGATAGAACATACATGAACATTATTCATATATACTACACCATCCGTACAACGGTTATTATTGTAGCCGTGCACATAACGTAACTGCGGTAACGCGTACGGTAACGTACCTACGTCCTCGCGAGAAACACGATACGGTACAATTATGTATTGTTGTTCCACGAGCGTTCGGTGTAATTTCCGAGGCCCCGAAGATTCTTAAGGTTCGTATCGTACACGCGCGTCTAATGCGCGCACGACGCGCTATGTAATGCACACGGGGCGCACTGATTCCGAACGCGTGATTTCGTTCCGCGTAAACGTAACGTATTCGGTTTCGGGGTACGAAAACAATTTAAACGAAAAAAGAAAAACGAAAAATCGCACCCGCTACGTTCCGATACGCATCGATCCGTTCGGCCGGTGTTCGATTGATTTCAGATTCATGTTTGCGCGCGGAATAACCGGACACCGCGAAACGTACGTTAATATTCCCGTGACGATCGAAAGGCCTATAAAATCGTGTCACTCCGTGGTCGAGTATGTCTGAGTTATCCAAACGGTTCACGCTAGGGTCAACACGTCTCGTTTTGAACGGTTATTTTCGGCGTGGTCTTACGCGTTATCGCTGTGCGCATATTTGTATTGGCGGTTTTATATACACGCGCGTTGATTAGGATTCGTTTATTAGAACAATTTGAATAATTAGAATTAATTCGTTGATTAGAATTTCAAACGTGGCGAACGACACCGATGATAATGCGTTCGAATGTTTACGAGCGAGCTGCGAGAGCAAGGAAGAGAGAGAAACACGGACAAGACGAGGAGCGTTAAAAATGATATTACCGATTTCAAATCGCTGTCCGTAATAAGCTGACTTGAACGTGTTTTATGATGCGGTTTACCTATAAAATCTTTTGTTGACCGTGGTGGCGGTAATTATTGTTTACGGTTTGCAAAGATCGAAATGCCCGGAAGAATTAGATTATTTTACGACTTACTGCCTACATTATTTTTAGCACAATTGGATATTATTACTATTATATTCTCCGGGAAAGATTTATTAGCGACTGTGCTGAATAATTCGAATAGAAAATACGCCGCGTGCACAATCGCGAAATAAGAAAAAATAAAATAAATAAAAATATGTTGATGGCATGAAAAATTACATTTTTTTTTTTTTTTTTACTTCTGAATAATTTCCATTGACAATAATGTGGGTATTGTTTTTAAATTGAAAAAATAAATACAAAATAAACGGCGTGGAGGCAAAAGAAATAGTAATAATAATAATAAATAATTGTCGATTACAGTTTCCGAGAAATTCTCACGATCGACAAACGTAAAACCGTTTACAGTGCGTTAAAATACTGTACATAGGTTATGGTCACAGTCTCGCAGCGGTATCGGTTCCAGTTCAATACGATCTCGTTGCACTAACCTTAATCTGACAAACATCACCCTCGGTAACAAAGGTCGAAAAGTTTCGAATTTCCGGGGGATAGAGTGTATGCAACCTTAAGCGCCCGATCATGTTTAACGTTCGATCGTACAAGTGTTCCCTACGACAAATTGATATGTTTTACTTATGCGTTTCAATGCAAACGACGTTTACGAAAATAAAAGTTATAAAAGTATGGTATAAGCGACACTATAATATGATAAAAATTGTCAAACAATGAACACGTGAAGCTTGGTCTCTACTTCGATCACTTGGATCACATTTTTTTAATATCGTTAAATATTAAACACATTTGTTACGATCGAAATCCGTCTTGTTTCTTTTGTTCGATTTCCGTGGCGACTGAACAGACTTACGACGTTGTAGCCGGTAACATTATAATATTGTTCCGACAAACGTTATTGCAGATAATGCTAATGGTAATGTGATTAAATATTTATTAATGTATGTACCGTATGAAACACGTAGACCATATGAAACGATAATTTATACTCATAATTATTGGATTATGTTTGTAACATTTTTGCATTGTGTATAATTATTATCAATCATTATCATGAAGTCTGAAATTATTATTACTTACGTTAATATTTAATTCAGTTTTCATTTAGTATAAAATGCCTAACCTATTTTTTATTAATTACTTGGATTATGGTTGGAACTTAATTAAACTTAACCCAACTATTATTGATTTATTTAGAAAATTGTTAAAAATGGAAAAGTAAGCATTTTGTTTTTCACTAATTTTATACAGAATATATATATTTATAATTTTATATACGATTATTAATAAAGGTATTAGCTGATATTTCATTAAGTCATATAAATGAAAATATCGAAGACAGTTTTTGAATAAATAGATTCGTAATTAAATGTTCAACTAAAATTTGTTAAACATACTTTAATTTAAGTTTTAAATAAATATTCGAAATTAACTCATAAAGTGAAGATAATTCAAAATTAAAATGTTATTAAAATCAAAATATGAATCATGGGTCATGTTCTTATATTTGATGCTGATCTTCGGTATTTATTGAGGCTTAAGATATGACGTTATTGTATATTTCCATTTTATTATTTGTGATTTTTATACTCGAACGCCACTATTTATATTGACATTTTACGATCAATTTTAAATATATTGCCATTTTTTGGCGATTTTTCGATTTGTTTTTCTTCCGTGAAGTCACTTGTACTATCGATTCAAATCTCAACTATACTGATATTTTAATTCTGTTGTATTAATTTTACTTATTCAAATACTACCTATTGACTTTGATATTTAATTGTACATTAAAGTCGTACGAAATATCAAATAAAATTTTTTTCGAAACAATATTTAAATCTGCGAGGAAAAGCAAAATTCAATATAAATTATCGTTTCAAACGGTTTACGTGTCATACATTTTATATAAATTAATAAACCTGCAATAACATTACCCGTTGATTGGTATGCTATTATAATGTTACCTCACTTGACGGGCATAAGCCCCGAAAGATTTTTCAGTCACCACGAAAATCTAATCATAGAAACAAGACGGATCATATCGAGTGTACTAAGAGGTGGTTAAAGTAGAGACCATGTTTTTTGCTCAGCGAACAATCGCATTGCAGTGTCACGCATGCATATAGAATTTTTGTTTCCTCGTTAAGATTTGCGTTTGAAACCGCGTCCCTCGAGATAAGATACGCGTTATACATACGTGTGCCGTAATTTGTCAACACTTATAAACGAACGTTTTCACGTCAGACCACGTCAACGTCAAAACATTATTTTCGTTAGTTTTAACCGTCAACGTTTCGAGTTTCTGTACCGAAACATTCATGCACGGTGCGTAACATACTGTTGATTTTTATGAGTCTGATGTCCGTTCGGTATCACGACTATAATGGTTTTTTTTTTGATCATCAATATGTTCGGTGCGCCCGAATTAATATTGCATCGTGCTCAGTGAAATCCTATTTGATCGCTAAGCTCGCGCCGTCAACATAATTCATTAGTTAATAACCGTACGTATATAATCCGACCGTCGAAATATAAATAAGATTAGGGAGATTAAGAAATCGTCTTTCAGACGTTTCATACTCCCCGAATCCGATTACTGCATCGTACGGCATAGAAACTATGAGCGCTAACAACAAACCGTTTTCATACGTCTTGTACCGGTCCACCAGGGCGACGTAATAAAAATACTGGTGCCCGTAGCGTGGGCATGGCACGAGCACTCCTTTTTCGCGTGTACATAAAAGATCATTCGCCTTTAGGTTTTTTTTTTTTTTTTTTGCGTCGATACGTTAATAAAATAAATACGATCGCCAAAGGATCCGGAAACTTTTGTACGCTTTGTATTCGTCGTGTTGCAGCAGGTACCTATATCGGTCGTTATCCGGCGTCACATTCCCGGACCGTTTATCGCTGTTGTTTTCGTCTGCTGTCGTGCGGCAAATTATAAAGAACACGGCCAAATTAACGTCTCGAGTACAGCAGTTTCAAGCGCGCAGTATGGTAATGTATTCGTTTTCCTTGCAATTAAGTTGGATCGCAACGTTTCCGGTACAGTGACGAGAACAATTTGATTAATTTTCACCGGAAAACGTCTTCGCCGGGTTTTCTTCGATATCCCATTGAAACGCGACCGGGAACAACGGATGATATTTCGACGGGGTGTAGAATAATTTCGCGCTTTTCGAAAACGTTCCGTCGCGACTACACCGTCTGTTCTTTTACACGTAAATTAATTACGCGGTCGGTCGTTTTCCTTATTTAGAACATACAAATTTAATTAATAATTTTAATTAATAATTTAATTTATACGCACTTCGGTTAGGCGAGGAAACGTAACTTATACAGTTATCAATGTGCACGCACGAGTTTTTTTCTTCTTTCGAAAAAACAAACAAAAACGAAAAACACATGATTCCGTTTTGAAAAAGTTAACCGGAAAAAAAAAATAAATACGCACGTAATTCTTTCGATGCGTAAACACGTTGAAGACAACGCGCGCCGTGAGGCTGAAGATGACGAAGCGAACGGTTCGGTACGAAAACCACTGCGAAATAAATCGTTATTCGGCCGTCGACGGCGCGGGTTCACGCGAAGCGCATGTACACCGTTTTCGGTGCGCAAACATATCATTACCGTATTGGTCGCGTCACGTCATGGAGCCGATGGATCCGTGTGAAATAAAAATCGACTAAACGTTGTTCGCCGCCGGATGTGCCCTAGAAAACGACGTTTCGGACGTGCGCGCGGAGGATCGACGCACAAAAAGCGGTAGATCCCGAACGAACCGTACACAATACAACGACGTGGGCCGTCCCTTAACCTGCGCACGGTATTACGTAATGACCGGAGAGCGCAAGTAGCTAATGTTGTAACGCGTCCGGAGACACGACTTTTTTTTCTTTTTTTATACGTGTTCACCACGTGCGTGTAACGGACGACTCGTCGACATTTAGACACTCAACACCACCTGTGTGCGCACGATCGCGTGTAATGATAAAAATCGGACCCAACGACAGCCGAACGTATAATTTCCTTCGGGAAAGGCTCCTCCGCCCCCCCTTCCCCCGTGTTCGTCTCACTTTTTTTCTCCTCCTCCGCCCCGACGCCCGGTAATGACTGACCCGGCTATAATGACACATGGTTCAGCACACACACACACACACACACACATCCTCATCGCGCGCGTGTATGCGTATACGTGTACACGTATATGCTTCGGGTGGAAGAAAAAAAAAATAATAATGATAATCTTACAATAAGATCAAAGCGGAGAGAGAGAAAGAAAAAAATATGTAAACCGTATTACATCCGACATTACGTGGAGTTTTTACGAACGGTGTTTTGTTTTTTTTTTTTTCCCCCAATCGAGTGTCTCGAAACACTCCGCGTACACCTGAAACGCAACTAAAATGTTTACGTTTGTTTCCCATTTATTTTCAATGTACAATCGATTGCCGCCCCACAATATCCGTTCTCGAGAACGGCAACACGAAACACCGCAAATCATTAAGCGCGCGCCCATGCGAACGCGGTCGCGTTAGAACGCGTAAACATATTCGTTCGCACCGTTTCTCGGACAACGGACCGCTCTACGGATCAATCTCGGTCCGCGTCGAACGACCCCGCAAGTCGATGGGGAAAACAATTTCGGACGCGTGAAGGGGCCCCGAGTTCGCTAAATCCACACCGCCTTCGACCTGTTATATCGTTCTAATTGAGACCCATCCCCTCCCCTCCCCTCCTCGACGGCCAAATGCTTACCAACGGGGAAAAAAAAAATCCTGAAAACGTTACGAAAATCAAATGAACGGCTTACCGCCGTAGATTTGATGATACGGTGCACGGAACCGTTTTCGTTCACGATTGCCGATGAACAACCGTTGTACTGATATGCTAATGCCGCGTGATGTATGCGGACCCTACGCGCACGGTCGTCCGCCGAATTTCCCGTCGCGCCCGACACGTTATCCGATCGTATAATACGTTCCGAATAATCGAGAACGAAGACGGCCGCGAAATTCATCTCGTCCCCGTCCTTCTCCTGTCTCGTTTGTCAGCCAACGCTAACGCGACTTTGACTCGACGACTGTTATTTCTTGACATGATTTTCTATTTTTTTTTTTTTATCCTTTTTTTCTTTCCTTCCTTTATCTCAAATATTTTTTAAGAGCAAACGAGAAAATGGCATTTCGAACCGACGTCGTGCATTACAGTCGCGTCGCCCGCCGCGTACGCAGTATTTCGATTCGGCAAACGTCAAGATTTGTCAACGTCGGCGGTGCAGAAGTAACGAACTAACAGACGACTCTCGGCCGAATCGGATTGGTGGACGACGACGGGTGGTTTTTTTTTTTTTTTGACGAAATCCTATTCGATCGTTCGTGATTTACTGATGTACCGCGTTTTCTTACGAAAAAACAAGTTGTTAATGGCACTAGCGGTACACGGAAACTCAGCGCGTTATAACGTAGGCGCACGAGGAGCCCTCGGACCACCAATAGCAAACATAAAACAAGGTATTTCAGCTTTATTACGGAACAACCGAAACGAAGAGTTCGCGCGATGAATTTCTGCGACATGGTTAAATTATTAGACGATTTTTCTAATAGAATAAACTCAAAACATCTTTTATCGGAAACGAAACGTACCACTCGAATCACAAAAGTTTATTTTGACACGACAGATTCGTTGGTTTTCGTTTAACTCGCATTGGCTATTGACCGATTGTCGATTTACGTATTCGAACATAATTGATGTGGTTCTCGTCAGTATACCATACATTATTAATCAAAGTATTATTTTGTTTTCATGTAAAATACGTGAGTTCGGTGTGTCTCGGAATAGTTCGCGTTTAGGATTAGAATAGACGATTGTGAATCGGCATTTGGTTCGAAAGGCCAAATCAAAGTGTTTTCTGAAACGTCACCGCTCCGGAACGCTGAGAAAAGCGTGCCTAGATGGCGTCCCAATAGCCTTTTCGACTTTTCGCACTCTGCGCGACTTTACACGGCGTTAGTCGCAACGGTTGCCGATTGAACGCACAAAAATATTAAAACATTACGCATTTGCGTTCTTCGATACGCGGTAATAAATCGTCCCGAGAACATATCGCAAACACGTTCTTCGGCAGCTGCGGTCCACACCCTGTTATGTTAACGATTTCGCAATCGTATGCGTTGCGATTTCGTTACGAGAAATTCCATATTCCGGTAGAACGTAGACGGGCAACGATTTCGTGATAAGTCCACTGACACATGTATTATGTTACGTTTACGGATTGAAAAATGCGCTCGATAGTATTATTGTAGGAGTGCGACAATCAGCGCGTACAACCGTAATCGTACTGGATAACGGGTTCGAAAACGAAAAACGAATCACTTCTACTTGATCGTATTGTTCCGTCTCTATCCGCAGAGCATTTCCGTAAATCGTCAAAGCGTTTACTGCATACAACGTTGTGAAAAACGACACGATTGAAAGTAACGGTTGTTATATATTATACAGAAAAAAAAACCAAAAGTTCTTCTATAAATAAAGGTTGTGTACGCATCGATTTCCTTGTTACTACACCCTTTTTCGGGGATCAGCGAAAATTTTATTGGCCTATTTTTTTTTCTACCCAAAATCAGTATGTATAGGATGAAACGGTACGAAGAGGGGGGGGGGGGCGAAGATCGGGTAGGACAATAAAATACTTCCGGATATCCATTTTGAACTCTCCAAATTTTTATTTATTATATCGAGAAACTTTAGCAATAATATAAGATCAACGGATCTAAGCTGTACACACGGAGTTCTAAACTTTTTATAAGCCGAATAGTTCAATCTTCTAAAACTGTAATTTATAATATATTATTAAGGATATGGTGTGCACTGTGTACATAGTATGTATACACCGCTATAGACGTTTAATATCTGCGAATTACGATTTTCAAATAACAGCAGCACGTTTCAGCGCGTGTTTCGAAATCATATTATGTATTTTAAATTAAGTTTTCGAAACAGATAATACGTCACAGTAGGTCTTATATTACTTATATATATATATATATATTATAGATGTGTGAACAAGAGCATCGGGCTGCGGCAGATGGTGTATGCGCGTCTGCCGAGTGCAAACTTTACCCTAGGGCCTGCGCGCGATCACGGTCGTACAGAGGGACCGCCTGAAATTCATTACTCGAGTCTAACATTCTTATTATTTATTACTCCGCAAGACAAATAATAATTATTACTTATCTATGGGTTATAATTACGTCGAGAGCAATTATTCGAAACGTAAAAATACGGTATTTAAAACGCGTAATGAGACGGGATCGCGTTGTGTTCCCGCCCTCCGTTCGCTACGGGTTGGACTGTTACGCATAAGGGTGTCTGATATTCGCTCGCAAGAAATATGAATATTACCGTGGACGGGATTCGACGTACGCCTATTGAATTACATATCCGTTCGTGTAAATAATGCGTCACCATAATAACGCTGAGAAGCTCACATTTTGTCTACGGCTGCGCGTCCATGCGTGTACACGTCCTGCGGGTCCTGCGCGCGTAATCGGGCGAAAAACGTACAGGATAACGATACCGTTGCATAGTTATTCCAAAATCGCAAACGAACCAATACGAAGAACACGATGCGAATATGCAAATTTTCTAATGAATCAAGTACGTAACGTTAGCGCGCTGGTAATATCAGAACGATGTCTTTACATGAATAACGGTTACGGGGTACCGAAATATTCGTATCCAAACAGAACAAAAATCGTTATGTATCGTATTGTAAAATCTTTGATTTCGTTGTTAAAAAAAAAAAAAATGTAAGAGTAACGGAATTTCATAGTCGCCAGGACGAAATATTATCCGGGTACGATATCGGTTTGTCTGTAGTGCCAATGTTCTACTCGAGTCTTGTGCTATACATGCTATTGGCGCATTACGAGCACACCGAATTATTTGATTCTTTCACTTTCGTTACCCGGATCGGAACATTACTCTGTACCTTACGTTTTGAAACGTTAATAACTTTGTGCTCGTTTTGAACTCGAACTTGCGTACACAATTCAGGTGAATTGTAAAACGGAAAACAAAAAAAAAAAAAAAAAATACTAGAACTGTTATCGTCACGTAGGCACTCGTAATCGTAGAAAAACATAAAACCGTATAATATTTATGATATTCGTCGGTGTTACGAGCGGCCGTGACGGAAATACGTTGACACGAGTGCCGAACTGGTTCTCGCGGTAATTACGACCGAAAATATTATCTCCAAATAATAGGTGGAATTTAAAATAAAAAAATAAAAAATAAAAGAAAAACACGCGCGCACACAAATATTATATTATTATTATAATATACGTATCACAACGATAACACAGGTCTCTTGTTACGACGGCTTTACATCGTAACACATAAGTTGTGCGTGGAAACGCGTCGGCACAACATGTATACGTCTATATGTATCGTACGCAGTATAATTGGAGAAGGATACTCGCACGGCGACGGAGATAGGGACAAAGATTACCGTTTTTTTGGGTCAATTGTCGGCCGCACGCGTTATCCGAGGTCGTTACAATACGCTCGCGTTCATCTTTTCCCTTGTTTTCTGGTTAATTATTAAATGGACACGGACGGAGGACGGCACGACCGCGTGCGATGAGTCGGGCAGATAAACAGCAGTGCGCTCGCCGACGGGAAACGCTGCGGGTCCTCGCTGGTCGGTTCGCGTCGTACGTACGATTTTCGTCCACGCGTACCGCAAGTTGTTCCGACACGGTGTTTTCCCGACCGGCCGGTCGGGTGTCGGCCGTCCGTCGCGCGCGTTCCGTTCGCTTCGGCTACACCGCTGTACGCGCACGCGGGGGATCGCCAGGGCCGTAGCGAGGGGATGGCCAGAGATGCCTACGCCCCGAGCACAATTCCTGGGGGGAGCGCAAAAATTGAAATCTTGCGTTTAACGTTAAAAATTACAACGGTCAATGTCGTATATTTTGTTTACAACATCTGTAACGCCCTTCGTATATTAGCAATCGTCGAAAACAATATATAATAAGCATATTGTATTTAAATTAAAAATTCATAAGGGCGCGTTTTTAAGTATCTCCCCGCCGGACGCAATGTTTGATTGGTACGACACCGGCGATCGCAGAACCGTAATATCGCGCATTGAACGGACCATACGGAAGACCGATCGGAGACGAAGGCGAACGTTTGTACGAGAAAAATAAAATGAAAACGATCGATATCGTCGCGGCGAACAGTCATCTCCAGGGTCGATGAGACGGTGGTGGCAGGTAGCCCTTAAATCCGAAAAGGGCCCGTCGTATCGGCCTTCGGTACGATATTCGTACCGCACTACAGCGCGTACAAGTAGTGCGTATATCTCGGCCGAACGATCGACGGGGCCGTCAAACGTTCTCGCCGGTCCCTGGTCAAGCCGCCCGGTCCGATGCACGGGTGGGTACAGAGGCGCGGGTGCGTTGGCGCGTACAACGTACAACGCGCTGTAAGTCGTCCGGATGCGATCGAAGCGTACGAGGAAGATACACGTCAACGGTCGAACGCAGACACGACGTCGTCGTACGGACACGCGCAACGGACGGCTTTAGACACTAAGGACCGTCTTCGCACGTCCGTTTCGACGTTCGATCGCATACCGGTCCGCATCGCGAGTCAAGTCGTCGTCACCGTACTGCGCACAAGAAACAGTAGTACCCGTATTATCTTCTTATTGTTTTTTCGGATCTGCAATGGCTTTTTATGCGCTTTCGGAAGATCTCGAGATCGAAACGGAAAAAGTTTCCCTTTTCGAAGGACTACCGCCACTCACGTCCACCCGGACGCAGATTTAACACGAGTAAGGTCCGGATGTTGACCAATCGTGTACCTTTTTTTCGGCATACCGTGGACCGCGATCTCCTAGCTCAAACCACGTTTCTGTAACCGTAAAACTAGTTGTTTTTAGCCGTTCGAGAGCTGTTTTTCGCGTACGAGCTTGTGACGCGCACGAATGCACGTGCAGCAGCTATTAATCGTATTGTGCGTACCTCGGTTACCTTTTTTTACCGAACCGATTTGACCGTCGCGAGACGAACACAAGACTCCTCTACGAACATTATGCTATTACTACGCGGCTTCGAATAGGTATTCTAATTTGCCACCACACGCACGTGAACGAAACTCAAGATTTTTGTGCCGGTTTTGTCGTTATTGACGCCACGTGGACCTCGCGAAATTCGATATTGTTACGTAAAATGTTATGCGCGCAGTCCCGTTTTTCGTTCGGTACTGCGTTTGAGAATTAACATAGTATAAGGCTTGTAAAAAGGTTTTATAACTCGCGATAAACCGCATGGCGAACAACGGCTTCGTGCGAACATAATATGACGGCACAAAATTAAAAACGAGCGCTGAGATTTTGTCGGCAAACGCCGAAAAAAGACATCAAATTGTCAGTTGATTTTAATCTGGAAAACCATTTGCGCAGCGAAACACATCGGCGTTACTTTTAAGGACCTCCCCGGAGGAGCCGGCTTTTAAGATATTCCCGATTTTACGACGCAAAACTGTATTTATTTTTATAAACACACCCTCTCACCACTCGTTCCCGCGATCCTGCGGCTCATCTGCTCTCATCGCTACGGGCGGCGTTTCGCGTTCGTCCGCACGGAAATGGTAAAAGTTCATCCGCTATAAGTGCGTACGTACTATACATAAAGAGTTCGCTCAATTGATTCGCTGCAGATACCTATTTAAATATTATAATGTATATAAATATATACATATATGTGTGTAACACGTAATGCGTTTCCGTTTTTTTTTTTGGTATTCGTTTTTTAATCGAATTTCGTTCATATATGTGTGTGTGTGTGTAAACGGAGCGGAAAAATACTCAATCGTCGCCGCGGTGAATAGCACGATTTTCATTTCTTTTAGGCTCTGCTATTACGCGACACCGGAACGTGCGCGTACAAGTAATTCAGCAGATAAATCTCACGTGGTTCGTATTATATTGTGTGTGTGTGTGTGTGTGTGTGTGTTAGTAACTACGCATATTTGGGTGGTTGTGCGTGACCGATAATTTTGATCGTTATTTTTTTTTCCTTGGTCAAGATTGAGTACATGATAATGCACGTAAATGATACGGCCATGAAAAAGTTTTTACGAAATTCGTCTACGGAGGTGTACCACATAGCACACAGGCCCTCATTAAATCGTCATCCTAAATCCGACCGCGCCGTCATCCATAAATATACATGTTTTCTGCGCGAAAAACATGCCACCCCAGGACCTGTGCAAGATCTGACCCTGTACGGGATTCAAGGTTCGAGGGATGACATTTCCCCCCTGGACAATGGCGTGCGCAGGGGATGACGATGGGGGATGTATCCCCCACATGGGTTTTTCTTTTAGCCTTAAACGTTTAAAAACGTATTTAAGAAATACGACTGGGCAGAGTCACGATTAAATGGATCGGCGTTAATGAACATACATCGACGAGTCATTCCATTATCTACAGAACGAATAATTGATGAATTTAGTGTTAAAGCCAGAAGGATGAATTTTCGCCTTGATTGCATTTTTTTTTTTTTTTTTTTTGTATTTGTATAATAATAAAGAATAAAGATTGAAAATAATACATTTTTATTCATGACATCCCCCCCCCGTACCAAATTCCTGCTCACACCACTGCCTTTCGGGAACAATGCATCTACGCGCGGACAACTCGAACGTCACAGACGCACAAGCACGTATCTTTACTCGCCCATTTCTGGTCAATCGTCTGCGAAACGATTTCGAAGCAATCGCAGGACGACGGCACACACTTGATGGCTGTACATGGCCGCATAGCGCTGCGCGCGCGCACCTGTAATTTAGTAGAACAACACAAAGATTACGTTCCTGACCTCGTGTCATAACGATCCGAGGACGTTCGAGGGATCACGCCGACATCGAAACCGCAATCGTGTCGTGATCGCACAGCGCGCGACGGAGACGGATCCGTCGTTTACGTTTTACGCGTTCCGTCCCGGTTTGTTGTCGGTCGACGGCGTGACTCGTAAAATAACGGTTCGCTTATCCAGTACCGCGTTGAGCTATGTCCCCCCCCGGGGGGGGGGGGGGGCGCCCTTAAGAAAATTGCGATTCAAAATCAGTGTGGTGTATACGCTGTAAATTACAGTCAGTAGCGTATTAACGGGTACGGTAGAAGTGCAAGAGCAATACGTTTACGAATTACTAATATCTATATTGCGTGTATATTTTAAATAGCCCGTTATTACTTACATTTAAATTTTATAATTATTAATTATACCTCACGTATGAATTTGAAAAATAACCAAATTTGACACAATATAATCATCTAGAACAAGTTCCTAATTCTTATCGCCTTGTAACACGCAGCAGTAGTATACTGCGGCTTTTTCGTGGTATTTATGAACGAAATAATATGTACTATAGTTATGCAGTCGTACAAGAAAAATTGTATTTATATACTTTTATTTTATTTTATGTCGATCCTCAAAAATTAGCCGCCCCGAGGAAATCGTCACCCCCTTTGTCCCCCGTTAAACGCGGCTCTGCGCGTATTCTTCACGACGGCTTCCGGTAACCGAAAACGGAACGCTGACCGTCCGCACGATCGGTGTAACCGCCCAGAACCGGACACGTGGTACAAGTGCAAAACATCCGCGGCAGTGGCGTAGCTACACAGGACAGGGCTCCGGTTCCGTATGTAAGATATAGGCTCTTTAACTGATATTATTCTTACATGAAAATTCAAGGTATACACATAATATTGGTTTTATTTATTTTATTTTTTTTTTTTTCTGTGAATAATTATTTATTGCGAAACGATAAATAAAACTAAATGCCAGACGATTAACAGAAGTGCAGAGAAAAAAAAAAATGCAGTTCATTTGGAGGTACCTATTATAAAAAACAAACAAATATTGCGTGTATTACTATGTAATTCAGTACTGATTGTTACTGGAACCACCACGTACGATTTGGAAACTTGAATACCATCATCAACATTGGTATTTATTTTAGAGAAGTTTCAGAAACGTTCAAGGTGCCCCCTGTGCTCCGGGCCCCCCGCGGAACTGCCCCGCTCCGTCCTATGATAGCTACGCCACTGCTCCGCGAACGTGTCGGCGCCCGTTGTTATTTTCCTCCGTCCTTCGGGTCCGGGCGACGTTATCATCGCGTTTCGATAACCGGCGATTGTGTCAACGTCATCCGTACGGCGGCAACGACGAGATAATGGCAGCGCGAGGGCACGGTAAAATGAAAGTTCCGTATCACCAGCACGGCCAATTTTGAATAACAATACCAAACGTTGACAGTGTTTTGTACTTTTTGTACGATCTTGTACAACCAAAATAACATTTTGTACGCCCACCCAAACCCGAAAAAACCCGATTTCTCTACGGCCGTGCTGGAGATGCGTATCCCCCGACCTCAAAAGCAGGACGTTTCGCAGTTTTCCTACGGAACCGGCAATTCGATAGCGCGTCCACCGACGAGGCGTTTCCGTAGCGGTTCACGCGCGTTACCCGCCCGCACACCGCTACGATCGCGATGATGTTGCCGTTCCTGCGGCGGTTGTTCTCGGACGTTTGCAGTCGGTCCGCTGTCTTGTCGGCGCGGTTCAAACACCTCGCGGACCGCGAGGAAGAAAACGAAATAGCAATAAAAAAGAAAAAAAAAGAAGAGAAAAAACGCAGAAAAACACAACGGTTATTGTTACGCGTGACGCGCGTTACGTTTATTACGTCCGCGCCAACAGCGTGTAACGGGAACCGTACGCGTGTTTCCGATTCCGGTGGAAATGTTCGCAAAACCGAAAACAGATCGTTGCCCGTTGACAAACTACGTGCGGCGACGCACGGCCATGCACGTTTTCAACGTGTTTCTGCGGCGTTTGAACGCGCGCGAGCAGATTTACGCATACGATGTTCGTTTATTCGACCGGTTCAACGAAAACTTGTCGACCAGCGGATGGATACGCCGTCATGCATTATTGATATTCGATTAGCAGAGCTTGGTTGATTATTGTTTTTATTTCCTTAAGCGGTCTCGAATCCGGCGGTGCCCGTGCGACGTGTACAATAATTGCCAGTACCGTTGTAACTACAATGACTAATGAGATGCTAATCAAAATCGACTGTCATTAATAATTGTATTATACACATTACACGCGCGCGCCGCACTCCCATTTAAATCGTATATCGCGTATGCGTTATGGGAAGTGGTCGATCGCACAACAGATTTTAACCATTCTTATAATGAGATAAACTGGTTTCAATTTATCGTGGTTTTCGATCTCGGACGATTTTCGTCGGTCTCCGTCCGCCCGTATTATTATACTGTTACTGTTACGACACGGCGATCCAATGTGGGTACACGTCGTTTATCGTCCGGATCTGATATTTGGCCGAGTTATAAACCGTATGGACCCGGCACGTGTGTAATCTACTTCGATTCCTTTTCGGTACGCCGGGACCAGTGGCGGCGTAGTCGGTCAAAGCGATCGCACAGCAGAACAATACGGTACAGCGAGGGTTTCATTACGATACCGACGCGTGCGTTCACAGCTTAATAGCATACAATCCTCGGAGCGGTGGGTTGTCGAAACTTAACTAAGAGAAAATTTTTAAAAAATGTGACTGTATTCAACGCGCTTATTCTTACCGACGCGAGTAGTCGGGGCATGGACTATTGGTTGGTTTTTTTTTTTTTCTCAAGTAGGCGAAACGTTTTATACGCAACCGACTTCGAATCGTAATGGAAACAATATGTAGGTACTCCGAAATCGTCGTTTAACGATAAAATTATGCGCGTTGGGCGCGGAACAATCTCTCTCGTGTCGGTTTTATAAGTCTTTTAATCGAAAACGATAATATTAATAAAATCGATGGCCCAGGACGTAATGGTGACGTGGAAAAAAATAAATAAATAAAAATCAATAAAAATAATTACGAAAAACGAGTTCTACTGGTCGGACGATACTACGCGCGGTCGGATCGCGGTTAGGACGCTGTTGTTGTTGCGACCGGGCACGTGATGGAAGGGGCGAGGGGCACTGTCGTCCGAAACTCCGACGGAGAGGAGAACTTCCCGCGGAGAGGTAGCTACGCGTGAACACTGGTAAACGCCGTCGGACGGAGAAAAAATCCGAAAATCCGCGTCGTAAAATCCACGGTATCATTGCGATACCGTTGCGCATCCCGATCCCTTTCCTCGGTGTTTTTCCGACGAATCGCTTTGGCCGCGTCCGCTTGTCGATCGGATTGTTAACGTACGTTAACGTCCGCGAGGACGTGCCCATACTGCGTGGCCTCATCGTTCTCCTAATCGTTTTCTTCTCGCATTTTCGCGCTTTGGCGCGTCACGCGCGATCGATCAAAACCGGAAACCGTAATTATTACCACCGGCTTCAGCGATCTAAAACGAATAAAGACCGTCCACTCGACGAGCGTTGTGTCACGCTTGTCAAGGATCGCGTCTGCGGTTGTAAATCACGCTAACGGTGCAGGTTATGTCGGGTTAGGTCGTACGTACCTGCGCGGAACAAGGAACGATCGACTTTCACACGTTTCGTCTCTTGTTCCGTTTAGACGACCACCGCCTGCCTTTGGGTTCGCTGAGACAAAGTTCGCGGTCAAACAGTGAAATATTGGTTAATAACCGTTCAATTTTTTTCATTGTTAAGAATAATATGTTTTTTGGTAAAATATACAAATTACAAATACAAATACACCTCTTGCAATCCGGACGAATTGTATCACAATGATTTTTACTAGTCGAACGCATACATTATATACAGTAGCGGGTAATGTTTAACGATTTTTATCACTGATCCGTTACGATTGTATGCCTTTCACTGCGTTATTGATAACATATCTGCCCGCGTTAACTTTTTAATATGATCGTATAATTTATCTGGAATCTTAACGATATCACGTCGAATTCATTTAAATCTACACATACGTTTTTTTTTTTTTTCCAGCACATGCCGTACATGGGTTTAATGATAGCTCATATTTAATACCGCGCGCGTGTGGGCGACACCGTAGTACTCAACATCTCCTCGTCGTACTGCGGACGGACACAGAAATGAAAATAAAAATAAAATGCCGACGTTTAAAATAACTGTGTTTTAAGTTAAACAAAGAGTTACTCGTACGTGTGTGTGCGTATATATATATATATATATATACGCGTACTACTTGGTATACATACCGTGTACCTTTGAAGTGTCACGGGTGAATACTGTACACGGTGCACAAGTGCTAGACAGGTCTTGGGCGATCTTCCAATTCACAACCCAAATAGCGGCTAGATGGCAATACATTAATTTGCTAGACAACTGCAGTGCTCGACGCAGTCAATTAAAACGGTTCTGTTCGAAATGCTCAACACAAATTTAAAATTAGAAACGTCTCAACTGCCGAGTGTAAATGCGATGTGTGCTTCTTACCCTGCACTACGTGTACCGTCATTCAAATGCTTGTTACAGCGCCCGTTCGAGTCAAGTCATTCACACGTTCTAATTCATTACGATTGCGGCACGTATCACATTCAATTGTAAACTGCCGGGAACAATTATCACAAACGACGTTTACGAGTGCTCAATCGGTTAGTCGAACTCTTATGCCGCTCTTATGATCGTTGTGCACGTAACATACGTTCAGCGTAAAATTTCGCCTCGTCTGGGCCGCTTGAATAATTCGTTTAATTTCGAGGAGTATTATTGTCCTCCCCTCGTCCTTCTCGTGGCAGGGGTTCGCGCAACTACGTAACACCGCTGCGTTATTGGTTTACGATCACGTAAAATGTTTACAACAAGTCTCGCGTCCCCTTCGCCGCTGCGATAATTATTGTCGCGTTATGAGGTTTGATCAACGCGAATAAGTTTCCGAGCGTCGACGAAATCTTCCAGCCGGAAAGCCATCTGGTCTCATTGTCAATCGTCAGTCTATCGCAAAGTTTACCGCTCCAACACGCTACGCGTGTATACATTTTACACGCTTATGGCTGTTCACGCCCTCCATTCATTCGTTATTACAATAAAACGAAATTTCGGCCCGTTCCCGTCCCGCGTATCACTCTCGGCGGCGAACCCTAGTTGCTCACTGGGACATGTCTGATTTAATAATCCTCCGGAATGGTTTATTTCTGTGACGTACGCGCGTCACGTCAAATGCCAATAACCGTGTACGAATTCGCCATGTGTACACCTTTATAATACGCAATGGTGTGTGTGTGCGTGTGTGTTTGTGCGTGTGTGCGTGCGTGCATGTGTTTGAATCTTGTAATGTGTACGGTTATCAATTTTCAGGCGCTTGCGCACATTCGTGAACACCGGCGCGCTATATTTTCCACGAGAACTCGAATAGAGAAACGAATTTTTATTACTTCGGAATGGGATTTTTATAAGTTGACGTAATAATATGGTAGTGGTTATAGAACGCATAACGGGCCGGGAAAAACTTTTGATGCTTTCTGGCGCGGTGTGTATACGTGCACGGGAGCTAGCGTGATATTGATCCGGAAGACCGGGTAACGATGCAAAACCACGGGGAGACCGTGTAAACGATACAGCAGGAAAACAAGTGGTCCTTCGAAATCACACCCTGGTGGATACCAATACTTTTTAATGAACGCCTCCCCATCCCATCCAGCCCCCACAACCCTCCGACCGCCTGTTTATATGAACACCAGAAAAATATTACTCCCCCTCTTTTCTTCTCTTTCCCGCTCACTCTCTCGCTCTATTTCATTCCGTCCCTCTCCGCTTCGTTCTTTCTATCCATTTATATCTCTATATCTTTCTCTCTCCTTGTACACACACACACACATATATATAAAAACATCTCTTTCACTCATACTCGTACCGTGTTCGACTGCGGAACAAAAGGCAAAATACCAAGCCGACCCAGAGCGTTCATTAAAAACATTTGTCTCCCGTCTACATTTATATATATATATATATATATATATATACATATATGATCACACATATACACAACTAAATATATATATAAATGAGCACCCTTCGGAACACCAGCTTGAAATATAAGCAGTCGTGTGAATTGAGCGTTTGTTGCGTGGCTGGAAATCCGCGGCAGCTGACATTCTCGTGGAAAAAGGGGAGTAGCGCGGAGAAAAATGGTAAATCGATAGGGTTTCGTCGTGTTTGTGTTGTCAAAATGACTTTTTTCTTCGGAAGAAAAAAGAAAGCCAATTTGAAAACAGTCACTCCTATAAGTCACGCTTGTAAAACGGTTTCGAGTTATGCGGACTCGTTAAATATTTGTAAGTATTGTTCGAATCACTATAAGTCTGCCGAAACTGTAGCTTTATCAAACACACTTTGCACAATTTAAATTATATACGAAATACAAAGAAACTTTATTGAATTGATTTTATGAAAACAAATTACATTTTTATTTATTTTTTTTTTTCTATACATCTTTATCTTTACTAATATAAAACCCGGGAAACTTGCACAGCTCGTGCGGGAGGAGAGCAAGCGCAGGCGTTAGATTAAATTTGTTGTTTTGAAATAACGCACGTCTGTTTATGGTAATAAGACTAACCTTGAAGGCGAATATTTCGGAATAACTGCTCTTTACTGGAACTTTTGATAAATTTAAGTCGTAAATGTTCTTCGTAAATTTGTTCTGCGATCGCGCTCAAATCGCATTATCTCACTTATCGCGTTCGCGTCTCGTTTATTTTCGACATTAATTCACGCGATAAACTTTGGATCGGTGGCGGAATCTGCGAACTCGGCATGGGCCGAAAACGATCCGTCAACCGTGACGACTCCGCAGCAGCCGTATTGCGCCCAAAAAAAGATTGGGACACATTTAGTTTTGTCGCGCTACCCGTGACAAATAAATCGTCGAGCTCCGCCGTTTCAAGTGTCGTTCGAACCCAGAAAGATAATAGTAGCGAAGTACAAAAAGTACACCGCACCGTGCGTGTGCGTATGTTTCTTTTCTTTCTACGATATTTATTTATGGCTAAAGATAAAATTGCGCCACCCACATCGCGCGTCCTTTGCGGCTCGTTGTATTGATCACGGACGGTCCAAACGTTTGTTTCGATGCGCGGGCCGTCTACACCGAAAGGGTTGAACGCTGCAAGGGTGCAACTAGCATATTTTCGGTACATACGATTACGATGTAACGCATTACATTTCTATCGGTTTCCTCGGTGTTGAATACCGTTACGAATATCACACCGTCGCAATCACAACCAACTAACCTATGTCCGATAAGCGTTCGGTAGTTGACGGATAAAAAAACGAGTTTAAAAAAAAATCGTATTTAGAAAAAAAAAAATTTAAAACCACAATACATCCGAAAGTCTCGTACCGCAGTGATAAGTCACGTACTTCAATAAAGATATGTAAATGTATCGTTTTATTACGCGTAAACTAATGCGCATTATTACTGTATAAAACTTTTTATTACATTTTTTTTTCTTTTAAAACGATGAACAAATTGAATTCATACAGTACCCAGGTGGACCGTTAAATCGGATTGAGCGAGTAAAATCCAAGAAATGTGGCGACAGAATCTTTACATCGTTTGTATACGTTCGTTTACGCTACGTATAAAAATCGTATACAATAAGACGTCATAATGTTTGGAGCAATGAAACTGAAATATTTCCAAAGCTTCTTAATAACTACAAAGCGTGCGAATGAATTGATGCATAGTTTGGTGGGGCTTCATGGTCGGGACTTGGAAAAATTACAGCCTTTAATTCAAATCGTGACTAAATCGAATGACATTGACATTTTTCATCGTCCATTCACCAAAAAAATATAAAAAATAATAATAATAATAAATACGAATTTAATGGTAGCAACGATTTTTTTTCTTCTTTATAGGATATGAAAACCGTTTAATGACCAGTAAATTGAACAGTGTTTGACATTAACAATTATAATCTCTAACCGTTTGGAAAATCGTGAACACAATATACAGCATAATCGTCTCGATTTCATAAGTGATCGAGGTGATGAAATCGTGATTCATCACGGCCGGGTGCTACAAACAAATCATTGTATTATTTTTCATACAGTTTCATTGAGAATGGAAAAAAAATAAAATAATCTAGAAGGCCAAACGAATTTTGATTACTAAGTACGTTTGAACTTTACTCCAAAACGTTACAGACTCAATTACTTTTGTGTGTACTTATATTTCGAAATACCGAGTTGATCCGAGAAAATATTATTAAATCGTATATTGCATAACATTGATATTTCGTTTTAAGTGAAAAATAATATTATAATGTTCATAAATAATAGGTATCCTTGTACGCATCCAGACACCCTTCGTTCTACACATCATCAAATATCAATCCGATTGCGAGCTGAAAGACGACCGAAAAGCCATATTAGTTAATTAATCGTGAACTGACGGGGAAAAAAAAATTTTTTCTCGGCGAGCAACGTAGCAACTGAAATACGACGAAAGAAAAATTTCGTTTGAACACGTTTGACCTCCTGGTTTTGCTGCACGTTGACTTACCCTATAGTCGCACTATACAAGTCGTATCGAAACCAAAACAATTATTACACGACATCCCGTATTTAATTTTTTCGGCTAGCAAAAATCGTGTCCACTCGATTGTATGTACGGTGTACAATCGAAATGCACAATCGCATGGTATACGATCGGATTTCGGCACACGCTCGTATTGCCTAGAACGACGAGATTCAAGGACGAAGAAATTTTGTAGCAAACCAAAAATACAAAAAAATACACCACTGTCGTTTCGTTCGAATCGCTCACAACCTAAAATAGATAAAAACATTACGTTTAGAACCCCGTCTAGCCGCATTAGGCGTAACGGGCGTTTAGAAACGTACGTATGTGTTGTCTATTGAACGTTTACACGTGTAGCTAGACTTAGCCGGCATATCAACCCGTAGCAGTCAATACAGTTTAGCTAATAGTACAGTTTATCAGTTCTCTCGTATTATAAATCATTCGGACATCGGCAATGGTCCATGCGTACGGGTTTTTCGAACTGTCTCCTCGACTCAAGTTATCGCATTCTCGGTCCACCTACGGCGGCGACATATATTTCGCTAAATGCGGTCCCGAACGTCTACAGTAGATATTTAAACATTTTTTTCGAGTCAATATGCAGTCCCGATGTTTTTTTTATAAAAATACGCTCATGCACGCGTACACTTAATCGGCTTCACTAGACTCATTATACGCTATTTTCAACTATCCGACCGTACCCAGTTACGGTTTTACATGTTGTTCAAGGGGGGGGGGGAGAGCGAAAATGAAGCCAAACCTCTCCCGCTCCATAGCATTTTTATAAATTATATTCATATAATGTACGTACGGATTATAGACGTAAACGTGTAACGATGTTTATACACCGACAATATTAGCACACCTTAACATTAATGTATTAGAATAAAAATACAAATGTATTGATTTATCGTACAATAATTATATGAAAATTTGCGGATAGGTGTTGTTGGGCCATCGATACTCTAAATTGAAAAAAAAACTAAAAACCAAGGAGAGTCGATTCCCTCCGCCCCTTATAACTGACACCGACAGATTTGTAATGTTATGCGCACGGTCGTGAGCAGTCACGTTACTACGATAATGATGTTACCGGTTAATAATCGGGCGCGACGTTCGAAATTATTATTACTCTATCAGTGGCGGCTCGTAGTAACCGTACTCGGGAGACTTAAATTATTTAACATAAAATCCGTACAACAACGAACAAAATCCTTTTATTGGAGAATTATAACTTGACACTTAATTTAATATTCAGTTAATATTTATAACTTAATCGAATGGTGAATTGTTTTATAAATTATAATTTCAATTCTGCAATTATTTTTATCTGCGAATCCGCAGACGACGGTGTACAGCGACCAACGACGGCGCGACGAAAACTATTGTCGTGAACCCAATTTCAACGGCGTCTATAAAACGCGGATTATTCTGCCCGGCCCATCCGTCCAACAAGCCAAACCGTTACACGTTACGATTGAACCTGTCGGACTTCACTGTAACGTCGAAATCACTAAAATAGTGTTTCCATCGATATATCTATTTATAGGTTTTATATATCGTAATGTACCATAAAACATATAGAAAATGGCTATAACACGAGTGTTTTCAATAAAAATAAAAATATTTCTATAAATTTTTAAATAGTTATTATTTACAAGTGACTGTTTTTTTTTTCTTTTTTCAAGCGAAGACGCAGTCTCAAATTCTCCCATTTGCGAGCCGCCTCTGTACTCCATAAACCGGCAGCGCGTTAGTGCGCCTTTATTCGTCACGGGACGAAGCGATACGTGTGCACGGTAGTTTTTTAACTGTTACAAGTCGAGAACGAACACTGCCGAACGCTGCCCGATTTTCCCTCACTCGCCTCCTGTTAAACATTTAAAATTGTTCGACTCGGATTTCAGACTCGTACCGATCTCCGCAGCATCCGAACTCTCGTTGCGTTCACGTTCGACCAACCCGAACCGCGCCTTCAAACGTTACCAGATTAACGTTGTCGCGTCGGACGCGCGTCTGCAACACGTTACCGAGTAGGGACGAGGGAGACGACACCGTAATTGACAGGCCCGCGTCGGAAATCGATTAGGCGAAACGCCCGAAAAGAATAAATACAACAACGATGTTTATTATAATACGTCGGCCGATAAGATCTCCGTGTGTCGGTGGTTCGATAGTGATAATTAGCTTTTCTCGGGCAGGTGCACTACGCGTGGTGGTTCTTTTATTACGTTATGTTTGATTTGATTTTTTTTATTATTATTATTGTTTTCGTCGAGCAACTCTTGTTACCGCGGTCCTATTCCGACGGGAATACGTCACGGTGTTCCGAGTCGCGATAACATCGGAAACGCATTTATATAATATTGTTGTTTTATGCGCGCATTAATGTGATACAAAGATGGGCGACGGATCGTGTGCCGCAATGACGCGGCCGCACCATCTGGTCCGTATTACGACGAACGCTGACGACTGCCGTTTCGATTGCAATACGACCGTTTTCATTTGGTGTTGTTATCGTTATATTTTTTTCTAAGACGACCACGCACCGAGCCGGAAACCGCGTACGTGCGAAATGTAGGACATCCCCGTAAACGGCTAATATTCTTAAAATATATATATTTTTTTTTTTCGTTCATTCCGCACGCATCATTCATACCCACGTCGTGTGCTCGGGATATAAACGAAAAAAAAAAAAGTTATTTTAATACGTTTATTATGTGCGATGCGTGTAAAATGATCGAGTGCAACACGCTCGTTCTTCTAATTTGATATAATATTCAAATTCTCCGGGACAAAGTCTAAAAAAAAAATATATATAGGATCTACTCGAAATTAGTTTCTTCGAAACGGTGCACAGTGCCCGATTTTAGTAATATTTTCAACCCAACGAAAACGCTGTTTGAAATATGCAGTTAAAATACGATATCAATTTTGATGCATCGGTGTAATGTAAAAGGGTTAAAGGTACGTTTTGTACTTGCATTTATCGGTACATTTTCTAGTCGTGAAATGAATTTGGACGCAATGTACACGCTGCGTATCACAGCTGCAGCGAGTGACGTTCCGCCGTATCGTCTGCGGTATCTCATTTAAAATTCTCTAAAATTTAAAATATAATACTCGTTCGAATACGCTGAAAAGTAATTAAATAAAATGACTCGTTTAGTGCGAGCGTTATGTTTAGCGGTATTTAGCATTGGTCGCTCTGCGGTTCATAAAAATATTACACCCCACCACTGAGCAGCAATAAATGTCGAACATGTTTTTGCGAACGCGGTTTTTTATTTAGTCAAGATAATGTAATCAAATAATCGGTCGAGTTGTTTGAATTTTTAATACTCTTTTCGTTTCACACTTTTTGATTGGAATGCCGACGGCCGGATAATCTCTTACAAATTTCAATAACAACTCGTGGAACAAGAGAAACTACTCGCAATAATTTGATTCCATATGAAATAAGCTAAAGATTGTGATATAAATTTATTTACAACTGTCCGTTCTTGGTTTCATTACGATTACACTATTTTTCTCTATCTACTGAATAAACGTGTTGTTTATTAAACCGCTCGTACTATATAGCTCCATAAACCGACACGAATATAAACAACATTAAACACACTGTAAATCATACGCAATCGTTAGGCGTTTCTTTTTGCTGCTGTATGCAATCATTGATAATTGAGACGTTAAAACGACTGGGCTACTTCATGACTAATGTAATAATCTCCTTCGTAAACATATCCCAGATCATTGTACCATTAGGTAAAGTATTATTTTTAAAAATTCGATTCAATTAGTTTTCTTCTCGGTCATTAATTAGGTGTACGGCATATGACTTTTTATAGTTTATTATTTTTTTCATCAAAACATTACAAGTCAACCAGTGAACATCACATACGATTTGTCTTTATGACTAAAATGTTTTTACGTTTTAACTTTTCTATGACCCTCTGAAAAAAGTCATAACCTCTAATCATCATAAACGATCAATGTTATTAGGTCTAATCAACGCATAGAAAACACGTGGACAAAGATTTTTGTCATGACCATCGATTCCGGGTCATTCGAATTCGGTATGTGTCAATAACATTAGCGATGTCGTGATAAGCGATTTCTGCCGCGAATAATACACAACATTATAGTGTTGCCTATTGAACAATTATTAATATCCATCGTTATCATACTATTATAATTATTTTCACTCTTTTCAACCTTATGGTTGATCTTACAGTTGGATTCTACATGATCAAAACGGTTTTACTGGGGACTGTAATGATTCCTTCTCCCTCCGCATCGCAGCTGATGGGTCGGCACTTGAACGTAACTCCTAGCGCTGGTCGCACGGCCATCACGTTACAGCCGAGCTAGGCACTTCCACCTTGATGGACATGGCTTTCGGAGCGGCGAGCAGGTCCGTCGAGTGATGGGGCTCCTCTCTCCCGTGATACAAATTAGTTTACTATTGGTCGATCAATCCGAAACTTTTCGTAGAAGAATCTCCTATTGTTATGATCAACGGCAGTGCCGTATACATAACTTTCATATGGGGAGGGGGGTCATTCGCAAACGTATACAAAGGGCGATGTGGGGTCGGATCCTCCGTAGGCCTTTTTTTTTTTTTTTACGTTTTAACGCCCTCCCCTAATAACATTATTTTATAACATTTAAAAAAAAAAAAGGCCTAGGTAGGATCCGACCCCCACATCGCCCCCTTATAAACGCCACTGATCAACGGGTAGGTCGGATTTTACGACGAGTTGATCAGCAGTCGCCGTGTTCTTCCACTGGAAACTGTGATGCCTTCATTAGGTGTTCGTTCTTTTTCGCGATAAATATTTTTGTATTGATGAATTATTATTCGAAACCGATCAGCCCGCAATCGAAACGTGCGACCCGTACGCGTGAAAACGACCGAAATCCATGGCGATTGTTAAACCGTCAAGTTATCGTTCTAGCTTCGATCTCGCACCGCGACACCATGCGCGCACCTAAAATCACGAGACGGCTGCGGAGACGTGTCTACGTCTGGTACGTAAACGTTTTTGCGATTGCCGACCGCGTGACTTTTCGTTTGGTGCATTAATTAGCGGTAAAATTATTTTACAAAACGCGTCACGCCCGCGCACACGACGACTCCGTTGAAACGCGTTCGAACGCTCTTTGAAGTCGGCAAAACGCTAACTCGCACGTGTTCGCGCGTTAATGCGTTGCACGTTATTGCGCTCGTCGGTGTCATTAGCGCGCGCTCGCAGACTCCCGGCAACATCCCTCGCAGCCGACGTCGACTTAGGGGGTGGTGCCGGAAATCTATATGTTCGGGACATCATTCCCGGAACGATATTTGCACGCGCGGTCGACAAACGTCGTCGTTTTCGCCGGCAAGTGTCAATGGGCCGAATCGTTCGAACCCCGGTTCCGAACACCGAGAAACGTTGTTTGAAACAACGCGTTTCGGCACCGGTCCGATTTCGAAAACCGGTCGGGCTCGCTACTCATTTCTACGACCGATCAGCTGTTTTTACATTTATTTTGTTTTTTTTTTTTCTTCTGTTTGAGGACGCTCTGCGAACAGCACCAACCTTTCAAGAGTCGATTGCTATCAGTCAACTCGTCTCTCTTCGCTGCAGGCGCAGACTGTGCAACACCGTGAACTATTCAACTGAAGTGACAATGTTGCGCAGCAGAACCGATGCGTTTGCAATATTCTCTGTGAGCGCTCGGAACAAAATCTAGTTGCGACTGCCCATGTTTTTGGTACGCGGGACGAAGCGTGTCCGATGCTCCACGTCAGGTTCGCGCAGTGAGATGTTGCGCGTTGATAAATGGTCCCTGTTGCACCGTCCTAGTGTGCGCGGTCACTACATAACCAGCATCGAAGGAAGCGTTTAACCGAGTGTTGGAAAATAAATGTGCTTACAGGCTTAACATCCCAAACGTTAAAATGCGTTATTGAAGTCACATCAAGACCGTTCTACCCTCATGTGTGAACACCAACATCTGTTTTCAATTAAACATGCGAATTGTACAATCGTGTGCCATACACTTGTAACGTGTTTTTATCCCGGGTCGGATCCACGGTCAGAGAGAAACGCGATCAAGGCTGTTTTGAAAACCCACTTACTGCGGAATCGCATTGTAAATGTATACATTTTAACAAAACACACGATATGATCATAAGACATGTGTAGGGTTTATCATGATTATCATGGAAAACGTTAACATTAATCTTATTTTACGAAGGATTCCGTTTAAGATGGGGTCCGGCATAGAGATATCTTATTGTACCGATAAAACGAGTGGCGTCATTTCGGTGTAAAGGGTTGCAACCGGGGCATCGTCGAAAAAATACGAGAAGTCTTCAAGAGGTCTTCGACAAACGTTAACCGCGCGGGTAAGCCGACCTCTTGAACCCTCCCCCCCGCACTAGATCCACATCTGGTACGTACGGGTGCCGCGAGATTCTTCGTCCTCGTTCGTTTTCGTGTTAAAAATTCGTATTCACGATGGATAACAATATCGCATTGAACGCCGTAGACAAAACAATTTAATTGAAAATAGTTTACATTGTTATTTTTGCATTCGTCGGATTCGTCCGTTGTAAATATTATCATTACACGTACCTACTCGTACAGGTTTATCCGGGCGGAACGCATTGTTCCGCGAAAATACGTGTGTCGCGTCGGTATCTCGAAAACTGGAAGCCGGAAGGCAAAGGCGCGGACGCGATACGAGCGGCGGTGGCTGCGGCTCGCGGCGGTTAACGTTTATTACATTGTAATTACGAGGACGCGAGCCGCACGTATCGGAAAAAGAAGCAACGGCGAACAGCCCCCCCCCGCAATGTTTTGTCGCCCTAACAGCTATCGCAACAATACGCGTGTTTTTTTTTTTTTTTTTTTTGGCGTAAACTATAATATAATTACTGTTTCGTATCCGCTGAGATAATACGTTGCGTAGAACACGTGCGAACCGCCGTCCGCAACGTTGGTTTTGAACGCAAATAATATTTCTTGGTCGTGAATATCCGTCGGCGGAAGTGACACGGTCCGATGAAGTCATCTCTAGGCAGCCTTTTCACGCGCTCACGGCGTACACGACGTGCCATGCATGTGGTACGTGTATTGTTATTGTAAACGCATACATATATATACACGTGACGTTCGCGAAAGGAATATCGGCGGGACACGAGTGCAGTAGTGCTCGGAGTGAGGTACACATCGAGAGAAAAAATAACGCGCAGGTTAGTTAAACCGAGTTGGTTTGCATCAGAAAAGAGCAAGGAAAGGTAATCTGGTAATTGGCTTTATATCGGTAAAACGTAATAACGTCAAAGGTAAAATAAACACAAATCGATTCGAGACGATAAAATATTTACGTAATAAAAATTAAATAATTTCTGTAAATAATCGGATTCGTAATAATTTCGAGTAGTTTATTTATTTATTTATTTTTTTTTTTCAATGATCTGTTCCACGCCATTTATACCCATACTGTTTCACTCCTAACAGTTGCCCGACGAAATGCAAATGATAGGCAGTCAAAAATAATGTGGCCCCTAAGATACATCCCTCGGGCCCTGATAACGCGTGCGTAACACATAAATAATCTATGTACACCGATTGAACAACAGAGTTTTTGTTGTTTGTCCGTACATGTATAATATTACCGCGTCACGTCTAAAATAATACGAATCCGATTAACACGATTGTTGCGCGCTACTGACATTAGAAAGTAGATCGCGAAATGGGATCTCGCGTTGTCGTCGTTACACACTCGCATTAACGAGCATACGTACAATGTAATGCTCTCTCCCGCACTATGCAAACACCGGCTCGTTTTTCTCGACGTACTCCCGTGCACACGATGACGATGACGGTTCCGGTTGTTATTGTTTCACGTGCTCATTTGTGCGCATGAATCTCTCCGTCTCTCTTCATAACTCTCTCCTTCTCTCCGTGTGTGATACACAATAACGTTGATCAGCTTCCGATCCATAACCATCGGCCAGGGAGAGATTTATTGTGCTCCGAGCGATAATTGATTCGTTTACTCCGTACCTGTTATATGGTTTCAAATAGCTAAGCGCGTTATTCCGTCAACGCGAAACCGCCGCGCGCAACCGTAACACGGGAGTAAATAAATTACGCGTGGAGCCGCTGATGAATCCCGCTGCGCAAAGGACAATATCGCTGACATTATTAGTCATACAGTAGTTACCCGCGCATAGACCAAATTATGATGAACACGATTACCAGTGTACCGCCGTGCACGATGAGATAAAAAATTAATTTACCAGTTTTTAATCGGGCCCTGAAGTTTGTTTGTCGTTTGAAGTATGAACGTTTAAAGAGGAATATTATTTGATCAGTCTTAATACATTCATCATTAACAGACATAAAACCATAGTTTAACAATAAAGATTGTTATGTATAGCTACAAAAAAAAAAACTGAGTTTGCATCAAAATAAAATTGTTTTTTTTTTTCCCCCGTCTGACTTAGTTTTTGTTATCATGAACACCCCTGAAATAACAGAGGTAGAGATGGTGCGAGTTCACGGACCACGAATTTAAAAAATTTCAACTATAGTATTGGTGGTATATTACAATATGCGTAATATAATAATATATTGTAGTAATGCGATTACCATGACCTAGTACGTTTACTAGTTGTTGATGAGCGTTTCGATTTATTCGTAGTTTTTTCTTTTTTTTAATAAGCAATATTTACCAGAACGACTTTACCATTGATGTGCGTATTAGCATCCTTGATCTCCCCACCTACGAAATGGTTAAATAAAATCATTTTCGTAAATTAGTGGTTCTTTAGGACGTTCATTGCTGTACTCACATCAACCGTATTATGCTCGTCCTCGGTTGCTATGACTACCGCAGAGTTCGTTTTATTTCAAAGGTTTTTTGGTTAAAGATTTTTTACTCAACGGTATTTTTTCTGCTTGGCTCACTTTTCTTCGAAAAGAAGTTTCGACCGTCAACATGACAACATCTCATCAAGAATATTTGTAACCGTCGAACTCTTGTCAGGCGAAATGTTAGATTTGATAGTTAATCGATCCATGAAAACTCTATCAACACGATACATTACGAGGATTCGTCGAAAAATTCGACTAAACATCGTATAACATACACGTGTAATAATCGTCCAAATCGGGATTCAAAGTGAAGGACTCGGAAAGGAAAGGTAAAATAAACTACCAAGCAGAATATAAAAAAAAAAAAAACTTTTGCAACACTACTGTTGTGTAGAACATTTTTTCTTGAGAAAATTTCGACAAAACATCGTATTTTTTAACCGGCATCTAACGGTTGTAATCCAAATACTGTAATTGGTATCTGTTGCCAATAACTCACTATATATCATTATAATTTTTACGGTGACCGATACCGGGCGATCGTATCTAATATGGTTTCGTATCTTTCGCTCGTACTGACCGATTATTAAATCGTTTTTACGGAAAGAGTTGTTTGCGTTATTAATCGGGGTGCTGATAACGTGAACTCCACGGTGAATTCGGTGGTGACGGCGTGGAGGTATCGCTGACTCGTGCGTTGTACGAGAATAGTTTCCGCACGATGCATTCTGTACATCAAATTATCCCCGGTGATGCAGTAGGACCGATTCAGAAATACATTATGCAAATCGTCGTCGTCGCGCATCGTTATACGCGTGATATCGAATGTCACGACTTATAAAAAAAAAACCCGATTCTACTTCTAACTCTTCCGCGCATAAATCACGGGGCCGAATTAACTACGGCACCGGCGTTGTGGGGATATCGCGCGTGAAACACCGTACACAATTCTTATTGTTCGCGATCGTCGTTATTGTCGACGCAGTCGCGTCCGATTCGACATGCACTTGCACCCGTTATGAAAAAAATAAATTTAAAAAAAAAAAATACTAACCGTAAATGTCGAGGGTGGTTGGGTAATCGAAACGCACGATGAGGCGACGCTCATCGCGTTCGGCCGACCCGAGAGGGACCAGAAAAGCTGCAGCCATAGTCGGATTTTCGGTCACATCCGTGGGGAGGGAGGCTTACCATTTTTGTCTTATCCGTTGGCGTGAACAGACATTTTTAGACGCTTGAACCCACTAACTAGCGGCTACTCATGTTTTATTCTAATTAAGGCACTAAATATAATATACAGGTAATAGGAAAATAAAAATATAAAATATTGAATAGTTACTCATTTTTTTATTTTATTTTAATAATATTAATCTATTCCTTTATTTTCTTTATTACCCACAAGCTATGGTTCTCTCCAATAACGATAGTCCGTAAACATTTCAGACCGTTCTCGCATACCGACCAAATAAAAAATAAAAATTTATAAATATCAAATATTAAGATACACAATTTATTTTGACGTCTGGTGCCGTTTGATTACGTTTAGGAGGGATGGGGCTTAAGCCTCCCCAAGTCCCCCCCCCCCAATAACCACCTACGAACCCCGTTCACGTACGACCCGCGGGCCCCGGTCATCGAATCCGTGTTCGAACATCAACGTGCCGGTATTTTTCCATCGGATGTTGTCCAACGACGACGAAGCGGTAAACAGTTCGCAATAAAACGCTGACGTATTTAATTTAATTTTTTTTTCTTTTTTTTTTTTTTACAACGGTCCTTTGCTACAACAACGAATGCGACGCGATTTTATTTCGTTTTTTTTCGGGATGGTCCTGGTCGGACGCTGGCCGCTGCTCGTTCGGCGGATCGTTGTCGAAACGCGCGATTGTTGTGTTGCTGTTTCGTACGATTCACAACACTCGGCCGTGTATGTGTCTGATACCGCACACTTTTATTGATCGCTGCGCAACATCATTACGATCGTGACGATTCATTCCGTTCGTTTTCCGAAATTATTAAGCTACGCGCACTCGTCAAACCATAACGTCCGCGGCCGACGCTCGACCGGAACGCGCGCGCGCACAATGCCATTGTTATCTTACGACCGAATCGTTTCCGGTGCGATACGCGAATACGTCACCGCAGTCATTTGTTGTTTGGACGCCGGTTTTGTGCGACGTTCGGAATTTCGATTTGGAGGCATCGAGTTCTGTGCACCGTTCGTAACGGGTAAAGCGGTTCGGGATATCGGGTTCGCGCCGAGGTAAAACACGGTCGTGGACTTTGGGCACTTTAACTTATGGATGCCGTTTGACGAAGGCGCGTATCCAGAGGAGGGGTGTTACTGGTGTAGTAACAACCCTCCCCCCCCCACATTAACCGTGTTACGCTGAAGTCTTGTAAAAGTAAAAATTCATCATAAACCGTAAAGAAAACATATTTACCACAAGGCAATACAATATATGAACAATATTATACATAACAATCCGACTTCTCGTTACACCGTTTTGTCTAATAAGCCAAAACCGTGGTTTTGTGTCGCGCAATATGAAAAAAAACGTACATTAGAAATGTTAATAAAATATTTATTTAAATACTTTCTCATACAACAGTATGAATAGATATCCATGTGTAATGTACTAATGTGTTTCTATGTGCCTGTACAATGAAGTGTTACGTAAATTATTTTTTTTTGTGTATCATTTTGAATACTATTGAAGTATCTAGCTACGCGCCTGGTTCGACGCGGTTTGCGTTTCAACACGAACAGTACCGACATTTTCAAACGCAGTTACAATGCATTTTCAGTTGCATACTGAATCCTTAATGAAACGTACACACGAAATAGTCCAAAACCGGTTGTTGGACACCAACGTTTAAAACAATACAGTGAACCAGGGGTCGGCAACCCGCGGCCCGCGAAGCAATTTTTTATGGCGCGCACAAAGGTGGTTCATTTTTGTGTTGTATTTTTGTTCAATAAAATTGTTCATACAATTTTCAATACTATTCAATTGTTTTTTTTTTCTTTATAAATAAAATTTAATCTAATCGTTAATACATATTTATACTATATTATATTTGTATAGTCAGTTTAATCTATAAAATTGTTGTTATTATCTAATCAGAGTCGAAGATAATGTTGGCTGCACTACTCAGTCATAAGATAAATTAAATATACTTATATATATATATATATTTAAAAATTAAAATTTTAAAATTTATTTGATCTATGTATTTAATACATATGTATCTAATATATTTAATCTATGGTCATAGTTACTTTGCGTTTGTAGCAATTAGTATTACACCGTGATAAAGCCCGTGTGCGAGTGACTGTTGGCGTTTATAATAGTTTCATTTTAAAAGTAAATCCAAAAAATTATGGCGATTAAAAAGAGAAAAATTTGTGATGAACATCGTTTTTTTAATAATTCTTGGGTTGATTAATACTTTTTCGTCGAAAACAAAGGTAAGCCATTATGTTTAATTTGTCAAAAAATTTAATTTTTTTGCAGTAACATTCGTATTTTTTACACTCATATTTCTATGTAAAATAATCAAATATAATAGCAATACAATTATTAGTATACATCATAAGTAATTTTTTTTTTTTTTTTAATTTGGCTCTTGATAAAAACGTTTGAAAAAATAATATGGCCCGCGTGGTTCAAAAGGTTGCCGACCCCAGCCGTAAACCATAGTTAGTACGAGTTTTGTTTCGCGTTCGGACCTAACGTTTTCGCTTACACGTAATCTTGCGCGAACAAAACCGTGTACCGTTTTGGACGGCAAACTTTTCGTTTCGGGAACCGTCGTCAAGAGGAACACGGCGGCAGTGGTACTGCGGTATTCGTACACGGTTTCGATTCACAACTTTCACACAAGTCTCACGGGGTCCCCGGTCACCGACGGGTTTATTAGGTGTGAACAATGCATATCCTAGAAATGCCCGAAGTGTTCGGACTAACACTACACCGACCGGACGGTCAGAGGAAGTTATGGAGGAAGGAGGGAGGGCGCACGAGTGCGGCGAAGAGGGAATCCATCAATAACGTCCGACAGCTGACCCCCGTCCCGGCCGCCGTCGTGGCACTGACGTTTTATGTGTGCCGATCGTTTATCGTCCGGCGAAAATGAGTAATGAGCTAATAGACCGAATATAAACAAAGAGAAAAATAAAAGAACACAGCGTGGGCGAGACCGTGCGAGTGCGTATGTTCGTGTGTACGGGTGGGCGTGTGTACGTTGTGCGCGCGTGTACGTTCCATGTGTACGTGCGGTTAACGCGGACCACACGGTCGTATTGTTTTTGTGTTGAAGTGGTAACCGACGTCGACCTTTTCGGGTTAAGTCTCGTCCACGAGTGCGCAGCTAAAACCGCACTCCCAGCAGTGGTACACATCGGACTTGGGTAGATTTCCGCACGAACATCGGCCGACCCCCCCCCCCCCCGGGTTGTACCTCCACTATATCCGGTGACGAGGTATAAACCCTCGTCTGAAAACCAAATATCATCATAATTATATAATTCGTACCATATACACGCAGAGAGAGAGAGAGAGAGAGAGAGAGAGAGAGGTCAATTAAAAACGAAAACAACAACAACGAAATACTGTCCGCGTGCGAGTTTCCGAGTTAATTACTACGTTAAACACGTGCGCGTACTTACCGTCCGCACTACCCGGCGCCGAACCGGACAAAACTTTTCCGACGGGTTTCGCGTGCACATTATGGTGTACGGTGCTCGCCGTACTGGAAAACATATCGATTCGGCCCGTTTTCGGGTCAACGGACAAATCAAACACTCCACGGGCAAACGCGGCAAACAATAATGACGATGTACTTGTATAATTGGGATTAGGTCACGCGCAGGTCCTGGACGAAACAAGAGCGACCACAAACAACATCGTTTTCGCAATTAAAGGACGAAAACCGTTTTGACGTTGTGTGCTAGCGCGGATGAGTTGTACACCACACACACACACACACACACACACACACACACACACTCGTGAAGTTTTGCAGTAAAATGCACTTTCGCACATAAATATTTCAAGGGTTTTACGCGCGTAACAAGCGGGTTAACGGCTTTACGTTGAAATCTATAAAATCTTGGGTCAAAGTTCTACGCGACGTCAATAACGAAGTAATAATAATTATCGTAAATTCAATACTAATTTTTTTTTTTTCATTGTTAAATGACTACGCGCACGTACTAATCTCGAGCTCGATGCGTATTCCTATAAAACTCGTCGCTTCAACGTAAGGCGGACCATACATTATCGGCGGGTGACTTATTCGGGATTCTTCCAAAATTTCGGGCGGTCCATTATTTTTTTTGGCTCATACCTCACGTCAAAACAATCTTTTCGGTTCTTTTACGTACGTTTAATATTATTTTATTAAGATTTCTACGGTTGGGTAACGAAATATATGCGAAACCACTACCGTACGTTGCTAGCGCGTGTGCGTAGTATGATTCGCGCTGAAAGAATCGCACTGTATGAATATAATTGCCATTACCGCTTTGACGTTTTTCCGATCAATCTCGTTATCCGGAATCATTAAGTATTCATCTCCAGTCGAGTTCGTGGTACACTACAAAGTGGTATGATATATTCTCGTATCGATTGAATGCGATGTGTTTTACGTCACCGCGAGCTTATGGCACATTTGCAGGAAACCAATGACGATGAAAAAATTATATGAAAATAATAAAATACACGTAAACATGATGTGCGTCCACTGTTTAACGACGAGTATAAGATCCCTGTACGGGCAAAACCATGCGCATAGGCGTGGCCGGACTTCGATGTTCAGGATACGTGAGAAAGTCACAAAAGTGCACTTATAAAGAAAAGAAAAAGAGGTCCTCAAAAATTTTTAAATATAAATCGCTATTTCTGTTGGCATTCAGGGTATGCATTTGTACGTGTGTACATACGATTTAAGACGGAAAAAATAATTTATTGAAACATAAGATGTACCCAAACACGAAAACGTGAAAAAGTGGTTTAACTATTAATTGTATCAAATTCTGATTCGTTGAAAGTTTATCAGTACTACGAGACTTAATTTTCCATTGAACATATTTTGTGTATATCTTAATCAATATGATGTGACAATATCAACTTTTGTTTATCGAACGGTTACAACAAATTTTTTTTCAATTTTTTTACACGAATTATTGTTCAGTTTATTTTTGTCGAATTATTTCTGACGTAACGTGGTGAAAGTAACGAACCAGTGTTTTTGGAACGATCAAACTTAGAAACACATATATACGTATAGGATTCGCGGTCGAAAAGAAGTTTATCGATTGATAACATAAGACCGTTCTTTCGCGGCCCCCACCGGATCGCAAAACTTTCCACTCGAATTCAACGGAGAAAAACATCACGGGGTCGTCCGTCACCGTGCATGACCGCTGCCACCCGCCATCACCTTCATCGTGACCGCGGTATTCGGATAAAGGATAGTGTCGTCGAACGTTTACCACTTGTTCACCGTATTCTGTTATCGTTATCAAATGGTACGTGACGAGATCGCATTCGGCTCGGGTTATGTATCTCACACCGCGTTTCCCGAAAAGGATAGCCGACCGGGTGGTAGGTATATCAATCGAGCGGCAACGGACGCGTACTTATTGTCGTCGTCGCCTTTTTTTTTTTTTTTTATATTTATTTCATTTCATTTCATCTCACGCTCGTCCCGCCAACTCTTTTCGCCCTCCGATCCAATAACGACCTTTTCGACCGTGGAAAACCAGTCGGCAACGGCGATCGACGGCCCGTAAACGATCGCCATTGTGCGAGCCCGGCACGACCGGTGTGTGCGCGTTGTCAAATTATTTTGATCCTTTCCGACTAGCGCACACCGTACCCTTTATCTACATCCCGGTGTGTGCGCGCGTCTTCGAGAAAAATGAGCCCCGGGCACCCGTTTAGCCGTACATAATGCGCACACGCCACCGCTTGCCTCTACGTCCGTCCAACGGTCACCGTCGGGTTTTATCTCCGTATCTCACGTATATATAAAGCATATTTATGTGCATCCTTTTTCTCCTTTTTCCTATGTCTCCCCGTGTATTGTGTTCGAAACGCGTTACTCTTTTGATCATCGAATCGCCCATCATCTACCGCCCTTGCTGTCTCGCGTCATAATACATCGACAACCGAACGCTGCGATCGCGTTCACCGCTGTGCACACGTACGCAAACGCACGCTGTTACAACATCGCTTAAATTGATATTTGATTTCGTTAAATTTCATGTGTTCGTCTTAAAAACCCGTCGGTGTGACGTCTCCGTTGCTGATGTTGCTGATAAA
This sequence comes from Sipha flava, assembly GCF_003268045.1. Lineage (NCBI taxonomy): Eukaryota > Metazoa > Arthropoda > Insecta > Hemiptera > Aphididae > Sipha > Sipha flava. The sequence continues at coordinate 1,806,343 of NW_020273099.1, forward strand.
CACCCTATCTCCCGGCTCAGCCATGCGCGTCACGAAAAGTGACAAAAAACTCAATGTGTCCGTGAAACGGTGTGATTTTTACGTTTTTGTGATCCAACGCGTGATGAGAAATCATTATTTTTTCTACGTTCGGTTCGAGATGCGAACGTTTATTCGGGTGTGTTGTAACGCAAAAGATATTCGATCTTAGCGCCGTTTGATTCTCGAAAAGTTTACGTAGGCGTATCGAAAACATGATTTCCATTATTTCGTCAAAATAATATTAAAATAATCGGGCATACGATTCGAAGTTTTGAATTCCTTTGTCTACATCGTAGTTATAAATTACCGACACCGTTACCGTACATCAGTAGAATATCAAGTATTACAATATTTGTGCGAACAAACAACACTCACACACGAGCGCGCGATCGTAATATATGCCTAATAATAATAATATAGTACCTACACTCATTTATTAGTCACGTTATATTTATTTCAGCTTTCCGTTATAAGTTTTGATGCATTATGATTGATGTGTTTCACCGTAACTGTCGAGATTTAAAAAAAAAAAAAACCATGCGTGCCCGTGTAAATACGTAGCGTTACATAATATGGCCATTTGGCCATATTATACTCGTGCTTCGAACGATGCGCCATCGACAGCAACACGATGAGGTATTGAATTTTTACATCGATCCGTTCGGAACTGAACGATAAGTAGGTTTAGTAATCCAGTAAATTTCGCGGTGAAAATGTGTGAGGGCGACGGTTTGCGGTTTGTTTGACAGTTTTCGGTGTTTGAATTTTTCAAGTCGTATCCTCGATTATTTGAGTAGCATAATTTGTTCGGAGACTCAAAGATCGATTAATTATTTTTTTTTTTTGTCACGCGCACTAAAGGCAGATAGAGGGAGCTTAGGATTTTTGTTTTCGATTTGTATAGAACCTCTTTCATTCTGTTTATTATACAAGTGATAGTTATTACCACATACGAATTTTGTAATGAATTATGCAGATTTAATTGATTTAATTGGTTGCTTGAGTATTTGACGATGTATATATACTATACGACAATGACCGCCACCGGCTGAGCTGAGAAGCTCCGACATATAACAGTAAAACTGCTCGGATATCGTAACATCGAAGTTGAGTTAAACGTATTGATCATCAATATTACCAGTAATATTCAGCTTTTCAGTTGGAAACTTGTTATGATCCCAGTGTGTTTAGAGTATGATATTGGTGCTGGTTTCTAGGTTTCGAACGATCCGAGTACCATTTGAAATTCGGAAATTTAAAAGATTTGTATCTATGCATAAATGGGTCATCGTCAGCATTGTATCGGCATGGATGAATATTTCGAAGTTTACCGTTGGAGTGTTTTGAGTCGAAGAAAGAAAAAAAAACAAATCTCCTACCCCATAACGTAGCGATCACACGCGTGAACGTGCCACTGCACCGAACTCGTGTAATCATCGCCCGCCGCATCAACCACCAACGGATGACCGAGGACGCGCGTATACCGTCTCCCGGTATTAAGTTCGAACGATACAGTCGGGCGTTCAAATGGCGATCGAATTTATAGAAATAACTGGAAAAAAAAAAATAAAATGAGAAAAAAAATATATATATTGATAAACGTGCGGTTTCGAAAGTCACAGTGTCCAACGAGAATCGCTGATTCGTTCCCGAACCCTTCGAGTCCGAGTACGCAATGATCGGCGTCGATCTGATCACGTAAGGGTCTGCTGAGTTGGACGCGCCGTAATGAAGAAAGGAGTGTTCGAAAAAATAAAACCGTACCGGCCACACGGGTTCCGAGACGAAGTCGGCGACGGGGGCCAACGCGCGATGTCAACAGTACTCCGCGGTCAGGTTGCGAGGCGCTGCGGGTAAGTTTTCCACGAGCCTCACCCCCGCGGCTGAACCGGCGAGTAGTGGGACGTGGAAAACACATATTTTCGGGCAAACTTCCCAGACGACATCGCTACACTAGCACACGCGCGCACCGGGATCCGGAGCAGTGCGCGTCCCTCCGAAGGTCTTACACGATTTAAAACTTATTAATTAACGAATAGTTGTTGTGCGCCAGTTTTGCCAGTAAATTACACAACGGCGAGGTAATTTGTCCGAGACATGTGCGCTCGAATTCCCACGAATGATATTATTATATGTGTATCCGTACACATGCGCAAGGGCTGGGGTGTACGTGTTTACGCGTATCATAATAATAATACTAATAATAATAATAATAGTAATCATGTCGAACTCGAGCGTTGGTTGTTCTCGTCAATGTAATATTGTTTAGTTTATGCATCGCAAACATATACGCACCAAACTTAACCCTTGCCAAGATTTCTGCCGCTTTGGGCGCCAAAATTAATCTAAATATTCCTTTGCTACGGTATGCAATATTTGTGTTTATATATATACACGTACACTTGAAATAACTTAAATTCAACGTTGCTTTAATGGGTTCTTAATACAATAAATAATCGCTTGGTGAGTATATTATGGGTGACTGATGGTGATTTATTCGTTCACTACCGTCAACAAGGCACGCCTTCTGGGAATCCGAAGGAATTTTTTTATGTATTTTTATGTATATAACTCCTTTAATATGCGCGTAGACAACGGTAAGAGTGAGGATTTTTTATGGTAAATTTTTATTATTATTATTGCCATTAAAGTTTACTATTTTGCATTTTTAAATTAATTGATTCACCTCTTGTCCACGAAAGAACGTTTTCGGGCAATTTTAAAATATTCTCGTTGCAATATATTATTATTCAAATCCCAACAATATACTAGTTTGTAAACTGTTCTGTTTAAAATGTTATTTTAATTAATGCAATTTACCTTAACCTAACAACTAACCAAACTAACCTGCAACTAAACCTTTCCAATTTACTGCTAAATAATTTTTCCTGTTCGTATATATTATATTTAAAATATAGGTTTTATGTATATCTATGTATAAATATAATAAAATTAAGTATGTTAAATGTGTAGTGTTGTATTTGGACGAGGTAACGTTTGAAAAAGTAAAATGTATTAATGAATACGATATACTTGATCTTGTAACCATTTTGTACATATAAAATGAATTGTTTAATTTACAAACTTTAGAAACTCGACATTTATTGTTAATTATATTATTTAGTGTAATTTTTGAAAAATAAACTCGTTAAACTAATGGCAAGGGTTTTCTAAAACATAATTTTTTACAGCTCCACAAAATAAATTAACTGATTAAGGTAAATATAAATTATTGTTTTAAAAACTTTTCAGGTATATAATATATATATAGATATATTATTTCTGTTTTTATATTTTTAAATTATGTTATTAACTAAATGGGAAAAATGAAAAAAAAGGAAAAAAAACTGTCTTTAAACTGTACATTTTTGTCAATGATATTAAAAATTATCGTTATCTGTATTATAACGTTTTTATTTTATGACTGGATTTTTATTAATTATGGTACATACTAAATAAATTATAACAAGAATTTGATTAGCTTATCAACATTTTTTATGCTCGAATAATTTATATGGAACTCAATAAATAGTTGTCAACGTGTAAAATCTTCAATTTAATGATTGAAACTCAATTATTTTCGCATAAGAATATAATGAAATAATAATTAAAAACATATAACGACGACAATGCTGTTCCAGAAGTTGTATTTATTAAGAGATGTATTATATTATAGCTATAATATTGATAAATGCGGAATATTTTGGAACGAAAACAATACCCCCGGTTGATTTGGTCTTTTGTGGATTTCAAAGAGATTATTTTCTTAAGACGAGTACACAATGACGTATGGACACTCTTGTTCTTAAACTACAAAAAAAAAAAAAAAAAGAAAAAAATGAGAAGGATTACATGATTCTTAGGACAATATTATAAGTAAATAGATTTTATTTTATAGTATTGTCTTACAAGAATAATGCGGTACAGAAATGTGGATGTGACCTCATTATGACCAGAAATTAGTGAAACTTTTAAGTCGCTCTACGATGAAGATGTCAAGGAACGATTGTATTGAACATCTCATGTTTTTATTGTTATTATTATAGCTATTTTAATGTAAAACGTGTTCATTTTTGAACAAATTAAAATTGTCCGTACTATTGATAAGAACTAATGTAATTGCATGAAGAAGAAAACTAAACAAAAATATCAAACAGTGTAACACGTGTAGAGTTCGCATAAAATTAATGAAACGTTTAAAACACTAATTTAACTAAACGTCACTTGACCTGAAAATATTATATATACGAACGATATACGGAATGCTATTCATGGGCTCGTAATGTGGATACTTTATCGTTAAAAAAAGAATACTTAATAATTCTCATCAATCTCGGTGAGTTTTACATATTTTTACAAATCGCTTTTGAACGACAGCGCCCCCATACAGTATAATAATACTACGGTAAAGTATTTAAAATTCAGCAAACCTTTATTGTATCAAAATCGCACTTACATTGCGACCAGATTGTGCGATTAGAATTCATTATGAATTGTTTAAAGAGAACAGGAGAATTTTTCTAGTCACAATTAATTACACGAAATATTTGATAAACCTGGTAATAACATTTTATACTAATATTGCCAGAAACATGGTCGCTAATTCATCTGCCCATCGTGTTCTTCGTATCAACGCTGTACATTAAACGGCGCGTGTAAGATATTTCGTTTGAATATTGTTTTAATAAATTACGAAAAATGTATTATAATACGTCCCGCTTTGACTAAGTACGCACATGCAAATTATGATGAATATTCGAGTCAGGCGACAAGATAAACGTTGAGAATCAAAGACGGAGCGCTTTGAGCGCAAACGGGCTCGAAGCCGAAAACATTCAGATCATTGTAGCCTCCACGTTTACATATCGCGTGTCCGTACTCAGAATCACGTATCCCTAGGGCCATTATCGAACACAAATTTAAAAAACATAACGCGTATTCATAAATTTCAGACGCGTGGCGGTTGATGAACCGCATTTTTTCAACGTTCCAGAACGCGTACGTTTCGTCTGCGTATCGGTGCACGCGTGTGCACACAAGGACAGGACATTATTTCATATTTTTTCTACTGAAAAATATGTTTAACGCGCACGCGGGCAAAACAGATCATCTTCGTGCACACAAACGTACACATTTGTAAGAACACGTTTCCAATAGGTGAGCACGAAATCGAATTTCGTACACGCCACTCTCTCGTGGTGCGGAAACAATAAAAATATAAATATGCGCGCGCACGCGCGGGCCCAAGCACGGATTATCAAAGTGGTGTTTACGCGCGTGATCACATCGTTTCAAATTAATTCAACGTGAAATCTTGTATAGTAGCACGTGCAATGTTTTGTACTCGGTCGTCGCAACAACAACGGACAACGTTCGTTCCTGTGCGGAAAAGTACCTCCGAAACCGTCAATAATAATTTCCACGACGGGCGTGACTGATGATTTGGCTATACGACCGTTTTCGTTCTCCCGACCCGGTCGGGCGTGATCATACGATTGAGTCATGTCGCACAATCGACAGCGCAACCACCTGTAATTGGAAAACATAAGTCGAGTACGTTTCGTTTCCCGTGAAAAACTCGATATACTTTCATTTCAACGTCGTTGACACATTAGTATTCAAGGATGACCGAAACAACGACGGACCCGCGGAAAATCTAACGGTTTCAATAATTCCAACAGAATATCAGATTTATATAAATATACTCGGATATCAGGTGTTGTTTTACAAAGCTTGGTGACAGGAATGATCGAATGGCTTTTCGAATAATTTTCAACTCTTGAGATATTAAAATTTACATAATACTTTGCCTTTCCTAAAAGTTTAAGATTTCCATTAAAAACATAAAATAAAGTTTAACGATAAAGTGTCGATATTAAAAAAAAAAAAATAAAAATAAACGGAAAGCTTAACGGTAAATATTTTATGTATCTTACCTTTACTCTTATGTACGTGTATATGAATACATGTTTAGAATAAATAATTGTTGGTAATAGAGGGATTGTTGTTACGATCATGATTTTCTCAAAAACCAAATGCCGGTCGGTTGGACGGAGTGCGCGCAACTGAGTCGCGTCGGAATCGCAGTCGTCGGGTCGACGGTCGGGCGATTCGTACCGGCAGTGGGATTTACGATTGAGGGAAGAGTTGACGAGACTATGCGCGCGTAGCGCACGTCCGCGATAACATTTTTTAGTCGACCAGTTATGGCATTTCATAAAATGTGTTTCCGACAGCGGACGGCCAGCTCAAGGTTTGGGCGAGCTAGGCACTTGCCTTTCTATCGGTGTTTTATAAGAAAAATGTTTAAATTAATTCATCCGTGAAAACCACTTATCTGTACGATGAAATAATATCGCATAAAGTTATTATATTACTTTATATTGTGGCCTACGCTGGGCGTTTTCAATTATTCCGAAAAAATAAATAACTCCACAACGATTTCCGTGATTCCCGACAGTCACGGTAGCAGTAGTGAAGGGTTGCGAGTAATAACTATAGAAATCATTTTCGTGTCTTTATACATATTTGGAGAAAAAATTTTAAATAATTTTTTCTGTAAATATGTCGCATATAAAATTGGGAGGGAGGTAAAGTTGAAACGAGAGCTGATAATAATCAAAATTTAATTTTGCCCAGCGCACTATTTTTGCTAGGGCCGGCCCTGCCTCCGCGTCGCGAACCCGTTTAAACGTTAACGGTTACCAATCGCAATTACTTTGCAGAGACTGTTGCGAGACATCCGTCGTTACACGCGCATTTTCCCGCGTTCTCCCCGGCGAATGGTTTACGGTCTCGTACGAAACGCGTTTAAAACAATAGGAACCATTTTTTCGGATGCGATTGAGTTTGACTAATAACACGTTTCGTCGTTTAAACCCGTACGAACGAATAACACTATTTTAAACCGCCGTCCGTTCGAGAACAAATCTTTTTAAATTCGTCCGGTCCGAGGAGGACAGAGGCGGCCGCGGCAGTAGTTGCGTTTCGAGTTTTAATCCAACAATACTGGCTCTTCCCTAATTACGGTTTTGCGGGTATAAGTTGTTAAATGAAAAAATACCCGCCGCGCGCAACGGCGCCCGATGCGAGAAACAATAATTAATCACGGAGATTTCGAGAAAAAAATTCCTTCCCGTCGTTTACATGTCAAATTCCGTTGCCGATCGGCCAACACAAAAGGTCAAACACTCCGTTTTAATTAATTTACTGGTAATTTTTCAACCCACCACCGCCGGGTGAAAACTTCCAACGTCCGAAATCCTTTTAATTACAGTTTTCTATCCTTTTGAAACGTGACTTAAGTGTAGAAAACCATTGTATTTTTCGAAATTTATCGAGGGAGAAACAAAAAATAAAAAAAATTAACTCACCCGTGTTCGTCGGCAGCCGTTCATCAGCATTTTCTATGCCTTTTATCATTTAAACAATTTCGAGGTAGATAATAACGCCAATAATAATGCCAACCCACATAGTTACTGTACATTATGTAATAATTCATTTTCGGCTCGCAGACAACATTACTTAGCGTTACATATTATCTTGTAATTTTTTTTTCTCTTTCCGAAAATAAATATTATTCATAATCTGTACATTATTATCTTTTCCGTATTCGCTTTTATTGAATCGCCCATATCTGAGATAACCGTATACCGCGGACTGCAGCCGAAGTAAACGTGTAAAAAGCAGTAGTGGCCTAGTCAGTAAAAATAAATGACAACATTATCATATTCATTTAACGTTGATCTGATGTTTAGATAAGTATCTAAAGTATCTATTGTTTGCATAAACTTTCGATAAATATTTATCGCAAGGTTTGTTTCTCGGTACACCGAATGCAACGACAAGTTGATAAAACCAAAAATAAATTATTAAAATATCCGCCGAAAACCGAAATTAAACTGTCATTCGCCGAGTGATTTTTACCGCATTTTCATTTCAAAGAGACCGTTTGACGTTTTTATGTAAAAATTCAGCAGTTGAAAATGCTAAAGTAAGAATTATAAAGTCATTACCGAACAACTAATAAATGGTTAAATAATTAGATTTTTTGCTTCGTGAGACTTGACCGAGTTCAAATCGAATCACATCCCGAAGGACGTGGAGGAAGAGTTATATTTAATAATAGTGAAAAACGTTTTGATCATTAAACGCACATGATACGCTACGAATTCCATAAAACAATTTTAGTTATTATTTTTCGGTCTGCGTTGGACCGAGGTTTCAAAAAAAAAAAAAAGTCCCGTGTTATCCGACGTAATATGGCAAACACGGTTTCGATCGTTATAATTGCATACGAACTAAAATAAAACGTTCTGGATTGTCACCGAACGGTTTAAACGCTTCCTCTAATATATTATCGCTCGAGACTCATTTCGTTTATTGTTGAATACGTGAATTAAAGTAATGGCAATCGTTCGAAACCCGTACATCAGACGCTCGTCCCTCGGCGCGGATATAAATAATTATTACCATAATACGCGCATAATATTCAAATGGTAACGCTATCGATAACACTCGCCGGACAGTACCAGACATCCCCTCGTTGGCCTTCGCGCGCATATGGTGGAGCGTGCGCGGGGTACACGGATAAATTATCGTTCCGATGACGGGGTAGCCGATGGAAAAAAGAAAAAACAACAACACGCAGATGCAACCAATGCTTCGTGGACTGCAGCGAGTTAGCACGTGTACAGGGGAAAAAGCTGTAGTGGCTTAAGGGCTGTTTATGGCCACCGCGACTGATTATAATTGAATATAAACGATTATTTACTCGATTCGCATTTATCGTACGAGTCGCTCGTGAGGTCCGCACACGTCGGTAATACAATGATTGTACGCTGGAAGGGCGGGGGGAACGTTTATTAGTAGGTGTGCGCGTCGTTCCATTACGTTCGTGAACTCGACCGCGCGCGTTTAACTCGATAGTTCACGCGGTAAGACGATACTATTGCCGTGTGCTGGGGTGTGGGTCTGCCCGTATGGACGTACGCGCGAACGATCGCTGTTGCAGCGAGGGGATGTAGGGGGAGAGGTTGATTTTAATTTAGAAAAATCGTATTTATATAGAGATTAATGGGCCCGGAAACGGCGATATCGCTCATTACCATAAGACCACGCCGAGCGATCGTATCCGCCCCGAAAGCCAACGCGTCACAGCAATACCGTCCTGGTGTTGTCCGTGTAACGTCCCCTCTCTTCAATGCCGTTCGTGTTGGGGTTTGGAACCTTTCGAATTATGTTTATTTCTACGAGGTCTCAGCGACTCGACCTAGGTGTGCGATACTTGCGCTACGAAACAGGGTTACCTCGTATAAAATACTGGAAACTCATGTAACCAATGATTTTATAATATACTGTAATAATATATATTATAAAATCAATGATGTAACTATAATTTAGAGTTTATTAAATATATAATATACATTGTATTATATTTACGATACAGCTGGGGTGTTGGTCATAGGCGCAACTAGGATAAAAAACCTAGGGGGGGGGCTACAGTCATCCTACCAAAACTTAAAATAACTTGTGGATTACCCCTACTCTTATATACCATGTTAATACATTTTAGATTGTGAGCTAAGTTGGATTCACTGCAATGTGTCTTTTTTGTATGCGACACTATTGCGAGTTAAGTAAGCTGTATGCAGTATGACATTTGTAATATGGAATATTTATGGGGGGGAATATTTATGGCTAATCCACTTAGCCCCCTAGTTGCGCTTATTGTGTAGGTTAAGTCCGTGAGTGCGGTTGACGATGATAGGTCCTCCGATGTTGTTGAGGTTAAGTCGGTTGTGGTATGGGACGGGAATTATTTCGATTCGTTAACTCTACAGCGGTTAAACGCTTTAAATCGTGCGAGCGAAATATTCGCGAATAACAGTTGTGGTTCGTGTATTCCGCGACAATACAATGAATGGGCTTTTTATATTTATTTTCTTCTTCGCCGTCTGTTTTAAACAAGAAAATTTTAAAAAAATTAATAGGAAATAGGTGGGCGTGTTACGATTAATTCTAATGACAATAACGGTCGACTCGGTGATGGAAATTCAATGATACGGTATAAAATACGATTGTGTACGTTGAAAAGCGTAATGATATTCCATTGCAATTGAAATTTACATTATCAAGCTTACAACATTCCGAATTCGTATAAAATTCCGAGTTCCGCGCGAACGGAGCGAGAAAAAATTTGAAAGCAAACTTTGCGAACAATTAACCGAGCTATAATGTGCCTCCGGTAATTATGGTTTTCACGTGCTAAAGGGAACCCGTACATAAAATATGTCCGAGATAATTAAAAAATATATAACGATCCTCCTCCATCCGAACCACCCGCAGGGTGTTTTAGACCTGAAACCGTTTTTTTTCCCCCTTCTTTCTCTACACCCTCCTAGTGCGCATGTACATGATGTGTATACGTATACGTGTATGCACTAACTCGGTGGCGCGGGTTAGATTAAGGTTCCGGTACCTCGGT
>NW_020273099.1:1817139-2210937 GCF_003268045.1 Sipha flava
CCCCCGCGGTCACGCCGGCGCGGAAAAATTCCATATTCATCTTCATTACCGTCGGCATGGCGCGTGTTCCGTGACGTTTCTAAATATCCAAACGACACTCGTGTCCGATACGTTCTCCGGAATCCGGTTCACTCCCGTGCCGCAACGGCTGCTAAACGGTATTTATTAGTATTTTTAATGGCGTTTACCTGCGGTGGCCACGATTTATACGCTACACGCGAACGGCACCCCAGTCAAGTCCGGTTGCACACGGAACGGCAATAAGTAAGTTTTCGCACCATTGCGCGGGGTCAATTAAATTCAACGCCATCGCGATTTCGCTGAGGGTAAACGAAATTCGGAGGAGTAGAAAAAAAAAAAAAGGTACCGGTAATCTTTCGGCTTTAGACGCGAGACATCAAAAAGACTTCGCTCACACCGGTGCCCGACTTAATCTTTAATTATAAGAGCTTTTGCAGCCTCGCCCAGCCGTCTATCGTCTCCGTCTCCGTTTCCCGGTAATTACAGGGCTCCGCGCAGCTCCGTTATATCCAAGTCTTAATTGTTTCCATTTTCCGGTCTTCTGCCCAAGAACGCTCTCGAAACTCGGCAAAGTGTCGTCTTTAGATTCCTCCATTTATGTTGGACATTTTCTCTCTTATACTCGCATTAAAATGACAGTTTACAGTTAAGCCTGTATTTATGTATAAACACTATGCTTTTATTGAAGACGTACCAAGTACAAAATATAAACGTGTGCGTGTTACGCAATCATTAGCAATAAGTTATTTTTATTTCAATAAAACTTAAGGAAAATGGTAAGCACAAAAAAAACGAAAATACAGATTTTATAAAACAATAATTAACTTATTTACTTGATAACGTTCTTCAGTTATATACTCCTATGTTTATAAATGTTGACAATTTTAGTTGCTGAAATGCCATACCATAATACTGAGAATTGTATTATTTTTCGGTAAATTTAAAAATTGTATTTTCTTCTAAAAATTTACTTTGAAAATGCATAAGTTAAAAAAACATAAAATATATACAATGATATTTAAACGGTTTACAAAGTTTAAAAAAAAATATCATTGTACATTACAACTAAATAAAAATGCATTTTATGACAGAAGGATAGGATTTTTCGTTTTGAATTACGTCCTCCAGGTAGGTGTAATAACATAAAAATATATCATGTGCTTTCGTACTACTTAGTGTAGATTACACAAATTAATTTAATAATTATGTATACGTATGCATTAATCTAATGAAATACGAATAAATTTTCACTTTGATATTTTCTTTGCTCATTACTAAAATAAAACGTACACAATCTCCCTGTGCATACATTTATTTTATAATTTTAATGAAATACCTAATTATTAGTATAAATCAACAAATGAAAATTATCAAGACGATTTTTTTACTTTGAATGAAAATGAAAGTCTGCAGGCGATGATGGTTTAAAACTACCAACTCAGGATTCATATTTAAAAGTAACTAAAAAAAGGGGTCTTTATACGTATATTACTCGTATTCAGGGTTGTGGTAGTAAGTGGTGTTTACAAAAGAAAAGTTTGGAAATAATTTTTAATTAATCTGGAAAACAGTTCGGTGGAAAAAATTATATTAATATTTGAAAAAAAAAAAACCTTGATATTACGCAACCAAAACGAAAACGACGGATTTAATGAAAACGTGTAAATAAAAATTAAAAATATTCGTTCGTCCACGCGACTATAGCAGCGGATTTGCATGAAACCGTATTGTACAAAAATAGGACCGTGTTCGGAGAACGATCACATTCGTCGTCGTCGACGGTGTCGTTTGCGGCTCCAGGGGCTCTCTAAGGGTCGCCCCCCCCCAAGCTCGTACCGTATTTATAAAAAAGTTTATATTGTTAACAAAAAATGCATATTATAATATAGGCTATCATACGACCCGCAAAAGTGTACAGATAGAGCCACAGACGTATGACGGTTGATAAATCCACACTTCGTTAAGTATAATATAAAGTAAAGTATAAAGTAAATAGTCTAGATCAAATAGATCATATTATTGATATATTTGCTAATTTTAAAAATCGACGGCTTTGATTTGTATTGTAAAAATTCTTGTTTCGTTTTTGTTATAAAGTTTTGTAAAATCATCACTCGGACCCCCCTAACCAAGGCTCTGGAGCCGCCCCCGGTGGTTGTCGTGTGCTGACGTAACGTTTGCTTTCGCCGTTTGGGCGCACGACAAATTGTCCATTATAATTCGATCGGTCGACTATTTCGCCGGTAATTATACGTAATAGGGCCGATACGTGAGCACGGGGACGCGGTTTGTCAACCTAAGAGAACGCGTATAATTCGCATTGTCGATATTCAAACGAGTACAAACGAATATATAGTGCGGCAGGTTCTTACGTACGAGCGCACATGCGAACGTGCATACATGCACGTACCCGTGTTTTAATTTTCCATACATGTGTCGGCCACGCGGCGTGCCCATGGGGTTTTGCTTTTAACGTCAAAACGAATAAATCGGTACGGCTTGAATAACGAGACGGACGGTTGAAAAACGGAAAAAAACGAACGAGCGTACGTACGTACGTACGGGCGCGCGCGGGTGCACGCGACGATAATAACAATATAATGCGTATGCGCGACAAAAGGTAGTTTTGCGGTTTGACGTTAACAACGTTTCTCCGGTCGCGCCGCCGCGATTGTGTACGATTTTAGAACCGATAAAACGGTTTTATCAACTCCCGTCCGTCCGACGCGGTCTTTCCCCCGACGTACAATGCGTTCGTGTAATGAATACGTATATTCGTTGTTTGGATTACTGGTGCTGCGGTGCAGGCAAGATGGTCTCTCGATTGTCCGGGAAATGATCTGTTTCGTGAGAAATTTCCAGTGACGGTCACAAGGTGGACGTGGGGGAGGGCTGGTAATCGAAAAGTAGTGGTGGTACGGATTTGTTACGTTCTTTCCTCTGTTAAACCGTGTGATTTATTTCTAAAATTGCAATCCGGTTCAAACGACTATCCGGGCTGCTAACCTTTGCTTGCGATCAAAATTAATTTTTTGCCCTAGTAATTATTATTATTAGCGCACGATCACGTATGATCCGCGACATTTTGTTCGGCGCGTAAACTTTGACTAAATGCCCGACGTAAACAGATTCTCTGAACCTCTTCGAAATTTCTTCAATATTTTACAAATGTTTAAAATAATTATTTATTTTTAATACCAACATAAATATTTTGAGTCATAAATGACTTGAGCTCCAATTAATTATTGACGGTTTTTAGTTTTATATCATATCATATGAAAATATTATTATAACGTTTAATAATAATAATCACTATACATACTTCTATACAAACGCGCGTATTATATAGAAATTATATGACTTGTATTTGTGTATTTTTTAAATTAAATCTTTTTCTGTCTTATTTTTAACCAAACATCAAAAGTCAAAATATAAATTCAGTAAAATTACAATATACATGTTTTGGGTCCTCCCCCGCCAAAGAAAAAAAATCCTAGATACGGCCTTGGACACGGGACCCGCGTCTGAATAATACTTATGTTTTAATTGCTTTTCACCGAGAGGCAAACGTTCCCGTTTCGATGTTAAACGGTGCGAGAGTTGGTTGCGAACACAGTATTTTCTGCTAACTTTCTAAAGAGAAGTGTTTAAACAAGTAGAAAACGCGTCCTCCTCCTTGCAGGGTGCAAAGAAGCAGGTAGCGCCTGGCGCTACCCTTTCTCTCTGGTTATTTTTGAAACGCAGTACTGCGAATGGAAGTCGCGGTTGGATACGCTGCGAATATTACCAGCAAAGATATTTCCCGTACAAATAATCGACCGATCTATCGTTAATGGTGCATAACGTCCGAGAAAATAAAACTGTGTGTGACTCGACCATATAACAATGTAAATAAATTTTTATCCCGTAGTCCAAAAGTATGCCTACGTTCAAAACGTTGTTTCGATTGTTTTTTTTTTTTTTTAGCGAACGCGTTTCGTACTTTTTCACAAACTCGTATTGGCGTGGAAACGAGAAATTATTGGTACACGATTGTTCATGCTTTCGATTTCACGTTAAAGCGTTTGATTTTTACATTTACGACAGCATTTTTCTATTCATCACGACTGTAAACGTCCATAAAAAATATCAGGTATTTAATAAGAATAAAGACTTTCAACAGGTAGCCTGTGTTACACATTTAATTTATAAGTACTGAATACAATTCTGCAATGCGCAATATACTATACGTATATCAATACTAGTGCTCTACACGATCCGTTATTTTAAGGATCAGACCGGACTTCAAATTTTACCAAGAGACCGAAGTCGGACCGGACCACACTTGAACGTTAATCAAAGATCAAAATCGGGCAGAACCGACGACTTCATATTATTTTTAGACCGGACCGGACCAGCAATCGAATAACATTTAATTAAGTAGACCGTGGACGGGACTGTTGGTCCTGTCTTAAAACATTTTGAACCGTTTACGGACCGGTCCGCAAGGTTCAGTCCGGATTAGCCCAGACCGTCCCATATGATGCGTTTAGTATTACACTGGACCGGACTACCCGACTGCACGGCTCAGTCTATAAAAGCCCTAACTGTAGCTGACTGCATCCTACATCGTTGGGTTTAGACTGAACACCATTGGTTCGATAAAAATATGGAGAAAAATGCGACTGATTGAAAAACCAAAGTTTAGTCTCTATAACGTACGATGATTTGCACGTTCGTCGGTAGAGCAGATGTGGTGCTGAACCGTAATATACCGTGAATACTAGATAAATACCACATTATCAGATACATATTTTCAATAGATGTACCTACTTTAAATTGTATAACTATGGGTTTTTACATGGTTAAAGTAACATGGAATAAGTTTGAAAACTTAAAATAATAAACTAAATTTCATAATAAACTTTTAAAAAATTATAAGACATGCTTACCAATACCCATTGATGTAGTGGCCAATTGTCAGTAGGTGCTCGTAGTGTTGAGTGTTTACCGTTTTGAACGCGAACTCACAAATGAAAATTATACCACGTGGAGTGCAAATAACAAGGACATAGAACGTAATGTCGCGGTCGTAATGATGAAAAAGAATGAAAAAAAATAAAAAAATAAAATAAAAATATAAAAATTAAAATATGTTATATTAAATAATACCTAATCATATAATATCGCTTATCGTTATCGTATTGCGCGACTGACGAATCTGGCCCGTATATAACGATCGACTTTTGAACATACCGTTTGTGTAGGTAGCAGGTACGTAAAAACCAAATTATTAATTATTTTTGGATCATGTAACACACTCAAATCAATGTTAACACATTGCACGCTATAAATATTCGGTAAAATGTTTTTTGGTTTACGCATTATGGTTTATGAATTCTATAAATGAAAATAAAATTATATCCTTTGACCTTCGACGGGTGGTACCTTATGATATTTACGGACAGCGGACGGATCGAGGTGCCATTTATATTCAGATTCAGGTCAGTAATATACATGATATTCGCAGTATAATATAAATTAAAATGTAGAGTTAAATAACACGAGTACCACACGATTACTTACAAGCGCCGTTAGGTTAGAACGTAGAACGCGCTAAGCCCGATACATTGAAATTATTTCGTATCAAAAGAACGTCGAGGATACACGCGTGTATTGAACAGACAATTTAAAATACGGGCATCGGTTTGCAGAAGAGGAAATCGAAAAGGATTCAGACATTGATAGTCCTTGCGACTAAAACTGTTCCCGTATTCGCTCCGTGGTCCTCAGCAGATACATCGCAATGCTGTAAAAGTTCAAAATACACTGTTTGGAATAATGTACATTATACAATACGTGGTAGATACAAAAACTGCGTGTCCTAACTGCGTGTTTATAATGTATACGTCGTGTGTATGTGGCACAGCGCGTTTTTCCGGTACGCGTATCCACGTGTAAGTTCGCACTCGACGGGAATTTTTATAAAAAAAATCAACGCACCACAATGCAATCGCTATGATACGCGTTGCATGAAAACCGACTAAAAATGTAATGCATCAAACCGTCCGCTGTTACAATATGTTATTATTGCGTAGTAATATAGTCTAAAATATATCCAATTAAATGTGGTGGTCTTTTTATTTTCAGCAAGCTCGTATTTCGTAAAAAATCACTACGGATGCTTTTGCAGTAATAAGGGATGTACAGATTCCGTTTCCTCGTTTTTAGACCCTGTTTTATAACAAATATATTTTTCAACATCCCGCTTACCGGGCACGGCGAAGAAATTATTTCACTAATCGCTCTCCCCTTTTTCGAAGCCCAAATCCCATAAGGTACGTGCTATACAATATATATATATATATATATATATATATTATTCGGAATATAATAAAAAGTCCGTGAACATATTTACTATGCATATTATCGCTGTTGTACTTGGGATTTTTTCCCGGAACGGAAGCATTAGGAAAAAAAATCATTTGTAACGTGGTCGGGGATGACCAGTTAAATATATGATATTCAGGGAAGGTTTTCTAGTCCTTGTGAATATATTATACCGTAGCTCGGGAGCATTAAAGGGAAGATCTTGATATTACAAATAAATGTAGATTGATTTAGTTTAGTTATTATTATTTAATATACATATATAAATAAGACTTACGGACTAAGGACTACATCAAGACAAGCTACATCGGAAGAACGTCGTGGCAGAACTGCCGGGACTTAATGTAATATCGTAAACATGTAAATTAACGTGATGTCTACTCAGCAATATCCATATTACATGAGTAGACATTAATAATATGTAACAATTGTGTTACACATTCTCATTCGAAATGTATGAATTATAATATTATTTGTAAACATTAGGTTGCGCGACTGGGCGAGTGCAAATGATCGCCACACCTCCTCAACACGACTCGTAAAACATCGCGGATTGACGATCGTTCGCCGGGTGCACTATTCGTGTGGGACCGGGTTTACGGTTGCACCGCTCGGACGACCATTGCGAAAACTTTCTAAAAGAACCGCTGATGAGGGACTCGGGTACCGTTCGCGGCCAACGTAAATCCGAATCGCGTCGTCCGACGCGTTCGTTTTCGCATAACAAATTGTACTGCAACCTGCAACGAACGCATTCATGTCCGCCCGCGTCGATATTCAATAAAAACGTTCGTTTAATCCGTTTTCGCGTCCGACGCGTCGAAAAACAAAACGATCCGTTTCTCAAACCGTCCGATGCGATGTCGGACGCGCAGACACACCGTCCGGATCGGACATGTCGTATCGTGTTTGCAGGTTTGTTTCGTCCAATTTCGGACGCATCGGATTCACGTCGACGTACGTCATAATACATACGTTGTTGGCGCTTACGTAAAAGCATTGACGACGGTGCGTGCGACTAACAAATAATAATAAAACGGAAAAAAAATAATAATAATCGTAATGAAATCCGCACGAAAACACGTGATAACAATAATATACGACTGTCGGACATCGCGAACAGCTGGTCGGTTGTCGGATGACGACTTACGGTCGGCGCGCAGGATATCGAATGCCGACCGCGTCGATAACGCACGTGTGCGCGGGACTGGTACGCGCGCACGCTTTTTCCATCGTATTAAAAACATTATTACCCGTGTTGATATCGTGGGTCCGCGCTAATATATTCACGTGCCGGCGGATCTGTCGCGGTGTCGCGTTCCACGCGCACAAATACGACGATGATTTTTTTTTTTTTTACCATCCCGCCTGCGACAAAAAAAAAAAAAAAAACACGACCTCCTCACGACGTGCACGAGTGGTCTTCGAAATCCGATACACGTTCGGTGTGCGCTCGGAGGAGCCCACCCGCAGCACACTCGCAACTGCTGGACAACGTCTCGCGGCTCGTTTTATGTTTGTCGCGGGCACATCAAGCCGACGTCGATTCACGTTGATCTCGGGAACGAGGACAACATATGTATCCCCGAGTGTTGTTCGGCAACGAACCCTTCGTGGCCGTGCGACCCGCAACACTGCGTCGGATCCTCGTCGTGTCCGATTAATCCGGAACCAAACGATCGTCCTAACGTCTGGACACTTACCTCGCGGCCTTGGTGTACCGCGGTATTGCTGAACAAATGCACGCGTAAAACAATACGACCGTGGAATCCGTTGCTCGGACCGTTGTGCCGCGGGAAATATTTTCACCGTCTCCCACGATTATCGTTACCCGTTGCTCGCCGTATCTTGTACAATTCTCTCGCAGAACGGTCTCCGAGTTGCACACCTCCGCGCGCGCCGCACGGGAACGCGTCGTGTAAATTATACATAAACGTACGGTGCATGTGTATGTGTATTACGTATTATTGTTATTACATCGACTCGGGCGCACGCGTAACTCTGCACCGCCGATAAATCATTACACCCGTACACAAGGCCCGCGCGTTGCGTGCGCGTGTGTATACGTGCAAGTGTGCGCGTATAATATATCGTTACGATATCGTGTAATGTACGGTGCAGCCGTACGAGACGACGTGTGCGAGCGTATCGGTTTACGCTGTTCTCCGGTTCGCCGTGTAAAAGACGAATAAAGAAAATGGATGGTTAAGGAAAAAAAAAAAAAAAACTAATATATAATCGCAATGATATACACTACCCAGTGGGACACGGGAAAAAAGCACTCGTAATAATAGTCACCCCCGCCGCCGACGACTGCTACAACCGATGTCCCTATGTGTGTGTAAATGGTGTACCGCGTGGTCGGTAACTCTGGTCGTCGTGTACGTGTACCGAATGTCTCGAACGACCACGGTTACCGTCGACTTCACCGTCAAGGACGTGAACGCGTACGGGGGAAAAAAATAACGGACAAAAGTCCTTTTTTTGCATTATTCTACCGCGCAATACGTAATCCGAGTGCTGGGCAGCGGGCCAGCAGCGCCGACCACTAAACGCGGATCATAATACACTTACAGGCACGTAAGGGTTATGATGTCGAACTACTACTATTGACCGTCGTACGATAAAGACGATTACTTTCGGCACTATGCGCGGCTGTAGGTACATTAAAACATTCATTTGCACGGAGTTCTGAAAATCCGGTTATGAACGTAACACGAAAAACGACTAAAAAACGACGAAATCCCGAAATACCTCATATTAAAAGTGCCGGGGAATGCGCGCCACTGACTTATACGAAGTCAAAACTCGGTGGAGAATCGAACCTGAGACACGAAATGTAATCTAATCGGTTACAACCGTAGAAATATATCGCCGTTGTAAACGTAATAATATCGTATTGCCGCACGGAACCGTTTAACGGAGACGCGACAGACGTTCGTCCTCGAACTTATCGAGTTATTCCGGACGTATTGTTATTCCACTCGGTACTGTGTAGTAAAATCGAAAAAAATAAAAAATAAATAAAAACTGTGTTAGGCGCAGTACCCGCTCACTGTTTACCCTTTTTCCTCCCTCCACGAAACCCTCATCGTCCCACGTTAGAATTGGTGAGTCGCATGTATCTGTGTGTCTGTGTGTGCACACGACACGACAGCTTTTTCTTTACTATATATACTATATATGTGTGTGTGTGTGTGTGTGTATTTTATACGTATATTACACATTATTATGTATGCAAACGTCTCTCGGCCCGATGCGGAGCAATGGTATCGCGTGTCGGCTTTTTGGAGTTCGGTGTCATGAAACCAATTTGTACCCTTTACGTCCCTCGCGGCCGACGCACTATCCCCTCCTCGCGAGCACGCGCGCCCCCGGGAGCACGGACGACGAAGCCACCGTCGAACGTAATAAATTGCGTTCCGCAAGCAGCCACTGCTAAAGGAAAACAGTGTAACAACACGTTCGACCCGAACAAATATTATGACACGACATGTAAAACGGATACTACGCGGTACATTGTCCCGGCGTTTAACGATTATTTCGATTATTTGGCCGCGTTGAGTTACGCGGTTCCCAAGCCTCGTAATGGTGCAGTTGAAAACGTGATACGTGAGTATGTAACGAACAGACATCCCACAGATACGTGCATGGTCCTTATACATTTGCCACATAGACTATTTATCAATCGAACTGTTATTCACTTATTCGATAGTTATTAAAATGAATAATAAAATTGTTTTACATACTGTTAGAAACTTAGCTTACCCTGTATATATTTATATATATATAACACAGCCCACTCTCTCTCCCGTATTACGTTTCAAATGACTTTTCACATTTGATTTATCCGGCCGTGTTGCTCGAACACGCAATACGTAATTCAATTTATAGACGTCTTCGAAGTCGTATTATTTTATCTTACATGTTTGCTGGCAATCGCACAAAAGACTTGAACACCAAAGTGCTTGAGACTTTTGAAGTCGACGCAATACTCCGTCCAACACTATATTCGTACTAAAAAATATAAAGTAGGCGCAATAAAACACTTTTGAAAATCGTAAACGGTTCATTTTCAACGATGTACATTTTCTGCTTTTGGGTACAGTCTGCGTGTTATAAAAATTACGAACAAGTCAGTGTATTTTTGTTGTTGAATACGTTATTACTGTCGGTCATTAATTAATTTATCATAACATTTTCTGTAAATTTTAATAATAAAAATAGTTTGTACAATTGATGTACACTATTTTTTTTTTTTTTTTGTATATTATATATTTTTAGAAATTATCAATGCCATCGTCTAACAATGTGCGTAGATTATTGCCCATGTATTTTTTAGATACGATTGTTTCACGGATATTATTTCGTGTGTTGTGTTTGACGAGCGTTTCTCGATCGCCCGTATCACCGAATCGAAGAACAAATCGTAAAACGTGAAAACCACACGCGGAGTTTCTTTACGCTTTTAAGTGACGACCTTGCATCGTATAACGAGTACACAAAAAGGAAGCCTCGTCCGTTGTTGTTGCCGCCGCCGTATCGTCGAGTGATACTTAATACTAATAGGTACATTTGCATTATCTGTTAAAATCAAGTATTTATTAATATAATTATCGCGGAGAGCTAATAGGATGACGCGCGTACCTATACACGGGTACGAATACGAGGGGCGCGACGGTACACCTTCCGGTCGTCGGGCGCTGCCGCCTCCACTCTCGCAACCACCGGTTTCACCCTTTTAACCACCCTTCAACGTTCCGGGCACACCGACCTTCTCACCGTCATTCCACCGCGCTCGCGCGGCTAATCTGATTTACGTTGATGAAAAAGAACACGCCGCCGCCGCCGCGTCACAATATATATATACGTATATATATTTTTCATCGCCCACCGCCACGTATTTGCTTGTATTGCTTATACATAGCGTCCCTGGGGACAGCATAGGTAGATAAAATAATACGTACGTAAAATAATTCTTGTAAGCACGCGGGGGGAACTTTTGAGCGCCGACGACGACATCGTTTATTTTCTCTAATCAGAGCTACGTTGTTTCTTTCTCCGCCCGGGTTTCTCGTTTGAACGTCGCGGTGCCTTACCGCGGTAACCGCAGCTGCACCGGCGTCCTATTATTACACGATTACGTCGCGGTATTCTGCAGTCCGGTGCAACAGCAGCAGCACCTCCCCGGGGACGGAGTTTTCGGGTTTTCGGGGTCGTATATCATTTTACGCGCGCACATTTATTACGCTCGTCCTGACGTCGCGCACAACATCGCGGTCCTTAATCATAGTCCCGTGTGCCGCCGACCGCTCGTCGGCGCGTGGCGCGTTGTTATTATTGTCGTATGGAACAGGCGGTTACTACGTCGTTTCGTTGAAATATAATCGTATCGTCGAGCAGACGGATGTTTTATATACGTTGTTATTTTATTTATTATTATTATTATTTAATTTTCGTGTTTTTTTTATTTCGTTTTTCGGAGACCGTCCGCCATAAGCCACCGGTTCCGAAAGGGGACGGACGGTAACGCGATTCTTCTTCCACCGCCGGTACGGGGGCGCGCGATGTGTGGTCCTCGAGCGATCCGTCCGTGGTCACGCGGGGCGCTTCGAGTGCGTAACGTTTTGATAGCGTTTTGATCGCCCACGCCGCTGAAGCCTCCTGAGAGCGACAGAAACCGCCACCGACGTCTCGCGTTACACAATTAGTGACTCGTGGAAACCTTAAACGCAACACCAGTGCGCCTATTTAATATGATGAATAACGCGTTGTTTGTGCGCGAATCGGATCGCGATCGCGCGCGGGCCCACGCGTGACGCGTCGTTTTTACATTTTGTATTTTCTCGTTTTTACCGCGTTTCGTCCGGTCCCGGCCACCGTAGCCGTCGACGGAAAGATTCCGATCGAGACGACCGTAGTCGTCACGGGCACAAGGCACCCTGGGTCCTAAACAAACACACGTTTAAAACTCCATCAGCATCTGAAAAGACCGTCCGTCAATCTCGATCGTTATCCTCTTCCGTTTTCCGCGTTTCAAACTTTCCATATGCGCACACGTAAACACGAGCACGTCGTGTACGTTCTTCGCCCTGCTTGCAGATGCCATTACTTTATGGTAACGTATGCGGCAGCGGCCGATGAGAGATTTAATCAAACGGTTGTCGGTGCTAGGCGAATTTCGGATATTGAATTAAATAATAGACATTATGTTTCATGATTTATATGCGCGTATCGCGGAACTGTCGTAGAGAATGAAAAAAAAATAAAAATAATTATAATAATAAAAAACCGCCAACGGTCACCAACGATATGATACAGGCAGGTTCGGCCTTCCGGCGTGCAAAGAACGTATCGGGTTTTTTATACCCCCCGGCCGCGATTGCCACGTCTAATAAATCAACGTGTGTTGACGAACCGTATTGGCGGCGCAGCGACTCCGGACAGGCATAGTGAAAACGTAAATATTCAAATTCGAAGGGACGAACACCGGTGAACAGGAGCGTATTTTAGGAGGACGAAGGGGGCGATTAACCCCCCTCCCCTCCTGAATCCGTATTTGAAGAATCGATTGTACGAGTATGTGAGATGTACATTACAAATTGTTTTAATATGGATCATTTTATAACGAAATCAAATTACGCGTGGCTGTGAATACTGAATTGAGCTTTTTGTCGGGTCTATACTTAGTGAAAAATCAAATAAAACACAAGCGTAACTTTCAAAACACAGACAGATGTTAAAATAAAACTACACTAAAGTCGATTCTTAGTGGATCCGACATTAGATTAAACAAAAACCAGAAATATTAAAGATTCACCCGATTTAAATATTACCAAAGTTGGACATGTAAACTTTGAGCATGAATTAAAGAAAAAACTTGAGTCTCCTCCCCTCCCCTAGAAGTAAGTCTGAATACGCCACTGCCGGTGAACGTAAACAGGCGTATTTCGAGGCGCAAACCGAACACGGTCGACGTCAACGGTCGCTAAACGAACGTTTGCGCCGAGTACCGGACGCCGGCCGTGCGATTCGCGTGAACGTAAGTCGTACATCGACTCCGTCCGTTGTCACGTCGGCACGTCGACTTCGACCGGGATCGATTTTAAATATTAGTCCGTAAATAATACGTTCGACGGTCGAACCGAACCCGATTCCGGGAGCGACCGCAATCATCGTTCGTTGGTATACGGAGCGAGTGCACTACTCCTCTGCGAATTCGGCACCAGAGGTTTTTTTTATTTTCGGTTTTCTCTCTTGTGTCGGTGTAACGTGTGCGGACGCGCGACGAAGTGAAGCAGACGTGATACACACCTTACCGGATGGTACTCCGGCTGCTGCTTAGGTTTAAGGTGCGGACGTGCGGGCTCGCGCAACCGGAGTGGGTACGTAGGTTGTGAGTACCGGTAACACTCCCTTGCGGCGAGGGAGAGAAACGGAATAAATCGAATACGTCTTCCCGAACACCGAACTTGCGCTACAAGTTAAAAGCCAAAGCGACGCATACGTGCTCGTACAGTCGTGCGGGTCTTCGCGCGCTGAAGGTTAGGACCACAGCGTGGCGCAGCTTCGAGATTTTTTTTTTTTTGATCGAAAAGAAATAATATACATAAATTAATATTAAAATAACGTTTTCTCGATTGTCTACCTCCTTTAAGCAAATATTGTGTTGGCGATAGAGAGTTTTTTTTTTTTTTTTTTTAATTTACCTTTGTTCGCACATTACAGCAAGAACTAGAGAGTTATTAAATTATATAATATAATTATTAAAAAAAAAAAAAAACATAATATTAATTATATTAATATTATATATATATATATTTTTATTATTTATTATATTAATTGTTCGGTTCGAGGATGGGGCGGCGTAACATAGCTGGTGCTCGTAAAGTACCGTAAAATATGTTTTACCCGGTGCACGACGCGGTTTCGTTGATTTCCTTGCGGTTTTCTCTTGTTCGATTGCCGACCCGGCGACTCATTTCACCAAAGCGCCGACCAACGTGGCCGGGGGGGGGGGGGGGTAGAAGACGTCGGACCTGTTCAAAACGATGACTGTTTGTACTTGGTGCACGCGAGTGCACGTCTAATTTTTCTGATTTGCATTCCGATTCAAAAGGCTTCGCAAAAGACGTGTTTACATTCGGATAATGCGCCGATTGAACTCTAGACCGTAGCAGAGTTTCCCGAACGATGAAGCCGCCGGGTGCACGTGTACGACGAAACGACCGGCCGAGTCGTAATTGCTGTGGTTCGGGTGGAATCGAAGGGTGCCAAGATCGCGCGGGCCACGGTATAGTGATATCGCAATATCTTTCCGCCGACGAGGCGTACAAACGAAACAACGTAGACGACGGCGTAGGGTAGGAAATGTTTTCGAGAGGGGAGTAAAATAAAAAAAAACGCTTTACAAAAGACCTAATGATTTGGCAAACAGAGGAACGTTTAAGAGATATAAAACGGAACGCCGTCCGTCGCAATAACGAGGTTTAATATTTGTTTCAACGTATATACCACTCCTTCTTCACCGCACCGCAGCACCGAAAAGTGCACGTACAGGGCGCGCGCGTGCATACGTTCGTGTACGCACACTGTACACCGGTATATTATAATGATTCGTTCCGGCGTCGAGCCGCCGCATTGTGTGCCGCAGTACAATTGTGTTCAATAAACATCGGTTTCAGATGTCCCGGTGGTCGCCGCTCGACATAACCACTTCGGTGTTGACGAAATACGATGGCGTTCGTCGGCCGATCGGAAAAATTCCAATCTGAAATGTAATACGACTGGAATTTAAATGTAAATTAGGTTTGTTTTTACATTTTTAATTAAATACAATCTAATAAAATTATTGAAAACATATAACAACGTCTTTTATCCGTCGACCGTCATTGTTTCAATAACAGCTGGAAAACGTCATAATTATAGACGATGCATGATGGACTCTTTGAGAATTTTAATCAGACGCATGCACGTGTTATTGTTTATTATCTCTGCGACAGAATCCCTTGGGGTGTAGCCGCAGACGGTAAAATGTTACTAAGCGGACGCGCATCCCGTTCAGACGTATAAAATGTAATACGTACATATATGTATATACTTATAAGTTTAGGTCTTGTTGTGTATATAAATTGAGATTTGTCGCGTTAACCGAATTTCCAGAGGTTTAATGGCAACATCGTTGTTTTAAATGTATTTCAAACGGCAAACCCCCGGAGGACATTCGTTTCAACGTTCGGTCGCAATTCGGTAATGTGCTCCTCGGTGTATTAGGTCTGTTGCAGATATATGAAGTGATCTCGTCGTGGACAAATCTCAATCTACGCTCGACAATCCCCTCGGGCCGTTTAATAACCTGCCCCGACCGAAGTTCGGTCGCGAGATCTCGATAAATACGCATTTCTATTGTTCGAGAATTCCGATAGCTAAGCGCGGCACTGCTGCCATATTTTCAGGCCACAATACATCGTATACAAACTATCGGCGATTCGTTCGTGTCGCCACTGCATGAGCTTTAGTGTGAAGTGTTCGGTGCGTGCGCGCATACAAAGAGCCGATTCCGCCAGTATAAACGTTTAACGTATTGACAAGAAATCCTTTTGGTTCCGCAACAGACTTCGATTTATTTTTATTTTTATTATCCCGTTAATATTTAAAATACGTTTTCATATTGGCAAAATAATTTATCTACAGTATTTGTACAATAAATAAGAACCACGTTCAATGTAAAATGGAATTGAAAAAAAAAAACCAAATAATGTAAAACCGGTCGAGTTTTTTTTGACTATGGAATTTTCACAAATAGGAATTTAATATAATCCATAAGACCATAACAATAACGGTAAATTTATTAGTATAAATATTAAATCATTGAAGTCAAAAAATGACATGTTTTGTATTTGCAGCGTCTAAACGAAGGTTAGTAATAAGTAATAAATGGATTAACAATTGTTATTATTGTTAAATATTTTGTATATATTTTTTTCGTATTCAGTGGCGAAATTGATTTTGTGTATACCTGTCGGTGAATTTTTTTTCGAAACCGATCATACTTTACAAATATAATAAAATTCCAAAATGCCAGGCTAAGCTTAATTTATTTATTTATATATTAATCTACGAATGTTTAACATTAAATATTTTTTTTTGCTATTATTGCATAAATATTTATATAGTTTTATATAAAATATAAATATAAATATATATAATATATGATATATATAATTTATATATTATATTGATAATGTATTAGAATACGTGTGAGTGCGTATGAGTAACATAGGCATTAGTTGTTTAGTAAATATTAAAATTATTAACTGTTGTTGTACAATATATTAATGTTTTTTTCACATTCCTTTATTAAACCTAATAACTTCAAAAAACTATAGTAAAACTAACTGCTCGAAAACACGGTGAACCGTGTGCGAAAACCTGTGCGAAATGCACCGCAGTATAATACTTTTTCGCGGTTTTGCAGACCACACACCTTGCGAATCGGGTCCACGAAGATTCCGCGGCCATCGATCGGTCACCTGCCAGACCGCTCGAGACGTGAAGTGCACCATCAGCGGCGCACTCTCTTAAGGGCTTGCGGATGGGCTGAATAATAATCCTTTTATTATTTTTTATTGATCTTTTAATCGTAGACGCAGTTTTCACGCCGACATCGAACGTCCGTCCATGCTCGGACGAAAAGCGAATGTTTTCGCGATTGCATCGCGGTCGGCGAAAAGCTCTTCGCACCGACGCGTAAAAAACGTTCGCGACGCGCGTGTTTTTCATTCTGACCGTTTCAAAACCGAATTTTTCAGTCCCGGTCGTAACCCTGCTCGTTGTCGCGGGCATTCATACGTCCAACCACGGGTCGTCCCGCCGTCCCTTCCACCATCCGCCCGCCGTTGCCGATCACGTTCGACGTTTCCCACGGCGCAGGAACAGTTTTTCCCGTCCGGTGATTCGGGTCGGTTCTACGCGCGTTTTCACCGGCCGCGCACCGCAGGTGGTCCGGAAAACGGTGGTCCGAATTTCCCACGTGCATTTCGTAACACGCAACGAACCGGGTGCCGCTGAAATCCGTGTATAATATTATTTATCATTTTTACGACGCGCGTGAAAACAACCGCAGCGACGATCCGTAGGCCGCGGCGTCGACTACAATAACGATAATAATAACGATAGTAATAATAATAACGATGATAATAATAATAATAATAATGACAGCGGTGCAGAGGAATCGTTGTTGTTATCATCGTCGTTGTGTACAGGTGTTTTATTGTTGTCCCGAAGGTTTTCGGTAACACGAGCAGTAACACTGTTCTGCGTAGCGGAATGTTTTTTGTTCGCCGAGCCCTAAAGGTGGTGAAAAAACAAATCCGCGAAACACCGAAACGCGTAAACGATGCCGATTTTAAACCACAACTCATAAAAGATCAATTATCGGCTTTTCGATACGTTTCCACATAATTCGCATGCCGTACACGTACACCAACTTCAAAATGTTTGAATTAAAAAAAGAAATGTATAAATACTGTTTAATGATTTGTAAATTTTAATAAATAAATATAAAAATTAGTAATGATATTATTAGTCGTAATATTATGCGTTATAAAATTGACATACATTGAAATACTCATTTTAATAAAAATTATTTTGGACGTTAATTAGGATGAACGTCCCTTCGTTCTAGCGAAAAAATATAGTTGAGGTACGCAAAAGAAAATAAAAAAAAAACAGAGGAATTCCCCCCTGCGCACCCTCCCACCGCCAATAAGAATACTGAATATAGGCGTACACAGTTTAACGCAGTACGAGTTTTCTAGCAATAATAAGGCCTCTCTCACACGAAGCTTATCATAGCAGCGCCACTCAAAAAGTATTACCATTATTCTTGCTTTCGAGAGTTTATATTACGTCATTAAACTGTAAAATGTAAATTCAATTCAGCATCAACATGGAAGTCGAGGAGCTGGCATGTGCAGCATATTTGTAATCATTAAAACAACACGTGGACGGAAAAAAAAGGAAGTTCACCCACTACCGTCCGACCGTTCTACGCACAAACGCGCCAATGGCAGTTGACCGAATTAATAAGATGCGCGTTTTTAAATAAAAACGATTGAATTTAAATGGTGTCGCGCCTATTCTGGCCACGCGTTCAGCATGGGCCATGTTTTAAGATCGTAAACAGTTCCCCCCCCCCCCCCCCCCCCGCGCATGATAATTAATAACACGTAAAAAATAAACCGTCATTATTCGTAAACAACAGTAAATGTTACGCAAAATTATTCCAGAACCATTGTTTTGCGATTGAAGTAACACAAATGAGATTTCTTATTCGGTTATCCGTGCAATTATTTCGTATCGAATGATAAACCTGAAGAACAGCCATTAATTATCGTGCCATACACTTTGTGAATCATCTCAGACGATTTCGACTGTACGCACAGCACCAGCAGCTGCTGTTACCACGTCGGTCGGTGGAAATCGTTACCGCTGCTACCGCGCACCGGGAAATCCGCATTGGTTTTGCACGGATAATCCGACCACGGCTACCACGGCCGGCCGGACGTGTACGCACGCCGTTCGTCCGCGTCGAGTACCGTTTTTTGTCACGACCGCCGGCGGACTAGGCTGGGTAAACGCGTGTAAAACGCGCGGAGCCGCGGCCGCAACGTTACCGCTGCGAAATCGGTGTTTCCGCCGCGAACGGAAAATCGCTTCGAACGAGATCTAATTTGCACCCCGCGTTATATCGTCAAACCGCGCGTGAAACCGTTCGCGATGATTAACGACACCGATTACCGTTTAAATACGCGCGGGGAGCTTTTCCCCTTACCGAAACGAACGGTTTTTTTTTTTTCAACCGCACCGTATCGTCGTACTTCCGGTGGTCAGCGGCTCGTCGCCGAGACTCGAAACGCAATCGGATCGAACCGGTGCAGTTACGGGACACGACCGTCTCGTTGTTACGTTAAAGACGCGGTACCGCGTCCGTCCGCTCGTATTTCAAAACGGTTTATCGCGTTTCCGAAACCGCGCGAAAAACCGTTTTCGTTAAAATTCCGCGTCGGCGGCTTTAATTCGCAAACCATACCGCGCGTTTCCCGTGGGGATCTCGTTTAAATATACCCGGGCCGGGGAAACGTGTTCCGCCGTTACACTCGGCTGCTGCTGCTGCACTTGTATCACGGTGTAACCCGTTTATTGTAATACGCGTCGTGCACCGTATTTAATTACATTATTTGAAAATAAAAAAAAAAAAAAAAAAATGCCTAATTATTTCTGTACGATTTTAGTATCTAAACAGATGCGCGAATACGAACGTGTACACAAATTATTACGGGGAAATAATTACGTTTAATTTGCATTTACATTAAACCAGCACCTAACACGTTCCGCGGTCGCAACTTAATTATTGTCAAATTCTCGTATGCGTGCAGATATACGTGGTATAACGTGCACGTCACACCACGGGTACTGAAAATCCTATTCGGATTAGCATAAACGCCTCGGCGCATTTTTACACTACTCCGTTATTAGAGTTCCTCTAGTCCTGGAGATTCAAGTCCCCCGGGCTTCGAGTCGTACGTATATTTACACGTCACGGCATTGAGTTCCATCTTCTCTCAACAAGATATTTAGGTCGATAACATCAAATCGTAGTACACGTATGCGCGCGTAACGCGTTGCCATCAACGTGTCATATCTGACGTTTGTTTCGCCTCGGAAATGTTTGTTTCTCGGTCGAAAATAAATCGAATCGTCGTCGTGTTCACGCGGTACGCGCGCGTGTCTTAATTTTGCGATTCGATTCGTATGAATCCACCAAAACGTTTTCGTAAGTATACCGCCGAACGTGGCGACGCGTTTAAAGCATCGGATTTCATCGATACCGTCACGGTGCCACCAGTGTCGGACGTGTTGGAAAACGGTACGATCGCGTCACGCCGAAGAAATCGAAACGCGCGCGCCAAGTACATTCGGCTGACCGTTGTTCAACCGGATGACGCGCGAACAACGAAGAAATATTACGATAATAAACAACGCGTCGGTTCGCGGTACTGTACGACGAACTCGGGCGTAGTGCGAATATACTCGTAAAATGTTTGAACCGAAAAATAGATATACCTGCACGTTTTTCGCAAAACGTTTTCACCGTCGGTAATTTATTGGCGCGACGGCGCGTTTAATGCAAATCTCGGACCGAGAGCACTTCCTGAATTCGTTTTCGGACATCGTTTTGATTTATTGTAATCGCTGTTCGCCTTAGTCGGCCGGCACCGCACCGTACACCGTTCACGCGCCGGACCCGCGAAGGAGATACTTGTTCTCTCTCCGGTAATAGATGGCACCGGGAAGGATTCGGCGTCGCGAGTTGGACGTTGCGTTTTTGGCACAAACATTTAGTCGTGGCATTTCGAATGGTAATAAACTTGTCCCGGCGGCATCGATGTCATTGCCGTTGTCGTATAATAATATGATATTGGACGTAATACAATTCAATTTTACCGTTTCCTCCCTCCTCTTTTACCGCAAAAATTCTTGTTTTACCGCGCGCAGCAACAGCGTTATACGTCGCGCGGAGAGCGAAATCATCGATCTCGCACCGAAACGGCTCGATGACGAACGATCGAACGCAGATAACCGCGGTCCCGATGTCGCATGCGTACGCGTAAAATAATTGTTGATTTTTAGTCCCACGGACGATACCGTTTGACGCGTGCGACGTATGCGTACATACGGGCAGGGCCGCGGACAGAAATCAATCGGGGACGAATCGATCCGGTGTCTTCTTTTGAAATGTCTATACCGAAGAGATATTGTAATCGCAGCCATGGTTATTCCACGGACTAAATTAAAAATAATTATTTATTTATTTGTCTACGTTTTAGATCAATATTGTAGTGTTCGGTTCGTTGTAGACTCTTTGTAACTATATACAGCGTACGCTATAATTGGGTAGGTTATTAGCCCGACGATTCGTGCATGTGCGTACAGCATAATTTATATAGGCGAGGCGGCGGCGTCGGACAGCAATCCTTTCCCCCCGGTCGTCCTTTTGCCACCTATTAATACAAAACTGACGCACACCGTAGACCGTGCACGTGTGTGTCGGTGCTCGTCAACGGCTAATGATCCAGATCGCGTTCTGTCAGCACTGAATTACGGCCGAGTTACAATAGTAACGCACCGGTCCCCATAGGCACCATTAATGGGGGTCTGAAGTGGTTAAGCCCTCCCATAAACATTCGAAGACCTCCCAAAAACCTTGCAGAACCTTATATTATTTTATTGATAAAAAAAAAAATATGTGATTACTACTGAAAAAATGAATTTTTTTTTTATTTTTAAGTTTTACTTGCCTTCCAATAAGCATATTTTTTACAGTGAGTGAAGTGGAAAAAAAATTTCTGAAAGGCAGTGATTGAAAAATATATGGGAGGGACTGAAGCCAATTTTTTTCTACTCTAAATACGCTTATGCCGGTACGTGCCCGCGGAACGTTCGTGTTCACGCGCAAAACACGACGGACCGCACTACGGTTCCGGGTCGCCGTTTTTCGCGCGGACGTCGAAAAACCGAAATCGCTCTTTTTTTTTTTCTATTTCTCTCCTTCTTCCTCTCGTATTCCTACAACCTCCTGCCGCGGCGATGCCGGAATATTATCACCGTCGTATCTGTCCCGCCCGTGGAAGCGGTTTCGACTCGTCCGTCCGGACGCGTTCTTTTTCCTCTAACCCATTTGTTTTCGGTTTTTATTACCACTACGGCCGAGAGATGGTCATCGAGATTGTTAAATTTCACTAACGAGATGTGTTGGTATCTGGACGGTGGTATTTTTCATTTTATTATTTTTTTATTATTATTATTATGTAGATAGATATACGGACTTTTTTGTGCGCGCATACAACAGACCTGCCCAGATTTCTTTCGGTACCGAAACGAAGACGGTTTCTTTTCTTTTACATTTTAATTGTACCCAAACGTTGATAAACATTTAGATACTCGTCACGATCGTTTCATTTGGTGCACATACGACGTACGCATACGACAACAATGTACAAACGTAACCGTATCGATTCAGCTCGCGCCGGACACGAATACTTCGTATATCGCTTTGGAGATAGCCTGTTTCGCATTATGGGCAATTTTTATGCCGATTTGTGCTTATTAACAACAATAGAACATCGAATATACGGTTTTATTAATTTTTTTTTTTCAGTCCCTCGTATTTTTCAGAACGCACTGTGTTTCCACAGTTCTGTGGAAACATCAGCTCTTGTAATAGCAACGTGGGACGGTTTAAATTACAAATGGATCGGACCTAAAACAGGAATACCTGATCGATGACGTCTTCTGGTTACTGCTGTGACGTTCGTTTCGAACTACGTTAAACGCATTTACACGAACACTATTATTTTGGTTCTCAATACGAGTTGTCATTCAAGTCTTGGTGATATTCGAAAACGATTTAATTATATTTGGAAAATAAATCAATTGACAGATTATACTTAATTTACATATTTTGAATAATTTTGTCTAATAATGTAGTATAGAACGAGACAACGCATTTATTAAGTAGCATAATCAGAAGCCTTAAACTTATAAACTTGTCACAGCAATCACTGTCTTTCTGTTGAAAAATCGAAATTCATTAAATTAAAAATACAAAACGTCCATAATGAAATATTTCCTTGGTAACCTTTTTGAATTCGTATTAACGTTGATTGATATTGTGGTTTGACAATTTTGAATTCCGTTTTAATTTAAAACTCTACATTTGTGTCGTATAATTCGTCGAGTGGGAGTAGTTATTTTATATTTTATTCGAACATCGACGTAAAACGAAATTTCAATTATTCACGGTGGTGTAATCTTACGTAACATAGTAGTCCTGTTCACAACTGTCGTTGAACTATAATTGTTTCAGCAAAAAACTGTTAAAATTTATAAATATTATTTTTTTTTTTTTAATAATTAAAATGTTATCCATGATCTCGTAATCCTGTACGATTTCTCTTCAATTTTTAAACACTAATCAAAATGCATACGTACAAAGCAGATAAAAATGTCGTTCGTGAGGAAATCTCCAGAGCTCTAAGATTCTCTGAATTGTTAAAAACAATGATAAATTAAATATTGTGTTTAATGTACATCGTTTATTATTAGTAATGTTTACTTTAAATGTATGAGGTACAATCGCTTCGGGAAATTTCTTGAATTTTCATAGCCACAATGTTTTTCCACAAAACCACGGTAAATTTTTAAACTTTTAATCAAGTATTGAATAAACAGTAGAAACTAATTTTCCAAAACAATATGATTTCACTTTTGTTTGATGGCTCTTGATAGAAATCGTTTGTATACAAATATAATTTGTTTTTCGATAAGTATATTGTACATAAAATAATTTGAATGCAATCGCATCCGTTGATTTCAATAAATTAATCATAATTATCCGATGCAATCCGTATCATTATCATACCATTATTATTAAATTATCATAATTTCATTACTCCAATGGCTGTTCACTGCGATTTATTGTAATCGACATTGGTCGGTAAGCCATTTACTCGTATTATAATATCATAACTAGTTTTATTCACTAAAACCGACAATATTATACGAGTATGACAATATTTGGATACGCCGGAACACTATGATAATTTATGAATAATTTCATCGCTTAAATGTATTATGGTGTTGTTATGAGCGCGCATGTCATGAAATAAAATCCAAATGCTGTACAAGTCAGTTTTTTTTATCATAATATGAACATATAGTACCTGCTGCGTTTGATTATCGTGTTAACGCGTTTCCGAATTAACATAAACCGTGGTACTGTCGTTCGGGAAATAATTCAAATAAAATAAAAATAAAAAAAAAATTAATAGATTTTGGCAACAAAATAATATTATCAGGAGTAAAGTATCCCTGCCCTTGTAGGTTTTAGTCGTTGTATTTTTAGCAGATAATATTGTTGAACATACTGTCCAATTTTTCAATGTGCCTTTGATTTGTAAAAACGATTTTTGGATCGATAAAATATCGACAGATCATGCCTACCGAACGGTAATATACAAATCGGAACCCAAAAGCAATAAAATTCGTACTGTATAAGAGTGGTCTTCTAAAATGAATGAGAGAAAAAATCATGAAAAATCAATTTGAAGACATAACGAACGGGCCAGTTTTTCAGAAAATGTACGGAGAATTAATTATAAGACGAAAATATGATCAGCAGATTGACTGCGAAAGACGCAATCAGTGGCGGATCTTTGGGGAGAGGGGGAGAAAGCAGGTAAGTATATTAGCCCCGGGCGCTGTTGGTATAAGGGCACTCTTAAGTTTATGAGAAATAAAAAAATTAAATAAACCCTTACGAAAGTGGAAGTACGGAGTATACTTCGACTTTCGTAAAGGTGCTGAATTTTTACTTTCCCGGGCATAAAATTCCCAAGATCCCGCATTGGATATAATAAATAACAGCTGAAATGATTGCGTCCACGAAATACATGTGTTGTCTCTTTAATAATTTTCTTATAACTTAATAAGAATGATAATGTTTCAAATAAGAAATTACGAACTACAATATTGATGTAGTTCTTAATTATTCTAACTAAATCTTTTCGTGGTTCTATCACTATCAAATATGCTTGTAGAGATAGATCAACTTTTTTCTGGCTATATCCAAGTTTATTAAAAATTTCAATTTTGCTTTTTGTTTGTTTAGAGGTTTATTTATGAGTAAGTTTTTTTTTTATATTTATAATTTAAAAATAAGTTTTACTATGGATGTCTAAAAAAATATACTAATAACTTCATGAATAGAACGATGTGAAGTGTGAAACTGTGAGTTATAACGTCGGTGGAACTATTCAGATCCATTAGTCGTTATAGCTTCTCTTAAAGTTTACTGTTTACTTTAGCCCATAAATTTGGAGTAAAGCCGATCGAGGAATTTGCAGTTATTGACAAAATTTATAATCAGAAAAATCGATAATATCGATTGAAGCATTTTAAATTAAGCATATAAAAAGGTATCGACGATTAAATTTTTTGGTTAAAAAACCAAGAATAGAAAATAATTTTAACCTATTACCGTCTTTGAGTCGTATTACTTAAGAAAATTGCTATAAACTTGGCCTAAATGAAATATTTCACTGTTTGGAAAAACTTGTGTGCATTTTTTTCAAAATCTAAAGGAAAATAAAAATTATTCATTGTGCGTGTTTGCAACGCCAAATTCGACCAACAGACGTCGCGCATCCGAGATTTTCGTTCGGGAGAGGACTCCCGTACAACAATGTTGATCAAACGTATTTATCGAAAATGTTCATTTACCAGAATTGTGGGAAGACGAAAAGTTTTAACGTCCAACTGATATCATGATAACATGATATCGTCGTCCTGGTCGACCTGGTCCGTGTACTGAGTGCTCTATTCTAAGTGGATCTAAACGTAATTTCACCACCTCCGACTGCCTTAAACGTTGCAATCAATATATATATATAACAAAAATGTAACGAATAAATTACTACGAGTAACTTTGATCGATTTCAATACACCCGAATGAATCAAAAATCGTTTATTACTTTATTGAAAAAAAAAAAACAGCAGTTTTAAAATTTCATATCATTATTCAACGTTTTCCGTTCGCATTTCGATTAGTTATTCGTCTGCCAATCTCGATTTTGAAACGTTCAAGTCGATAAAGGGACGAAAGGGAAAATGTACTTACGCATTAGCAATTATTATCGCTTTGCCTTGATACGTTTTTCTAATATTTTCGTAAAATGTCTGAAAACAAATACCAAGTTCGAGTGCGTTCAATGATTTATTGCACGCCGCTGAATTCACAGTCGTATAATCTCGTGGGTGTTATTCGGCGGGGGGTTCATTTTCACCCTCTGGTATTTCGATATGGTGGTGCAAAATTAGTTTTGCGCTTTCCGAAATCGCAAGGCGTGTAGCATCCCCTACGGTTAACTCACGTCATACGATTATTTCTATACAAAGATAAGAAT
The DNA here is from genome assembly GCF_003268045.1 of Sipha flava. Lineage (NCBI taxonomy): Eukaryota > Metazoa > Arthropoda > Insecta > Hemiptera > Aphididae > Sipha > Sipha flava. The sequence continues at coordinate 1,843,557 of NW_020273099.1, forward strand.
ATACTTTGTTTTCGAGCCGATACAGTTACAACGATTTCTGGCCGCTAAAATATTATTGTACCGCATGCGTTAATTTATCGAATTTGGAAGTCGAATTCGATCGTACCGTTCGATCAGCCGTGTGCCCTAATGGAATCGATAATAAAAAAAAAAAATTAAAAAAAAAAAATACAAAAATTTTCGTTTAACTGATCACCTCGTATAATTCATCGCGATCGATTTATTACGGCGGCGGCGTCGGTTGTCGAGACGAAATACGAGAATATTTCTTACGTAGTAGTAGTAGTAGTAGTTTATCGGTCGTGTACTAATTTCTACTTTATTGAAATATGTGTGTTTGTGTGATTTTTGGTGTGACTTTTGGAAAACGGCTTTGTCGGTCTCGAGGAGGTATTTTATCGTATACGCATGTGCGCGACAACTGGTTCCCGAAAGTTATGAGCCTAAACACTGCGATCGCGTCTCGATTGAATAGGATTGTGTTTTTTTAATTTTATTTTTTTTCCTCCTCGACGAAAACGAGATATTATAAAATAACATAATACGATTCCGCCGTCGCCACGCGCAGTTCGGACACATACACACACACCGGTCTCGAAAAACACGCGTTTATAATATAGTGTTGTTGACGCAACGCTCGTTAAAACATGTTATGAAAAATAATAATTTTCAGCGTAAAACGCACCGACGAGTTAAATCCGCGCGCGTATGATAATATTTACCCGCGTCGACGGGGTCTACGAATAATTATTTTGTACCGGCAGGGATGAAATACAACGTGGAAGGTTTATTTAATTTACACTTAATGTGAGTGTGTGATATTTTCGTATTTATAAATAAAAATAGTGGTGTTACGGGCACGCGGCAGCGATAGCCGTGAGAGAACGACAAACGAAAACATGTATTACGAGGCAGTCTTAAGAGGACATCCACATGTGTTGTCTCCATCTGATATATGTACAACATAGCAAATTTTCGTTCAGCGATTCAAATGTAGTGATGTCACTCTTAATATCAGAGTAATCTGACCTATAATCAAAATTTTAATGGTTGAAATCATTATCCGTGTTTTGTTGGTCGGTTTTTTCCGATATTTTAATTTTTTAGCGAATTATGATGTATTTTTAATTGTTATATTTTACATACTAGTCACACGTTTTCCGGCTCATTATTCGGACGTACTCCGAGAGCTTTATATTATCACAATTATGCGAACGCGATGAATAAACGAGAAAAAAAAAATTAAATAGAACCCTTATTTAATGTATTGCATTAGTACGCACGCACGTACGATAATAATACGTACACGTTTCTCAAGTCGCTCACGATCACATGTTTACCCATCGCGCGGCTTCGAACACTGAAATTAAATTTACTTTTTTTATCTAGTACGTACCTTTTTGAGTGACGTTATTTTATTGAACAAACAGATAGTTAAATATTGAAATGACATGGGTATGTGTTTTCATTATTGCTTCGTGTTCCTGAAATTCTTTTTAAAAGAAAAAAACCGATAGAAAATTCACCGCTCGTAGGTGCGCACGAAAAACACTTAACGCGCGCGCTTGCGACAGGCACGTACCGCATGACACTCTATTAGTATCAAATCGCGTGTTGTTGAATTTTATCCGACGATAATTATGGCAGTGGTTCTCAAACTGTGGTACGCGTACCCCTTGGAGTACTCGAGACTTTTTAAGGGGTACGAGTCTGACCAACAAACCTTTCAATTTAAATTATCTACGTGGAGGGGATTATTCAAGTTCAACCTATGTTAAAAGTAAACACAGAAACATATTAAACGTTGAAGATGATTTAAGATTGTATTCAACTCAATCAGAACCCAATAATGATCGACTGTGCCAACGAAAACAAGCTCACCCTCCGCACTAGTTTTTTTGAAACTTAACTCTCCTTGTTTTAAACATTTTTTGTGTATTAGTTTATTACGAAATAAAAATGTTGGTTAGTTTTTAAATTTTTTTATATTTATTTTAGTTTACTATCTATGAAGGGGTACCCAAAAAATTTTATTGATAAAAAGGGGTACAGTGTTTATAAAAGTTTGAGAATCCCTGAATTATGGTATCGGAAACGTGCTAAATTATTCAATGGTGGTTGGCTGCAGTGGCTCGCGTTTACTAACAGTCTATTATCCAAAAGCGGCCGTAAAAAGTCAATTTGCGTACGAGAGCATATGATCCGCGTCGAGTTCAAACGATCACTTGACTTTTTCCCTGTAAGTTTGGGATGAAAAACAAAAATTATAAACGTATGATATTATTGTTTTGAATTTAATCACGTACCTACGAAACGGAAAAATTGATACTTTATTCCGTAGAAAGGTTAATAATTGTTAGTACCTGTTTAAAAATGAAAAAGGATACGATTATTTTTAATGCGCTCGGGTTCGAATTCACAGGAAACGATTTTCTTTCGTCCCGGAGTTGGATTCATATTTTCTTTCAAGTTTGGCCCTTTAAAACCCCTAAAAGTTGAATTCGTTTTTTGACAACTACGTCCTTACATAATAATTTAGCGTTCTAAAGTTAACTTAACCAACCAACTGGGGTCGACTTTTTCCATTACGAACCCGCCTACCGTGGTTGTGTAAACGAAATAATGGAGGGGGGGAAAACAGCGGGAAACACAAAAAAAGGATAAAACAAAAACAATACTTGCGCGTGGTTCTCACGTATACGGTGCTTATAATACGTACGTGCGCGTATTCTTCTGCGCTCGCCGCCGCGTCCTGTATACACGTTTCGCGTGTACAGTCTGGTCAAAACTAATTTGTTTCGCGGTGAAGAGTAAAGTTTGCGAAACGCATTTCAGCCGTTAAGGAACTGTAGTCCTGTGCGTACAACGGTGCACGTAAAACGCGACGTAAAAACTTGTGTTGCTGCATCGGCCTGGGAATATGTTTTGCGCATCACGGTCGGAACAATGTTTAATAATTTTATTTTTTCTCCGCGAACAGCAATACAGTTCATACGGTCAAGAGCACTTGTATGTGTTGTAAACGCTGCAGGAATAATATGGTTTTTTTTTTCCACGGGAATCACAGATGTTGCGCAAACGTTCCGAAGTGGCGTCTGATAATGGTTATGGTAAAATAAAACGTTCACAAAAATTAAAACACCGAATCGTACACGGTGAAACGAGGAGCAGTACAAGGTCGAGTATAATATTTTGTTATGTATTTTATTTGAAAAAACAAAAAAACTTTTGCTGGACCACGTAACTCAGTTATATTAATTACCATTGTGCATCTTTATACAGCATTACGATATTGTAACATATAATGTACACTTTCACTGATTGTGAACGCGTTTTTTTTCTTTCAATTTTCCTACGAGTATTCCTACGAGATCACAACAATGAAACACGTACACGTGCACTGTTATGGCTTTTTTTTTACCATCTCGAAAACTGTACGTCGTCGATCGCGTGAGATCTAAGAGTCTGCCGCAGCGCCTACACAGGTGTACAACATCATGGGCGCGAGTTCTAATTGCTTCGACTTGGTTGTAAATCATTCGATCGCTCGCTGCTAAGCTCATTACCAACCACTCGTTTAAATATTTAGATTGGCAGCGTTCGCGCGAAATTAGTTAGAAACGCGTTTCATCGTCGCCGTCAGCATCGTTTCGGCGGACGAATTCTGTCCAGGCACTTTTCCGAAACCCTTTAACTGCAACGGTTGTAATTATGAAACGTCAACTGCATTCATCGCGTGCACGTGTAGCAAATCGTTTCTAAACCGCTTTGGTGTCGCAAACCCTGAAGCAGGTCAAAAATAAAGTCACGTACTAATGAAATATAGTCACTTCACGCGACCTCTTTGTAAATTAATACTTATTCCAGCCTAATTATCAGTGTTGCCGCTTACAAATGTCTTATCGCCTACGCGGTACAGACATTGTACATGTTATTGTCACGAGAAGAAAACGTTTCAAAGTACGTACATTTTTTTTATGCTAATCAAGAGACGTATAAGTGTCTAAATGGTTTTTTGTTGTACAAAAGAGTTGGATATTATTTCTGACCAACGATGTCTATGGGATCACGAGCCCTAGATTGAGTATAGTGTATTTTATTATTATTCTGCACTCAGAAATTTTTAGTTTGAAATCGTGTTAACAGTATCGATGTTAATACTTACAACTTTTTTTTTTTTTGAGAAATCCTAGAAATACCTGAGTGAACTATACATTTGTTTCTCGATAACTAAGAAGTTAAATACGAAATTTAATAATGCATAGTTTTGCATATTTAGAAATTTTTTATCAGCTCTGACTTTTTTTTAAGTATTTTTCTTTTTTTCTTAATAATAACAAGTTATTATAGTAGTATTAATTATTTATATTTATAATTAACTCATGTTAATGAATTAATTTTTTTTCTTATGGTTTAAATTATATATTTGTATCATATAGCGACGCGATCAATATTTTTTCTTATATTTTTGTATTTTAGTGCATGTTTAAGCACTTTATGAATATTTTTATGAGCATATTACAGTGCTTATAACTACCATCTTTAGAGCAACAACTTATGAGCCCTGGTGATAATAGTACAAGTGCGTCCGACACGACAGTTATTTGAATTTCGTTAATACGATGTGTTGGCAACGTTCTCATTCCGCCTCTGATGTTCATTCCGTTATATCGCCAAAGAACTCGACGAAACGTGTGCGACAAAATAATTGTCCGCGGTCCATATATGAATATATTCATATCGTTTTCCCCGGTCGCACGTATCCGTACAATATTATCGTCGCGATAAACGAATTAAATAATACGCATATTCGGCATTCTCGTTGATATTAAAATATCATACTAATTTATTATGTAAATACGAAACGCGCGTGTGTTGGGTGCGCCGGGAGGGAGGAATTAAAAATTAAAATTAAATTCAACGCCGGAGTAATCGATAGTAATTTATTGCGTCGATTAGCATCTATCTCGCAAATCCACTCGTATCGGTCGCGTACATTTACGAGTATTATAACTGCGTATCGTATCATAGGCGATTATAGCCGAATACGCGACCGTGTGTCGTTACCGCAAACACCGGTAGGAGCGGACGCGCATTTCAAACAAATAATTAAACTCTTAACCTAATCGTGATCAAATGTAGTGTAATGATGTGCATCATTCAATTGTAAAAGACTGCATTTTTGGGTTATTACAGTAGTAATCGAGCGTATAATGAACTCATTACGCGACTTGTGCGATAACACACAACCGGGGGTGGAAAAGAATCGGTTTGATTACCGTACATGTGTAAGACGCGAACTGCTTACGTTAAACGCGATGATATGACGTGCGAACGCGTTTGATTTCGTTGTTTAGTATTGTAATATTTTGATTTTGATTTTATTTAAACTATAATGCGACGCTATGCGCACCGGACGGGTTCCCGAGGTCCCGAGAATTTCGACTGTTGAAACGCGACACGGACAGCGGACATTTACTACAATTAATATATGCACAAAAAAAAAAAAAATAAAGAATTAAATAATAAAACATTCGGTTTTTACCATTCTTCTGGTCGTTATCGTTCACATTTCCCGAAACAACGCGCGGTCCGGTTGTGCGTTACGTGATCGTTTCGCATTAAAGTTATTTTTTTTCGCTCAAAGACAATTCGTGCACGAGTACACCTAATATTGTAATATCATCAATGTTCCGATGAAAACTCTACATATTATTTCGTCGAAACCGACCCGTACGTTCAGCACGCGTTATACATTCCCCTGGGAACGACCGCGATTGTTGATGACTCTGATAAAAAACGCGCGCGTACGCACTATGTGGTTTTTTTTTTGGTTAGTGAAAATCCGTTTGTGTTTATCGTTTTTTTTTTTTTTTTTTTTGTTCTCTCCATAATTAAAAATACGGAATCGAATGAGATCACCATCGGACGACGGACCGCTACTCCTCCACCCCGTATCGTAAAATAATATTTTAATAATGTTCCCCGATCGCACTGCAGCCGAACGGGTGTGACGGCATAATACCATAATAGCCCGATGGAATTATCGTATATTATGTTAAAACGTTTCGTGACGTCGCGAAATCGTTGACCGGCGGGTGGGAGAGGGATTGTTTCGATCGAAACGTTTCACACGACGAAATCGAACGGTTCAGGTGATAGACCGTCGAGTCAACGATTTTTTATACATTTTCAACGCAGCAGCTAATTCGACGTTATATCGATATTTTTACGGTCAACGCGCGTTCCGATTGAAGTGCTGATTTTCGTTATATTTCTCGTTTCCCGAAATCTCCGCAACGTGAGTGTGTTTTGTCCACGCGCGCGTGAAATTTAATTCAAATCGCGATCGATTTCCTCGCGCTCAACTCCATCCCGCCGCCCGATTGAGTCGTATCGTCTGAATTAACGCGTCGTTAAAAAGTCGTCCCGATACGCGTATTTACATGTGCCACTGTTGGTCTAATTCCAAGTGCGTGAATTACTAACGACCTGCCACCGTCTCTTGCTTAATGAGTAATAATAGCAGCGTACCACCACACATAACATGTTCTCACGCGATAAATTTAGTAAACGAGTGTGTTTTTATTTCAATTTTTTTTTTTTAACTCGCAACAAATGTGTGTACACAAGCATTTTATTACTTGTATTACGACGAAACGTGCTGGGGAAATTTAATTTGAAACCGAGTGCCCACCCAGCAGAGCTATAAACATTGTATTTAAATTATTCAATTCGCTATTGTTCTTATTGTTTGATATTGTCGAACTTAGTTTTCTACTTTTTCAAAATCGATACACAGTAAGTATACAGTAGGTTTCCGAAGGTTTTCGAACACAGGTAAGGTGAATATTCCTTTACGTCGCGTTTCATGTTTATCGAAGAATAATATACCAGTTCAACTGTATTATGATACGAATTCTTTTGGTTTAGATTTTCTTCGCTGTGCGGTATAAGAGTGCTCCGGAAGTTCTATACTTATATACGTTTGAGATTGAACATTTATTCAAGGTAATATACTTTCGAAAATATCATTTTTCGAATTTAATTCGATAGAAAGAAAAAGTGCTTGGAAAACGTACAGAAACCGTAAACATAAGGTTTATCAAACCAGTTTTTAATCAAATACATTTTGAATTTTCTTAATCTAAAAATAATGTCGGATATTTAATATCGTCATCGATCTTGATTAATATGTAAAAACGTATGTAATAACACAATTGTCGTTATAACTAATCATTTTGGCTTTACCGAAGGATTTCGAAAACGCGTGGTATTATCTTATGACGTTCACACATTTATCTTTTAAGCCGGACAATATATTACTAGATCAATATCGAGTGTCGGTTTTTTCTCGCTAATGTTTAAAATTTGAATAACAGTCGGTATCTGATTATCGATTACGATTATTTCGTTGTAATCATTCTACCGTACCCGGGTGCTGGCTACGGTAATTTACACGTATACTGACTTAGTTTTGGTAAAAAAAGATACAACGTCTTAACGCGATGGAATTTAAAACTCGGGAAGCTACAAAGTATGCCTATTTTTATTCATAGTTTCTCATCGAAGAAAAATGGATAGTAGAGGAAACGGTATCTCGTTTTTGAAGGAAAACGGCACAGGAGTTTTGTTCGCAGATCATTTGCCGATGATTTATCGTTGCGTTTGGATTTAAAGAGATAAAAAAACCTCAGACTCGCACTCAATCGCATATCTCGTTCGCAAGACCGTCGGCGCGAGTTTTTTAACTCAAAATTTCGGAGAAGTCCGAAGTAACGTGCCGGTGAACCGTTCGGTGGGGCAGACTTCAGTATTTAAACTTCGTATGGAGTTGAGGACCATCGCCGTCCGCGCGATAGTCGCCCACTACCAAATTGTCGTCGCGGTGTAAAATCGGTTCAGTCCGTCGGAAACCAAAACATTTTTGTAAAAAATAAACCGAAAAAATAAATTAATATAAAAAAAAATACTAAATGGACGCTTTCGTTCGCTCCGGGTAAAATATTAATCCCCCGAGGCCGCACACGCACGCGCACTCCGTGTCGGCCCATATTTTTTTCTCGCGGAAACGATTTGTCACCGAAAAGCAACGCGCTGTTCGTCACCTCCCGCTGCCATCATGACTGGACGGGCATCCGTCAGTCGAAAAACGTAAGAAAAGAAAATCAAAAGAAATAAAATAAATAATAAAACGAAATAAAAAAAGATATCAAGTGAAACAAAAATGTAAAAATAATTATCCGAGTTAACGAATTTCGCGCCGAGTCCCGTGTGCTTCGTCGATGTTCGTGTGCCGGAAGAAAATATTAATTTCATAAGTCTGGCCAGATGCGACGCGCGCGCGGATAGCACAGATGACGCCGTGACAGTGGCGATGACGGGTCTTATTAATAATCGCTGCAGTGGCTGTTGAGATGGAGAGAAAAAAAATTGTTTGGAAACATTAAGGCTCTCACGGAGAGAGAGACGAGAAGTCTGTGACGGTGGCACGAAAAAAAATGTCCCCTTCATGACGATTTAATTATTATATTGTACATTTTCTCTCGCCCTCCCCCCTCTCTCTATCTCTTTGAAATCCTCCGAACGTGAAGAGCATCTCAAAATTATTAAACGCACAACGAGTTTCTGACGCCAAGGGCCGGGACGTTACGAAAATCGTCTAGAGAACGGGAGAACGCGAACAAAAATCTCATCCTTCATCCACAACCCCGCCCCTACATCCTCTGCCGCCATCGTCGATTTATATATTATTTTTTTTTCAATTTCGTTTTGTATAAGGTTATTTTTATTTTTCACGTCGTAATTTCGTGTTAACTACAACGTATATAATATTCGCTACAGATCTTACGACATCATATCGTGCATTTATACAAAATCAATTAATACACAATATTCGTATGCGTATAACTCGTTCGTCGAAAGTCAATTTCGATTTTTTTTTTTTTAGAATCGGACGGCATTGCGTTTTTGTCCGTACACTTACCGAAATGAAAAATTACGGATCTATGAATAATATAATAAAATAAAAGATTCAGCGTATTGAAAACGTACCCCGTGAAAATAACATTTTGATTTCGATTCGCCGTAACACAGAGTTTCTGGGATTCGTCCGTCTCACTACCAGCCTTGACTAAATATAAATTTATATTTTCACAAATACATAAATATTTAGTTTGTGTGTACTCGATCACCCGTACCCCTCTCTCTCCCGATCGATGTTTAGTCTACGTGTGTGTGGTGTGTAGCGTGCACAGGCTTTGTTTTAATTAATCAACGACCATGCATGCGGAAACGAATTTCATTACAATATTGTAATTTAAATCACCGAATGCAAATTATTTTTCTTTATATTTATTCATGCGTTCTGCGTGGTTATATATTTTATTTTGTCATTGCGTGTCGTTTGCTGTGTGTGTTTTCTCCTTTTTTTCTTCTTTTTTTTTTTCCGCTCACTCGATACACGGCAATATTAATGCAATATCGTATGCGCGCCCACGACGAAACAACGCGCGTTGCTTCCTCGGCCCGCAGTGTTGCAGGCGGACGGTACGTAATGTGCCTCTCTACCTGTACACAAAATACTGCAGTACGTAAACTGGACGTGTGATGGCCGCGAGAGACCGTAAGATTTGTATCCGATCCATGGGATCGTTGAATGTCACTAAAGTCCAAATTTTGGGGTAGCTAAGTTTATTTTTAGGAAGTTAAAAAACTAATTTTGTAAATTTTTAACATGATGACTGGCTTACTGGCTTAACTGGCTTACTTAACTGGCTAACTCTTCTTCATAAATATTGGTACGACGCATGTGTATATACTGTCTTATTGTCCATATTGGACTTATCACAAAATATAATTATTTTTGGTACAATCACAATAATAGATGGTCTATGTTCGTACACACTTGAATAATAAACTTCGAATATATTTTTAAAATCTATAACTTTTTTCGGGCTAGCAAATAGATACCCCTCGATATTCCTTAGTGACGTCTATGCATTGGATTATCGGGCAGACGGATGGTGTGCGTGTACATATTTTGGTACCACGTGTGAAAACCCCGAACATTTTATACTCCGCACGTACATATTACGTGGGGAAAATAGAATTACAAAAACCGAATTAAACGGCTCGAGGTCAAAAACACACGAACGTTTCGCTGATTAGCCGTGCGCACGTGTGTCGGACGGCGAGAAAAAAAACCCTAAGAAATCCAATTGATAACATACCTACTATTATAATGATTAGGTATCTTCGTATACGATATATTTTTCACTACACAATATTATTTTTATAAACTCGACCCGAATGCATAATTTAATTCGATCGATTTGTGTACATCGACGTGGTCCATTCCGAATGTAGGTCTACACGTAAAAATATAAATTATTCGATATCGTAAATTAAAAAAAAAAAAGAAATAACGCACAAATCGTCACGCGAATGTTGAAGAAAAAAAAATTATAAAATTGAATCGGTAAAAATAGTTTTACAGATATTTTTGCCGAAGATCGAATACCAATTATAACGTATAACTACAGTGTACTGTGTACATACGGACGTATGATGTATACACGTATTTCACCGCGAATAAACAAATATTGCACCTACAGTATAATTATTTTCACTGAATGTTTATTTAATATTTCATTAATTGAATAATTTCCGGTAAATTATATTATTCTTATGTGTTTATGTTATACGCTATTAATTGATGACAATACATGACTGATAATAAAACGTTCAAATGTTGAGCGGTACATTTTTGTGTTCGAAATATACGTTCCGCCGTCGTTGGTTCTAAACGATTCATTGAATAGACGTACAAACATTTTGTTAATATTTTATTATACGTAAATAAGTGCCATTCCATTTTTATATTCGGTGTGTGACATTAGTTTTTTTCGTAGCATGAAGCAAGTCAATTAAAACAATTTGAATGAATGCGCATAAGCAATTCTTCATTGATTATTGAAATGTCCAATCTTATTGTATACATATTAAGGTCAAAGAAAACTTAAAATATCCCCATAGGTAAAAGTCAGGTGACCAAGGGAGCCAATGCACATTTTCAAAACGTGAGATGCAACTATAGTTAGCAACCATATGTGGTCAGTGATTGTCTTACGTACGTCATTTATTGTGTCGATGGCATTGTGACGAGTTGCCCCTTGCCCATCTTAATGAAACCAAACATTCAACGAGTTGATGACTTACGTTTTTCTACTCAACTCTGGTTTCAAGAAGCTATAAAGCTTGTTCATGTGACGAACGCTATTGACGGTCATAGTGTTTTCTTGTTCGTTAAAAAATAGGAACCGATGGTTAACTTTTTTGAAACAGTACACCAAATATTTGGTTACATTCCACTGTGCTACAGTGACGACTAAACGGCATTATTTGACGGATCGAATGAACTTGTCTACAACTTTCTACTCCCATTAAGCATAGAGAAAAACCTGTATATTTTTTGCCCTGATTTCCGTGGCTCACTGTGTACACTTTATATATGTAAATATAACTTATATATTTCCCGGTGTATCAAATATATCATAATGTTGAGTTTTGAAGGACGAGAGTAATTTTTGAACCGTTGCGTTACGATAAACGATTATAGTTGATTGATAAGTTATTAAACTATCGTAATATGCAAATTTATAGTGCATTATAATTTTTTATACGTACCCGACCGAGTATTATACATCTATAATCCAAACGTGTTATTTGTTATGCTCAAAATTAATATTACGATGGTATTATTATTTATTTTCCTAACGTTATTATATGTTTTCGATATTTTTGCGTTCCGAATATTTTAATATTCCAGTCGTATTATACATTATACTTATAGTTATAGATCTAAATTAATTTCATAAACCCACTATATATCGAAGTGTATATATATATATATATATATATATATATATATATATATATATATTATAAAGCGGACGAGTGTTCATAAAATATTTAGATTTATACAATAGTATAGTATAATTTAAGAAACATTGAACAGCTATCAACCTCTTTTATTTTCCTCTATAGTACTCTTGTGTGATAATTAATTTAACATAACCGAAATAAAGGTTAAGATTATTTTTTCGTAAATCCAATAAACCGAACGTCCTAATTGTGCAACGATACCGTTAGAGTGATTTTTTTTCTCCTTATAAAACGATAATAGACACCGCGGTAGCATTCGTATTTATACGATCATTGGCCGGGGTGAAAATTAAGTTTTCAAACAATGCTTATACTCCGAAACTGTTTATAGAGTTGGTTATCGTTATATTGTTACTAATTATCAAACACGTATTTATGCACTTGTAGTATTAATTGAACGGGCGCAGCCGTTTCGCGGGTGAAAAGTGGTGGAGAAAACTTTGGCTGAACTTTACTGAAATTCAATCGCGGTTGTTGGTCTTAAGTAAGATACATATGTGAAGTAGTATTTCTTATTAATTGCAAGCGTACGGCAAACGGATCGAATTTTCACCATGCACACTGTTTTAATGAGATTAAAAGTCGCGTGCCTGTAAAACTTATCGCATGCATTTATGTATGTATTATATTCAGTCTCTAATTCGAAAATAAGTGACTGAATACAATACACTTCGAAAAACAACTATATTTTTTTTCTGTTTTTTTTTTTTTTTTAATTTAACTCTGTGACTTGTATTAAGCTATCACATCGATTGCATTAAACTGTTGTAAAACTTTTTACCGCATTAAATGATATTCATGGTCCGATGAACTTTTAAATGACAATTCATGTCCCAAGTTCACTATTTTATACAAATAATACTACGGTTTAACTGCCAGGAACTGCCAGTCCGATGATTACATCGCAAAGAAAAACTTTTAAGTTGAAATGATAAATAAAAAATACATAGTTTTCCGTTTTAATACTCTTCATTTGAAAACGAACTCGTTGTTTTATTTTTTTATTTAATTTTGATTTATATCTTCGTCCGTTCCATAAAGTCGTTACGTTTATTCGCTCAATTTCATACGCCGATTATTTTTCCAATAATCCTTCTTGCGCGTTTAATTAAAAGCGATTTGAAATAACTGAAATCTAAGTAGTTTTTCAAACTAACAGCACAAAAAAAAAAATAAAATTATAATTCTGTTTAAACGATTTTGTTGTATTCCACGTTATTATCATTACAGACTACCTACTATAACGATATTGGCTGTCGATTGTATTTTATGTTAATATATGAAATTTGTGTAGTCACATAACATAAGTTTTGGCTAAATTCGAATTGATATCTTTGCACAGTTATTCGGTACGTAATTAATCATAATTTATCGTTGTTATTCCGTTACAATACTATTATGACGTAGATACTTTTACATTTATTACTATACTGTACAGCGTTTACACAACGTGACACCATGATGCTCTAGGCCAAGACGCGTGCGAATAAATAACAAAACGCAATATTAAAAACAATTATGCATAAGCCCTTACCCTATTTAGACCGGTGGCGCCAGAACCCGGAATGGTTCTAAGCCTTCTCGAACTCGTACTGTCCAGGCGTTCCAATTTCTAAATTTTCAATTATCTTCGCGTCATCACCTCAGCATCTTAGTACGTTTCCAACTGCTTCCAAACATTGATGGAATAAATCAATTAGCAATAAGCAATGCTATCGATCTTCTATCGTAAGCTCCGTTCCCATTCAAACTCTTTGATCTTTCGTCTTCCATCGCACATTTGCCTGATAATCTAAGGCGTCGATTAAATCAAAAATTGTGTCGAGATATTCTATAAAAATTAAAAAAAAGAAAACAAATTCCTATCACAGAGGGTTCTAAGCACCGTAAACACTTCCTCCCGTTTTGTTTGCAAGCTTGTAATCATTCATCCCATTTTCTTATTGCGCACGTACTATAGATTATTGATCTTAGTGGAGTATAAAAAAAATGTTTCCCTCAAGTTCAAACCACGAGTTTTGCAGCATTCTTCAATTCAATTTTTCTAGATTTATTTACTTATTTATTTATTTTATACTTTACGACATTTTTAACCATGTCTACAGAAAATTTTCTCTCGCTGTAGCCATTAAACGGAAAGGGATTTTTTCTTATTGATTTGGAGCCGATGTGGCCACCTTCAAATGAAAGGAGAGATCCGAAGCGGACAAACGGGAGCCGTAACAGATACATTGAATAATAATAATGGTACTATTATCGTTTTTACTACTCGGGCGATAGACGTGCACAGGATTTTCAGTGTTCTCGGGCGCACTCTGGAATCGGATGTGCCTTGTTTAACTCTAACGACAAGAATATTAAGGGCCACCGCGTACGACCGGAACACGTTATGTACATTATACATATTACGGAGTCTAATCGAGATTTACCGCGGCGGAGAGATCAACGTTTTCGAATAATCTGAACAGAAGAGTGCATTAGGTATAATAATGTTTAATGTGTGTTCATATATTTTAATTAACCATAATTTGGACCATTAATGTAAATAATCTATTCCGGAATACTTATGGGACGGTGCGATTTTTTTTTTTTTTTTTGGGGGAGGGAGGGCACTGCAGTACTACATAAATTGTTTTTACCAGTGTCTAATTCAATAATCTCTAACCATGTAATACGGTCTCATCAATAAAGCGTTACAATCATATTATACGTGTTCTGCTTATGAATTCGATTTACTTCCTCGAGCGCGTTAGTTTTTAAAACGCTAGACGGGCAACGTATAATGTTGCGTTTAAGACAATCGGACGAGATAAATGAACATTTGATGAATGCATATTGTACTGCTCAGACAACTGTTATATGATTAAAAACCCGCAAGAGGATGAGTGGTGTGTAATAATTGTTTTCGTCGTGCGCAAATCGTTCCGTTGCGCAATGGAGAAAACTTGATGAAAAATTATTCATTACTTTAGCCAACGATTGTTTTATCGCGCAGAAGCACGAGAGCGGAGCAATAATTTTTTTTCGGAAAGTTAAATTAGCGTTTTTAAAACATCTTAGAAATAATAGCCCAGCAAGAAATCATCGGAAGACTGAATAGAACTTTTAAAGACTATTATAAATGATCCCTTTGTTAAAATGTTATTTTCATTAACTAAAGCTTTTAATGTTATTGGAAAACTACTGAAAAAGTATATTAATAATGTTTATTGAAGTAAATATCTACTAAAAAGAATTTATAAAAACATGTCTTATAAGTCCGTAGGATGGTAAATCTTCTCAAAGCTTTTTGACGGAAAGCAAAACAAAAATCAATTTTGATATGGAATTCAATTATTTCCTTTTCATTAATAAAAAATATAAAAATAAATATAGTAAATTTAAAATTTATAATTTAAATTATTTTAGAAAATTTAATATGCTGTTGCTCGTTCATCTATATATTAATAATATTAATTAGTGCATGTTATTTTTCATCATAGCTACTAAATAAAATCATATTATTATTATTAAATTGAAGTTATATCTACACCTATATTATTTTTCTTTTCTTTTTCTTAATCAGTTTGAAAAAAAAAATTGAATATAAAACAGGCACCGATTCAGAATTTTAATTTCTTATGAAGAAATAATCACAAAGCTCTTTCTTATGAATTTCTTATCAACTATAATTCATTTTTAAACCGAGGAATAATGTTTTCTTTAAACACAAAAAATGTTTTTAAAAATGTATTTGACAATGACTCAAAACAAACAGTATTTAATGAGACATATAAACTTTGTAGATGATTAACGTAATAACTCAGAGATTCTGGTGGAAATTGTTGTAAATAATTTGGTTGCAGATCCTTAAATTTATTGAAAATGTTAAAATAAGTATATTATTATACGAGCATCATTCAAAGAATATTTAATGGTTTTCGTTCATACTTTCAAAAATTGCTTTATAATTTATTTTTATTCAGTCCATTAACAAAATAATTCGTTTATATAAACGTTAATATATTTTCCATCGAATAAGTACCTACCAACATTTTGTTGGATTAGCAATAATAGTAAGATTCATTCCTTCAGTGGCTATAAAAAACACGATTACGATTGCATTTTTGTTCGTTCTTCCGAATGTATCATATTTCGTATCGAGATATGAACTAAATGTATTATAATTTAACTATAAATTTTCAGATATTTTTTATTATCTTCTAAATATTGTTTTAAAAACAATTTAGAAATATGAAAAACAGTAATTAATAATGAAAAAGTTGTTTTGAGTATTTAACATCAAAAAAATCGGAGATAGTAAAAATGTTTATTACTAAGTATAATAACCAACTAAAAAATTTAAATATCACAGTTCTGGACAAAGAAATTGAATGTTTACAATTAGCTTTTATATAATGTATAGTATTTAATATTAACAAATTTAATAAGTAAATAATAAATAGAAATATCAGCTGTTATAAATAGTTTTAGTTATTATTTGACGAAAAGGGATGGCTCACCACTTCAAGCGCCGCTCTGCCTGATATATGTCCGACTGATCCTGATATCGCAGGATAGATGGTTTTCGTGTGAACCTAGAACTTTGATTCGCGAGACTGGTCTACCGAAAATCGGATGTCAGATAACGAAAAATATCTGAGTTTCTCAATTAATGCAATGATGCAATGAGGTACCTGTGACTTTAAAATTTGATTTTTATTCGAGTACTAATTTCAGCGTTACACGTAACTTGGACACGATATGTGTAATGTATTTTCTTTGTTTTAAACCCGATCCGATTGAAGACTGATTTATTTATTTTTTTTGTTTCCATTTTAGGTGTTGACCTTTGATAGCCATAGCCATCCCAATGTGATTAACGTTATCCCGCGGACAGATGACGTAGTCAACTAATAACGTAAACGTTTCAACGTGTATTTGACGCGTGGAACGAAGAATTCGTGGTTCATTGTGTACTTCGAAGACGACGTTGGCGATACGAATTACTATTTTAATTACGAAAACGAGGCATTCGATTCGTCCAAAAGTCCTCCGTCTGCGGAACTTTTTCCGAACATGGAACACCGACTACAGGCGATTAAATCTCATCTCGAGGACCCGGCTACTCCGCAGATGATTCAATTCACACACCCTAAAGTTTCAGTCGGTTTTAGTTCGTGAAAACACCCGTCGTCGGTTTGTAAACGTAAAACGATCTTTGTCGCGCGCAACCGGTCCGATTCGATAGTCACAATAGCGCTTTTAATTAATAAAATAGTGTCTACGTCGTGGTCAAATGTTCGTATGCGCATGTCTAGGCGAACGTGTGTACTTGTTCGATAGCATCCGCATAGGTGAGGGGGGAAGCAAAAACAATGGTTCATTACGATGGCACGCGAATTTTTACGGGTTTGTTGATGTTTTGTTCGAAAAATCGTTTTTGGTCGGTTCGCAGAGGTTGCTGCGAACTAACGCAAAGTGCGCTTGCTGTCTCTGCAAAAAACAGACGATACACGCGTGAAGATCATAATAATATCGCATCGCAATTATGAACGCGTAGAACCGTACGTGCGCGATGAGGGATTCGGAACTCACGTATAATCGCCGCTCGGGATTTGTTTTTTTCGGACCACGACAACTTAATGTACGTCTAGTGTCCCGAAAAATATGACTTTCCACCGAACGCTCGGCTGCTATAAAATGTGTGCGCGTGTGTACGTGGACGAGACATGTCAAAAGAGGGGAATGCGAGTCGGCTCCGGCGGGGCAAGGGTAGGAGCGTGCGATCCGAGCCGGGATCATTAATAATTGTTCCGGCGAGCTTTTCGCCGTTTTCAAATAAATGTCATCGCCATAAATTTTCGGCTCGGCGAAAATATGATAACGGCTTTCGGGCGTGCGAGGGGGGAAAACATGCTAGCGCGCGCGACTCGCTCGGGGTCCCTTGTCAATTTGAATTTAATAACGTATACGTTAGAAATGCGAACGGATACGCGCGCATGGGCGTATCAGTAAGGGATGGCGCGGCGGGCTAGTGGAGTCCGCCGTGGCGATGGAGTACAACATAAAACACTCGGAGAGCGCGTGAAAATCTTCCGTTGCTGCGTGCGCATTGGGTTTCGATTAACTTTTCGCGTAAAGGTTGTTTTTTTATCTTTTTTTTTTATTACGTATTTTTTTTTTCGCAAATCGCTTGTGACGGATTAAGCTGCTCGGCGCAATGTCGGTTTGCACAAAGTAATCGGTCCGACGAGCCAGAGCGGATGGACAGACACAGGTGGTGGAAGCGCGTTGCGGAGCAGTACGGTGTGTTGCGTAATAAAATTATGCGATACGAACCAAATAGCAAATTGAATGCGCTACCACGACACGGATATAGATCGCTTGCCGTTTTCTTTTGTCGGGTGGGGAGGGGAGAAAATCGGAGGAATTTAATTTAAAACGATTGTGAAACAGCGGCTCTTACGAAAAATGCGTACAATACATCGGTTCGACTACGGGATCCTGTAGCGAAAGATCCGTCGCGGCATCGTATATTCCGCCCGAAACGTGATATTCATGAACGCCGCGAGCGGCGTTGAAACTTGTCTGCAGAAGTTCGTATCCAGATGAGTAGCCGAAATCGTTCAAGGGTCGTCTTAGACGAAACTAAACTATATTTAAGGCGTTCGTTTGGATTGCGTGAATATCAAATTCATTCGTTGCCGACTGTGCGCATTATTTTCGTAATTAAAATACAGTGGAACCCGTGTAAGGCGCTCTTGCTCAAGACTATTTTTCGCCTAATACGCTCATTTTTACGAGTCCCTTGATTTTGACAAAGTTTAACATGTAATTAACTCTGGATTACGCGCTCTGTGTTCCCGGACAAAACGCTCGCCTTGTCAATGATGGTAATGTAAAAATATAAATCGTGTTTGGATGATGGGTGATTTTTTTTGTGAACTAGGCCATTAGACCTCTCTTTTCAGAATGGGAACATTTTACTGTTTGTAAATAACTGTTCTGCACATCTTACTAATATTCTCCCTGAAGACATAACACTTGTTGTTTTACCCACAAATGCAACAAATTGCAGCTTCTAAACTAAGGAGTTATTTTTAAAACAAAAATTTCGAAAAAAGTTGGTCTTGAACGGTACTTGAAAGAAATGGAAAGTAAAAATCCCGCGAAAAATCTTAATATACTCGATGCGTTACACAACGTATCTACAGCATTGGATGAAATTACGGCTAATATCAAAAGTAATTTATTTTCGGAAAGCAAAATTTGTTGAGGGTGATCACAGTGCCGTGGAGGAAAGCACCAAAGATTTTTGAGAATTCGAGGAATTTCCAGAATATGTAGAAATTGACGAGGACGTCTTCATAAGTAACACTAGAAGCATAGACCAGATAATAACTGATAAAATTGCATCAGTTGATGTAACTTCAATAGAGGAAGAAAGCGAGGATGATACAACACCAATTCTTTCGGTAACAAATGAACTTGATCATGTTAACAATCTAAGAAGATTAATTGCATCTTTTGAAAATGCTGACGAAACGTCATATCATCTTAATAAAATTGAGAACTTTCTCTATTCTAAAACATAAAAAAAATGTGAAACAAACAAAAACTGGTGATTTTGCGAAATTGGTAATATAAAATAATATGTTGTATAAATGTAATTATTCACACTGCAAAGTAAAATATATAATGTGTATAATATACACATTATACACTGTATATAACATATATGTGTTATGAAATATAATGTATTTTTTTTTTTTATTCCCGTGTAATACGATATCCCGCTTAAGTTGCTATTTTTTACTGGTCCCTCGGAGAGCGTCTTAAACGGGTATGCTTTGAAGTAATTATGTTCACAGTGTAATAAACACGATTGAACATAACATTTTACCCGATCTAAAGTACTTAAAGATGGATTTCAACCAATCGTAACTCACGAGTCTAACGGTTTCGAAAGTGTTCTCTGATCGATCGTCATATTTAAACGGACATTTATTGTATCTACTTTATTTTGTAAGTGAATAATTGTATCACGTCATGATGATCGAAATATGGAAGATTTTCGTGTTTCACATCTGCTTTCATCTTCAACTTCTAGATCCTGTGCGACCTTGGTGTCACGGACTAGCCGTAGAAAAATGGTGTACTTTAAATTTAACTAGATTCATACTTATGCGGAACTGTGAACACTGGAAGCAAAAAAAAAAAAAAAATTGGCCAAGCGTACACGTTTGATTACAAAAGTATTCATATTTATTGATTCGCTCGGCTAACGGTAGGTCCTAAGCGAGCGGTTCGAGTTACTGAATCGTCCTGCCTGTGATCGCACTGGATGCGGAGAAACCGTTGCTTCATACAATCATAGGCGTGCGCAAAGTTTTAAGCCGGGAGCAGCAAACATGTTTACCGGATTCGACTAGTGTACTGCAGAAGCCTGTGTAGTGGACTGTGTTTTTTTTTTATTTTATGTAATCTATAACTTATTAAACACAGGTTTCAAGAATAGCTCGGTATCCAAATACACTTTACAAATAACCTCAACAACTTGAACTATTTGGCCCTGGCCAGGCGCGTACTAGGTCCATTTTCACTAACGGGAAACTGTATATAATTAGGGTCCACTTAATGTGAATACCAATAGAAATGAGTCTCATGTATACCTATCTATAAAAATAGCCATGTTGTCTTCCCATTTCTTACACAAAACTATAAAATAATCATAAACCTAAATAATAAACCAAATCTACACTTTGATTTAAGTTCTATAAAAATAAATATATATACAACAATATTAAAATAATTATTTTTATTTAAGTGATCTTGAATAAATTGTAAATTAAAAATTAAAAAAAAAATTTAAAACGCCGTATTAATTATATAACATGAATAGTATGTTTTTAAAAATAATTCAATACAAGTAAAATAATATATAAATAGTAAAATGTTTAAAAACCAAATTTCAACATTCTTAACATTTCTTAAACTATTTCATATAAATTGGTATATTTATTTTATTTAACCGTACGTATTTACCAATAACTTATAAGTGGTTACTGTTACCTTGTTGTTATTCTCAGTATTCACTTACATGATTTAAAATCTACATACACTAATACTATAGAGACGTGGCCACTATTCAGTGGTTACTTGTTGGCTTTATTATTATTTGTTACTTTAATCTAAGTTTATACATTGATATTTATGGAACGTTCCAGTTTTATGTTCATGTCAGTGTTGCCGAATTCAAAACGTCGTATAACCATTTCATGATAGCAAAATTACCAATATTACCACCCTGAATACCAGATTAGAATTTAGAAATATAACGCGTGAGCGAGCGAAGCAAAGTATTAATATTTTATACTACATATATTACATTACTACCAAACTTATAATTTTTTTTTATGGAACTTGTATAAGTCTATGATTACTACCTACACTACTTGGTATATACAGTTTTTACATGTTTACTTTTTATTTATTTGTTATAACAATATGCATTTTAAATTATAAAACATAATTGTATGACGAATAAACAAACAATATATTAGAACAAACAATAACTTACTATATTTTACTATAACTATATTTTTCAAATAAAAAGAATACTATCAAAACTTGGATTATAAAATATAAATATTTAATATAGACATAGTTTTTATTATATTTATATATCCATGGTGAATAGTACCTAGTTGTGATTACACTACAAATGAAATGAACGTGATAACTGGCAACGGTAATCATGGTTATGATTATAATTTATAATATTATCACAGAACAGTTTACAGCTGAAGTCTGTGAATATTTTATATAACCACGGTTGGTAATTTAACAAAAAAAAAATTTGTGTAATATTGCAATTTAATTCTCTAATGCTACTTTTTTTTTTCTTCAAAAATACCACAAAATAACACATTTTATACTATACCACACCATGTACCACAGCATCGCCAACACTGGTCCATGTGTTCACACAATTGTTGTCTATATTATTATTATATGAGTATAATATTAGCTATTAGATATACAATATTAAATTCCGGTCGTAAGCATTGGGCAGCGGGTATCGGCCAGTCAGCCATTATACAAAAAAAAAAAAGCTAAACAGTATAAAATTGAATGGTATTATTTGAAATATGTTCATTTTTATATGTTTTCTATGTAAATAATTATACAATAACTTTTCGTCGTTTATAGAATATATAAATTTAAAATTTAAAATATACATACAGTTATATTAAATGTTAATTATTCCTCGCTTCACTTTCCATAAAAAAAAATTATCTTTTTCAAAATTATTTAGATAATTTATCTTAGATAACCATTTTATTTAAAAAGACAGATAAAATAATACTTCAAATTATTATTATCTAGATAAGATAAAAAGATTAATCATTTAGATAAAATTATCTAGATAATCCACAACACTGGTTATTTATATTTTCTTATCAAATAAACCACATTAATTCTTTTTTAATCATTTTATACAGTATATGATATTACGTTTCAAATAAAAATAAATTAAAATACTGTGTGTTAAATATTGACGACCATTGTAATATAAATTTTTGCATATGAAAAACCACTAATAATAAACTTAAAATTCTTACTTTTAATAAAAATTATAATGCTCAATATAATTTAGGTATATCGATAACGATAACACAAGATCAATTTATTTGTTTTCGCGTAGGTGTGTTATTATGGTGACGGTAAATAATTGTTATTTTAAAAGAGAACGGAAATGTTTGACGAGATCGGAAAAATCTTTCATGAAAATTATTTCAATATATATCATAATCTTAACGTTTTTGTGTATTATTGTAGGCGTTGAAACGTTTGCAGAGCATCAATCTTCCACGAA
This sequence comes from Sipha flava, assembly GCF_003268045.1. Classification (NCBI taxonomy): domain Eukaryota; kingdom Metazoa; phylum Arthropoda; class Insecta; order Hemiptera; family Aphididae; genus Sipha; species Sipha flava. The sequence continues at coordinate 1,866,364 of NW_020273099.1, forward strand.
ATTCTTAAAAAATTCCAAAACTTGATCCCTAATTTATAGTATCGTTCGCTGTTGAATTATTTTCATCCCAAAAGATGATTTCATCAGCCATTCAAAGTTCTTGTTACACTCGTCAATGCTATACAAACGTAGAAATCGAAATGATAAACACAAAGGTAAATGGTAATCGAAATTAAAACATGACTCTCTATGTATAACATTTTTGTCACATCCGTACCGAAAGTTTGGTTTTCGACCACGGTCGAAGCGTTGGAATGTCCTATTTATCCGTCTAGCGGGCGGTAAGATGGGAATCCCATAGTGGCGGGCGGTAAAGTGGAAATCCCAAAAAGTGCGGAGGGGGGGAGGAAAAGTGGAAATCCCTATAACACCGTGTAGTAAAGTGGAAATTTCCAAGAGCTCTGCCCACGTATTCCCAGCACAACCAAAAAGTTAAATGTATACCATGGTCCGTACAAAACATAAACTTTCGGTTAAACCATATACACATATCACAACCTCCTTGCAAGACGCATAAACATTTAAACACATTTCGTTTTCTATGTTCTCACACAAGTGCGTTGGACGTTACGGATACATTTTTTTTTCGCGATTTATATAATAATTCGAATTAGAAAACGAGATCGTTCGCGCAAGTTTCACGTCGCCGTTCACATTATCCCATTTCGTGTTAAACGGAGCACCCGACAACGGTGTCGGCGTGTGTTGTTCGAGAATTTTCGATTGGCGCGTTACCGCGGTACGATTATCACCGATCCGTGGACGCCATCACTGCCGGGACTTCTTTTCTCCGACACATACTCCGCGTTCGTCCGACTCGTCGTTTTTCCCGTGCCACCGGCCGTGTGTTTTTGTGATTGCGGCATAGCACGGTGGAGTCGCCATCTCCGGGGACAATTTCGTGTGTGTGACGACCGTTCGGACCGTAGCTGACCCGTGTCCGCGAAATTTTCTTTCGGTTATCGTCGTGCGCGCAGAAGCCAGTTATTGTAAATCGAGACCGACCCCGCTGATCAACCGATTCTTCTGCCGGTTGTGGCGTTCGTCGCACGTCTGAATGCGGTCGCGTGGGCATAACCACTCGAACGCCAGACCGTCCAAGGTATGTTCCGTTATATTTGTTAAAAAAATATTTATTTGTGTACGATTTATCTTGCTAAATTATTACAACACGTTTGGAGCATATGTGATTTTATTGTTATTTTCAGATTTATCGTATTCATTATTACTTTTTTTGTTAATACTGTTTACTGTGGCGCTTTTGGCTCGTTTATCCAGGCATCTGATATCATTTCATTAATTATCCTTGTTAAGTGTGTGTTTTTTTTTTTTTTTTTATTGCAAACGACGCGAGTACGTCACACAATCGAACCAGTGATGGTTTGACTGCGAAGCGCGCAAACAAGCATATACACGAAATATGACAACCAGTACAGTAATAGTAGTGAACCATTAACTTCACCATACATGGTTAAAACGGCAAATGCTGTTTCATTAAATCTATTGCCTGAAAATCAATAGAAAGATATATAATGACTTATGAAAAACTTTTAAAATTGAGAAAAATAAATAAAACCAAATCGTTATTGGAAAAGTTTTTCTTATAAATTTTAACAAATTATCTACAGAAATGAAACCATCAACTCTATGGTTTATTTATTCAATGCTTAAAAGTATAAAAAATATGAAACATAATATTAACGTTGGTAATTATTTAAAATTACAAGTTTTTTTTAAAGAGAAAATCGAGTGAGTTTAAAGTAAAAATTCCAACTTTAACCGATATAAAAAATACAGTGACGAAGCTCCTGATATTCAATATTTAGTAAAAAGGTAGTTGAGATAAAATTGTTTTGTATATATTGGCTATTCATTCTCCGTTAATTTATTACGATATATGTAATATTCATTTGTGAAATATATATTACACATTAAATTTCTCTGCTCAAAAACAAATTGTTCACGATCATTTACTATTAAAGGGGAGTCATATGATATTTTTAAGAAATAAATGAATTTATGATCCACAAATGTAATGTCAGATAGATTTTTTTCTAGTTATAAAAACGGTTAATGCATCAAGCAGGTTATTGAAAATAACAAAATTGGAAAAATGCCTAAAGAAATTGCAATATATTTAAATTTACTGTATTCCCGAGCTGATACAGATCATTTTTTCCGCCGAACTTCATCAACATTATTTACCGTTTCTGTCGGTGATGTTACAACTAGTGATGGGAATAATCAAATGGAATAATCGAAATAATGGTAACAGGCATATTTACCAAAAGCAAATCAATTAAATTATTCGAAAAATTGCGTGTTTTACTCATTTCCCATTGGGTACTAAATTAAGAAGTCGACTATATTGTATTGTAATAGTTAAAAATAATAAAATTACTGAATTTAATTGAAACCAAAGGTACCTATTTGGTAAGGGGCCCGGGTCTTATAATTTTTTAGATGGCCCATCGGGGATCTTGCGCGCCTGGCCCTGGCGAACCGGTCCAAACGAAAATCAATGCGTACAATTACGCGATCCGGTCGGCATACGACGTGCCGTCGTCGAACAGTGTTTACAACGAGCACGTCCGTCGATGGTTTTTTTCGTCGCCAAAACCCAATGAACGATCGCCGCACTCGTCAAAATCAAACGTGCCGTCGTACGCTACACCGATCGCACGACCGTTACACAATTTAAATCTCGTTTTTGGCCGTGAACGGGGACGCGAGGTTCAAAAGCGCTCGCGCATCTCGACCGAACGCAGCGGGGCCGGCTTCGAACAAACAACGCAATTAGCATATCGAAACGTTGATTTATGATCCGCAATCAATTATTATTTGACACGTTTCCGTCGGGCACGCGTACATTGCGCACACAACCGCGGGCACGCTGCAATCCGACGAAACGCGCCACGTCCATAGGTACCCGTAACAACACCGTACACATAAATATATTTCGTGTGCACCGTTCGGACAATGATTTATGGTAAGTACGTTCGCGTGTACACGTATGATGTAGCCGTATGAGTGCGCACGTCCGCGCGACATTAGACGGACCGCGATGACTCCGGCGGACTTGAGATTGTTACGTATCCATCGTCCGTTTCAATATTTTAACGACCTGGGCGCATCGTTAGGCGAACGGCCGTCGTGATGTCCGTCACAACCGTCGCGTATCGTCTCCCCGGGTTTTTCTTCCCTCGGGTGCGCACGGTAGCGCGTGTTCACCGTCCACGCCGAAACTGACCCCGGTATGGAAATACGGTAGCAAGGGACGGCCAGTCCTCTGTCCCCGACCGTTTTCTGTTGCACAGTTCACGTACCCGTTAACAGGACGTCACACCCGCATGTGTTGTTTCCGTCTGACACACGTGCAACGTAGAAAATTTCCGTTCGGTGATTCGAATGTAGCGGAGTTAGCTTTAGTATTAGAGTAAACTGACCGATAATCAAACGTTAAGGGAATAACATTATCCGTGTTTTGTTGGTCGGCTTCTTCCGATATTTTAATTCTTAACCGTGTTACGAGTATGTAAAACATAACAATTAAAAAAATCATCATGATTCGCTAAAAAAATTAATGTACATCGGATAAGACCGACCAACAAAACACAGATAATGATTTCTTCCCTTCAAATGTGATTGTAGATCAGTTCACTCTGATATTAAAGTTAACTTCACTACATTTGAATCACTGAAATCAAATTTGCTATGTTGTACGTATGTCAGACGGAGACAACACATGTGGGTGTAACGTTGTTTTAAGAACTCTGACCAACATCGCAATGCATACTCTGACACTCGACAGTGTGGTCAATCAATCATTAATTAATCAAACTTGATTGGAAGTTATGATAGATATTATTACGTAAAATACAATAATGCGGGAACTCCACATTATCAAACTTGACATACTTGAAATGTTAGAGATCGCTGGCCCGGAACATATTTCTGTAGCAGTTGCCGGTTCCGAAAAAAACAATCAGGATTTGGCAACCTTTTCGTAGTAAAGAACCATTTTTTTAAGTTACAAAACCTCATGGTCCAGAGAGTCGCAAAGGTTTGAATAATTAATTTTTTGCTCTTCACCGTAGTACTGTAATAAAACTATGTTAGGTACGAAAACCATATTAAAAGTGTCACAGGGAATAAGGCAAAGGAAAGGCAGGTTATCGTTTTTTAATACGTATAGACCGTGTTATTATTTTCTAGTCGACTATTTTTATTTTAGTTACAGCGTTCAAAAATGCAGTTTTCAGGAGTATTTTAATCGCCACGAGTATACCCTAACGTTTCCGTTCACCTGATTTTCGCACAGCGACTGCTCCCAATACCCCATAATAAACCGTTTCAAGTCATAAATTCATATTATAATCGTATTATAATACAACGTTTCCGCTGTGTCCGGTCGCATGACGGTTATCCGCTTTCATCGTATAAATCCAACGTTTAGGCCCTTGCATTCCGACCACAACGATACCGTATACGCACTGTTGCCAAAAAACGAATTAATTGTATTCGACTCCACACGCGGCAAAAAGCGGTTCGTATATTGCCATCCCTATGGGCTCCATAAGTCATATCGAGAGTATCGCGTCAGTGAAATATTATTAACGTTCGTAGAGACACAGAAGAGAAAACGACCGCGTCGCCGACGATGACATTTAAATATAATATAATACTAAAAACGTGTAGTGCTATTGGAATCGAATTAAGTAATACGGCCAAATATTAAAAAAAATAAATAAAAAAGCATAATTTATTCGTCCAATCACGGTTCGTTTTACGTTGAAACTACATTCGCTCCCGCTACAATTTATACTATTTTATTACTTATATAATACTATATGTTTTGGACGTGTTCCTGATAAACCGGATGGTGGACATTGTTGTTATTTTGCATTAATTGGCTGTGTACAAATATATATTTTTTAATTATACGTGCACTAAGCTGTTTGAATTTAAATCATTGGCTTTTATTAATACATTTTCTATACACTAAGAATTGGTAAGCATACACATATAAATATGTAATTTATATCTTCCTTTGACATTTTATGAACTATTTTAATATAACTGAATACGATTTTTTCATTTTTTTTTTCGCTACTTCGACAAAATTCATCCAGTAGCTTTAATTTATACTGTTTTACATCTACGTTATTTGTTATTCATTTTATAGGTAAGTGCTGTTAAAGATCATACGAATGCAGAAAAAACTTATATATTTTTTACAATTCAATACGATTTTCAAGAGTTGTTTTGAAGTTGATGTTCTTTAGAAAAGGTGGTTTCTAGTTAACTGCACACGTGCAAGTATCATTCCGAATCAATCAAACACGATATTTTAATTGCAGTTAACTACGAATAATACTGCCTGACTAGCTTCACAGGTGAACCTCTCGTCTGAAAAATCTATACAATAGACCAGAGACGTTTCGTTTTATCATACTAAAAAAAACGTACATTACACAATACATAATACACGATTCGTTAGTAACATTTAATAATAAAAATAAAATGGAAAATGTGGAAAATAAAGGAAGTGTAAAGTGCATGTATATAAAATATACTTTTGCTCAGCGAAAACCGTTTGGTTTTTCTTTTAGTCGATCGTGACAACTTAGAAAAACTCGGAAGTCGATCACAAGTCTTTAAAAGTTGGCCGCTTCTGGCTTGGAGACAAACACGAGCGGCAGAGGTGCATTGCGTGCCGCGGAATTTTCATTTCCTTACACCGCGTACGGTTCCGCGTAATACTGTACGATTTGACGGCCGGCCGTGGAATCCGCTGGAACACACGGTGGAAATCTAGGAAGAACCTTTGTCCTTTTTCCTATTTGCATATTTTGTTTTAAAAAAACAAACAAACATTTTTATTGCACGACCGCCGAGTGTTCCTCCTACTGTGCTAAATCCTATCGTCCTTCCGCACGCGCTGAACGAAGCAATAAAAACGACCTTCTGACCCGGTGCACAGCGGTCCGGCGTGTACATATACATATTATATTAATGCGAATTCCCCGTGACCCCAAATGCCTGCAGGGGAAAATTCACAACGACCAGATTTCACCGGGTGATCCTCCTACGTGTACACGTATATTGCGTTGCAGCTGCACAGGTATGCGGGTAAAATCCAAAACCGTTTTTCTCCACAACAGCCGTAGATTTCGCAAATTAACACCTTACGCGCGCAATACCGGACGTTCAATCACTGCTTGCGGTATTGGATTGCATCCGCGCTCCCGACGCCACTGCAATCCCTATTCTTTTAGTATTTTTCGCCGACGACCGTCTGCACGCCGCAGTCGTCTACCAGAGGCTGAAGTTTGTCATCTAACGTCCACACGTGAACCCTTTGATTCACGCGGACGACGGTTGCACCCTTGCACGCGAAGGACAACCTTGTCAACTACTAAACGTATACGTTACACCGCGTACAGATTATGTGTGATATACGTGTGTACCGATAAATTTAGATAGGATTGTTTCGTATAGCGCGAAAAAAAGTATTATTAATAATTGTTTTCGGTGTTTCCGCCGTCGACCCGCGTGTTCTATCGTGTATCATTGCGTTTCTACGGTTGTGTTCGAAAGCTCATCCAGAACATACAAAACGATGATCGCGGTAAACGAAACACGTGCAATCGATCGTGTATAAAACGTTATGAAAGGCCGAAACGCAACGTCAAGAATTGTTCATCGAGTCCCTTGCGGCGTCGTTAAACTACGATTCGCAACCGGTCCTCGTGATGCGTGTGTTCAGGGCCCTTCAGAGGAGGAGGCAACCGGACCTTTTTTCACAAAGCCCCATTGTTAAATTAACAATTATTATTGGGTCATTTTGTTGGCTTTTAATGCATATTTGTTCAATAATATATTAAACAAATTTAGCCTATTCAAAATAAAATCAAAAGATAAATTATTTTCTTGATATTTTAATAGGTTTATCGGGTTTTTCCATACACATTGTCAATCTTTATTTTTCGATTCAGTTTTTATCTTTATTATTAACCGTGGAACGTCACCAGTATTCGGTCAAATAACAAATAATCAGTCAGTTCGTGTACATTACTGTCGTTGCTCGTACTTGTATTTAACGTGTTTGTGATTTTAATGTATTATCTATATAGTGTGTTAAATAATGGCCAAAATAAAAAAATCATGTCATTTTTAAGGTCATTTTGGTAGTAAAATGTATTTTTTTAAGGACATTTTTGGCTATTCTTTAGAGCATATTTGTATGTTTTTAAGTGCATTTAAATCTGGGCCCTAATAATAATTAATAATAAAGTTTCGAATACACTGAGTAATTTTACACGCTGCTTGTTGGCGATTCAAGTCGCGCGCGTATGAGCGACTTGTTCGATTAACTTATAAATAATATGAATAATATTCAATTGTATTATGTAAGTATATAATACAGTACATGAATTGAAATGAACTTGAGCAAATTAAGGCTTGAAAAAATACTTTTACAAGAATTTTGTTATTCTCAGCGTGTATTTTGTTTATCATATCTTATTTTTATGGTCGAAGGGCCCTCAAATTTATTTGCCCCCGGCTCTAAAAAACCTTGAAATGGCCCTGCGTGCGTTGCGTGGACTATGAAACGTTTAGACGTTAAATGTTTACGGAATTTATTTTTCATCCGTTCCTTGTCCGTGTGTCGTCGTCACCATGACCGCTGCGGTTCGCCGACCTATGTAAAATCACCCGGATCGTCTACAATTCCCTCGTACAACTTTTAACCGGTAATTATGATTGCTATTATTATACCATGTGCGGGTGAACGTAGAAACGAAACTTTACCCGATCGGTATCGTTCGGTGAAATCCAAAGTCAATACACTCTACTTGACTGTCTAGCGCTGTGTGCGTTAAATATTTACGGCTGTGCTTTGCGTACGAGTGGTTACTTACGGGGAAAAAATCAATTTACACTATAAAAAAAAACTAACCTAACCTTGCAGTATACACGCGCGCTCGCTGTACCTATGTGTGGTTTACGAGTACTTGTAGACAACGTTCATTACGCCGCATTCGTTTCCTGTGGCGCGCGCAGACGGACGAACGATTACGACGTGACGTGTGTGGAAAAGTAAATAAAAATAAAAAAATTAAAAGATAGAGGACAATAAAACCCCGTGGTAACTGTTTTGCAAATCAATACGCGCGGACGTCCATAATCCAATTTCCACCGTCGACGAGAGAAAAACTGGAAATAAATAACTCGCTCCATACGCAACGGTCCCGGCGTGCGTGCGCGAAGAAGACGGTCAGGCATTGTTGTCAAAAACAATGTACGTGTTAGAATCACATAAGGTACCGCAAGTTTTATTCGAAGCCCTGGGAACAGACGACCAGGAAACAACCACGTAAACAATTTGTTCGCAGGCTGTAACCGGCCCTGCCAACAGGGACACCGTGTCCGTGATGGTTAACGTCATCGATGTCCTTAAGCTAGAACGATACGTCAAACGCAACCCGGGCATTGCCGAGGAACGCGATCAATACGTAGGCCGTATCGCGGAATCAAATCAGCCGAGATGATGTGTACTTAATTTTATTTGTTATTGACACACACACACACACACACACACACACACAAACACACACTTATAGCAAATATACTTAGAACTTTGATACGATTTCATGTGCTAATGTGTCGCGCTAACAGTCACTGCTGAATGTCCGAGTGCGATAAGCTGGTCGTCGTGATGGCAATATTTTTCCTTTCGATTTGGCGATGACCGCTCAAACCACTCGCTTCGACTTGTCGGAAAACCGTTGTCGATCAATATGTACGTATAAACATAGATTTGATTTTGAAATTCGATTAAGGCCGGACACGGAGCTTGGATCGTATAATACGATCAATAACGTATGATAACGTATCATTTAAGTGTGTTATTGTCATTATTATTGTTGCATAACGGTCGCACGAAACAAATGTTACCCGATTAGTACACGCGTACGACTTTCGCCCCCGATCCAATAAAAATATAATGACGTAATGTTTAATATCCTAATCGCCCGCGACCGGACCGATTACAACAGCGCGTTACAATAATTATAATAACAATAGTGATAGTATACATTTCGCAGAACGATAATAACCGTCACCAGTCGTCTTTGTCGGAGCGAAAACTGGCGGTTTTTGCCATTTGTCGTGCATGAAGCTTGTGCGGTTTCATGACAGTTTTGTACGCGTGCGATTAAATGTCCACCGCGCGGAAAGCGACTCGGATTTTAAGTTTGCCGCAAGTTACGACTGCACGCGATCCGCCACCGTATCGATCACGAAACAACACGATCATCGGATCATGGGTGCAACTAGAGCCAAATATTGTTGGTGCTGAAATTGCTGAAAATAAAATAAAATGGTATTTAACTATAATTACTATAGATTATATGGATCTGGAGAAAAAACAAGAGTGCTACATTTGAACTCGGGGTGCTAAAAACCCTATCGCACCCCCCCCCTAGTTGCGCCTATGCATCGAATCCATCGGCACGCGCCTCGAATTCCAAACGCTTTGCCCGGCTGCCTGCGGACTTCCGGATTCACGCGAACGAGCGGAGGAGTTTGACGACAGGTTAAATCAGTACTGTTCGCGCATCGCAGCTCGTTTGAAATGAAAAAATCAACCCCAACCCTCGTATCTGCACCCGGCCACGAGTCGTCGCTCGTTGATGTGAGTCCGGCCCGGTGCGACTGATGGCGTAATGATATCAGACGGTTATCGTCGATGGTCCTCGGACGTACGTTTCAGGGTAAATAATACGCTAGCGGCGGTATTTTCAAGGTTTTCCGTCGTCTAACTTTAAAAGCACGTCAACCTACGGGATAATGTTTTTGAAACGGCGTGTTCGGCAAAAACTTCGATCGATTTTCCGGAACGCCGACGGTTTAGCTCGATTTGTTTTCAAGAATAAAGTTGTACGGTTTTCGCGAGTAAAAATTTCCAAAACACGCGCGGGATAGAACCGAAAGTATTCGACACCGCGGTCCGAATTCCCCATGGTCTACGGTACGCGTGCCGTATTATATTAAATAGTTCAAAAAACAACTGTAACTCGCGGGGGCGCGGGTCGCACGGAAAAAGGACGTTTTTAATCGAATTCCTGCGAGAGTATTATTTATACGCGTCGAGCGTGTTATCCGTACACAGGCGACGCGCCAAGCGGTCTCGTTCCAGAATACAATGATAATAATAATTATTATTAATACAAATCGAATGATTACGTTCGGACTAATACACGCATATATGTGTATTATGAACACATATTTCACGCGGACGAACAGATATTTATGCACGAGCGCACGAAATATTTATCGTTAACAATGCGAGTTCGGCAGGTCGACATTTTCCTCCCTTGGGCAAGTACAGTTCGCTGTCCGAAACGGTCTCTACGCACGGTCTACATGCACAGGATATATTATTATTATCGTCGTCGTCGCCGTACAGACGTTAGTAGGCACTGCAGTAGTAGGCGACGCCGAGACCTCGAAGAGACACCCGTCGCCATTAGACGTGCATCTGCAGCCGACTGTTTTACGGTTTCCATTATCGTCCGCACTATAATTATTATTATTATTCCTGGCGATATTGCCCCGAGAGATTGATAATAATTTACCGTCCGCGAGACTAACAGACCCGTTCCTCCTCCTCCGCCTTCTCGTTCCCGACCACTCCCTTGCTCTTCACCCGGACACGACGGTCGTAAAATAAATACTTACACTTACACACGTGCACGTATAAATTATACGCGAATGCAACATGTGTGCGTAAAAGTCGACTTTAACGTACGGGGACGTGCATTGCGCACATGACGACGATGTGCGTACGTGCGTTTACGTGCGTTCGCGCGTACGTGTGTGCGTTCACTGTTCCGGTGTGTAAATTGAAAAAATATTAAAAAAAAAAAATCCCCCCCCTCCCCGGAAACGATTGAAACGCCGACGGTGGGCTAACGGGAGCATGAGAAGGAGAAGACAACAAAAAAAAAAAAAAAGCCAAATTACGGTGTAAACGAAACGTTATTATCAGTAGGAAGGCACCGCCGACAGAAGCCATCACGGCGGTAGTCGTCGTCGCAATACTAATTATATATATACACACTTAGGTGTTAATAACGATTTCGCCAAACCTAACCTTTAATTTCGTTTTAGGTTCTTTTTCTTCTCTCTCCTCCGAAATAATGGCCGTTAAACACGCACACACGTACGTTCGAATAAATTTTCATTCTTATTATCATTTTTTGCATTCCGATTGCGACTCGTAGACGAGTATCAATTTATTGGAATTATTAATAACAACGTATTTCGTATCCATACCGTGGTACTAAATTCGCGCTGACGTTTACAACCGACTGCATAACAATATAATTTAATAAAAAGACGATACTACGTCTCGTCCATCGTTTTTTTTTTCGACAAACGATAATTGAGTCGCACTACAATCAAAACTGGGAATTAACTTATATATATGCATATAGATTAACTCGACGAGTTAAAAAAAAATAAATCAATCAACTCGCTCAGCCTTGATCGATATTAAAGCAAGTGCACAGAAACCGTTTGATTATAAATATTTCGATATAGTACAATAACCTAACCCGATTAGACGCGAACGGTCGTTTTTTCGCCGGAGAAATGTATTCGTCCAATACCGACGGCATCCGTGTAAATCGCCTTAATCAGCATACGAATATAATACAAATTATTCGTCAGCGTGCGTTACTCTATTTGTACTGGTATAACTCTGAATCGTCACTAATCATATTGCGAGCGGGACCGAACTCGGTATGCATGTACCGTATATCGATGTGACTGCGACACGGGTGGGTACGCGCGAAAAGAGTGAGGTTTTCTCTCTTCCGTTTTCGACCGTGCTGCACGAAGAACGTTCTCGCGGACGTCATGCGATGATGTTTTTCCATATTTCCGCGATCCTGAATCAACACTTTTTATCGTCCTTATGTGGAAATTTATTATACTTGTGTGTTTTAGAAATTTTGGTAAAGACTAATATCGAGAATTTTTTTCGTTTTTTTTTTCTTGTATTATGAACACACGTACACACAAATATGTGTATAAATAATATTATCTGGGGTCTGCGGAACGTTTGATAAATTTCGCGAATTTAATTCACAAAAAACGCACACGGCTGCCTTGTTACGCCGAGCGTGTGCGCGAGAACGGCCTCGATTAATAAATTTAGAACAAATTACACACCGCGAGAATTGATTTATGCGTCCACCGGGGGCTCGCGCTACGAGATTATTTTCTCGAAAAGTCAAGCGCAGTATACAGAACTGTACGTATACACATCGTATATATATGAATGCTGTAAACGATTGTTTTGAAATTTTTACGACAGCTCTCCTTTCGTGAGTTATTTTCATCCCACGTTCGGGTCGGGGCGTTATTAAATTTCATTCCGTGAATAATCGCCGCCCCGGTTTTTAATATGATGCGTGTGTATATATTTACATTATATAATATCACGCCCTCGCGAACGCGTTCGCGTCCGTGCAATGTGTGCGAGATGATGCGCGCTCTCGTTGCCCGTAAATCGAGATCACACGATTATAATTTTATACCGTATACACTCGGTACTGGTTTCAAACATTATCGTTATTCTGATTAAAGTTATTAGTGCGCGTATTTCGCGAACGGGTCTCGCTAACTCATCCGGGTTCGTATATTGCACCCGTTGCTTTCCGGTTTTCTCTATTATCCGTCCGTCTTCGTGCATGCACCTCGGGTGGTAGATGCATGTCGTTTTGTACGTAATCGTGTTTTATTACGTACAGCGGTCGAAGGGACTTGTAGAATGACGCGGAGGGGGGAAGCTAATGATAGTGATTTCAATGCTTGGCCGGACGAGGTTCCGCCCCTGATTCTTATCGATGTATTCTTTTTTAGCAAACTCGGTAAACTTAAACTATTAAACTCTTCGTGCTTTGTAGGTAAACCGAAAAATAAATATCAATACAGTTTAAAAGATTAATCGTAATCTAGAATTTAAAACTTATTTTTGAAATACATTTTTCGAGAGGTTGATTTTATAAGTTTCTCCCCGCAAACCGTTCCTTTGAACGGCAAAGGGGAAGTTCAAATTTCGTTTAACCCTCCAAGTTCCCTGCATTATATTTAAGTGGTTAATTTTTTTCTTCCCTACTCCTACAGCAACTTCTATAGTTATTATCCCGCAAATTCAATAATGTACTTGCATAAAAATACATTATAAAATATCGCGTTAGTATACTCGTATATGTGTATATTAAATAATATAACAATCCACCATATCGAAGGGCTGCGTTATTTTGGACGTGAAGGGATGCAAATTGTAAAAAAAAATAATCGAAGGATAACCCTTCTCCGATTTGACCACTTTAACCAGTACATCCGTTCATCGCATATACGTGGGTGGGCGCGTCGTACAATGCAGTGTACGCAACGGTCGCGTACGGTTCAGTAACAGTGCGGCGATTTCCCTGCCAACCCTGCTTTAGGATTTCAAAAGTTTCGCAAAAGGGTTTAAAACGCAAACCTTTTTATTTTCGCGGTTCGCGTTCGAGCGCCAAGGTTTTCATCGGTTGTGCGCGCGCCTAGCAATAATTAATAAATTCAGGGACGAACGTATCAGCGAATTCGAACGACGCGACACAATATCAGCTGAGCACAAAATACCGCAGTGGTAGCGCGACGAAAAAGCCCACGGGAGGACGTGCAAAAACGTACTGTGTTAGCAACGCGGTCGGGTAAGTTTTTCGTGCTGTTAATTCGATTTTATACCGCAGCCATAGGCACAATTAGAGTAAAAAATTTGGGGAGGCTTCAGCCCCTCTCATATATTTTTCAACCACTGCCTCTCGGAAACTTTTTTCCACCCTTCACCCACTATAAAAAATGTGCTTATTGGAAGACGAATAAAACTTAAAAATAAAAATAAAATTAATTTTTTCAGGAGTAATCAGATATATTTTTTTTATTTATCAATATAATAATATAATGTTCTACATGTTTTTTAGGGGGCTTTGAATGTTTTTGAGGGACTAAACCCTTCCACCCCCCCCTAATTGCGTTGTTTTTTCCCCTCGAAAACCCGACCACGTAGAACGTATATGTATTATTGGAATAAAATACCAAATTTACGATTCGATTGCCAACGAGTATTGTTATACAGTACGTCATCAACGGACGTTTATCGTCAAATATTTTCTGTTGACGAGAAATGTACAAAATAAAATAAAAATCTAGATTGAGCGCGCACGTGTACGAGAGAGTGAGATTGGTTTGTAGAGCGGACGGATTAACGTTTTAACAAGTACTGGGGAACGTTTTTAATTTGTAGGTAAAAAATATAAATTCCCAAAGGTATTTGAATACGTCCATTGCTCGTTTCTTTGTTTGTACACCATTCCGTGTGACGTGTTCTCCGTGCCGTGTAAACGTTGCGGAAAACACGTCGGAACGGAACGGCTACGTTTTAATATTTAAACGAAAAGTGACGCAGTCACTGTGTGGTTTTATTGAAATATTATAATTCGGCGTGTATTATGAGACGAGGGCTAGCGCGGTGTATCGAGAAAATAATCGTTTACAAATATTCGTCGTTGGTCGATTCGTGTCTTAATTTAAATTATTATTATTTGTTTTTTTTTTTTTTTTTTTGCCACGTGATGATTTGAATCAAACGCACTGCTTTATCCGATAAAGTTTATCGTAATAATACGCCATATAGGTTCTACGAAAAGCGATTTTATTTTCTGGCAACAACCGCAGCAGTTATTCTTCGCTGTGTCATACGTTTTCCATCGCTATCCACATACAAAAAGCTACAACTTCAATAAGTCCAAAACAATTCTCATTCTTTTGTATATACTACATAGGTTAGTAAAAATTCAAATAACGATTTTTAAACACCGTAACATAAAACAGCCGTTTATTTAGATGGGTATAATATATGTGATTGCAGATTAAATATTCTTTTCAATTTTTGCTATTCGATGCCACAGCATTGTTTACACGCATACGTGTACCGGTATAATATATATCATTAATGTTTCTGCGTATTTTTTTTTTTTGTAAACTCCACCATGATGTATGAATAATATATTTGTTCGAAAGCCGTTCACGCCTGTATCGTTCGACTGTCATCGTCGCTGTCGTCCGTGTATACTATCAGATTGTGATTTTCCGTGAAATTCGAAGTTTTTTATTTTTATTATTTTGATAAAACACGATTATTTATAGAGAGAGAGGGGGGGTCGGTATCGTAGCAAATTCACAATTATATTTACGCGTTCGACGTACATCGAAAATGTACCATAAGGGCACGGTCAAGCATAACCTGTACGAATGTGTAGGACGGAAAAGTCAATGGAATAAATTATATCGGCGAGTGTATTTGTGCAGGACTATAACGTCACGCGGCTGCTCGTCGAGTCGGCCTCCCTTAAAGTGAAGGTTGCGCTGCAGAAATCTCTCGATCGAACCTGTTCAGGAGCAAACCACCTGCAAACCTGAAGATGACGGAAATGATCGATTCGCCGTAGCCCCCGTCACGACATCATCATCGTCGTAGTGAGGAAAAAAACCATCATCCGTATAAAACTTAATAATATCAATTTTTACGGTACAACTGTATACGTGTATTTCATATCCGAGACGGTTTTTGTGCGCATAATAACGATTTGCGAATCGCCACCGCACGCCGTATCTCGAGCGAATTCCGGTCGTCGTCGAGGTCACAAAAGAACGCGTACAAAACACACAAACATTATTGCCGTGCACGTATGTACGCGAGAGAGGTCCGAGCGTCAACGACGGAGTTGCCGAGGGAAATAACACACACACACACATATGGGGGCGTGTAATCTTCCACCGACACGAACGCGGCGTACACGTGGGGTGACAAAATATTTATACGAAAACATTAACGTCGTCTTTGGACTGGAAAATGATAATTTATATCCGCGGCCGATTCGATTCAGGTGAAACTTCTTCTATATAATAATAATAATAATAATAACGTGTACACCCTCGTCCGACAACGCTCACATATATTTTGTGCGTGTTTGTGTGTGCGCGCGCACAGGCGAGAAAACACGTATACGAGTAATGTGTGTGCGTGCGTGCGCTTCGGGTAAATGACGCTGCTGCAGGGTTTATTGTGAAAAGGAATATTTCTCGGTAGCGGCGGCGACATGTGTTCATCGGGTCCCTGTAGCGCCATTGTCTGTTGTCATTCCGTCTTGGGAGAATCGTCTTTCGGTTTCGCCACGCACACACTCTTCGGCTGCACCGTAACACACGTATAACAATAATAATAATAATATCATATCTTAAACACGATGTTTATTATAATGTATCAACGTGCGAGTTCCACCGATTTCGAGTGAGAGATGATATCCGCCGCAGCCAACAGCAGCTACGGTCCCGGGGATTCATCATCTCCTGTGTGTGATTTTTTTTTTTTTGGCGTGTAATGTTTACAACCGTCTCGGCTCTGTGTAAAATAATAATAAAAAAAAAAAAATTAAATTAAACGAAATAAAAACGGGGTTGATCGCGTTTACGTACATAGTCGCGCTACAGGTATCTCGCTGCGCCGCCGTCATTGATTAACGAAAAATATAATGCCACTGCGTTCGTTGTGTTTAATCGAGTCGTCATCGTCGTCTCAGCGGATTCTATAAAGAACAAAAATACATATATATAATAATAATAATAATAATAATAATAATAATAATAATGAGAATAGTAATGAAAACGAAAAAAAAAACACGTCGGATTACGACGCCGCGAGAACAATCTGTTATCGTTCCAAAACGTCTGGGGAAAAATTGATACGTTATTAT
This sequence comes from Sipha flava, assembly GCF_003268045.1. Lineage (NCBI taxonomy): Eukaryota > Metazoa > Arthropoda > Insecta > Hemiptera > Aphididae > Sipha > Sipha flava. The sequence continues at coordinate 1,883,241 of NW_020273099.1, forward strand.
TACGTCGCTATCACAATAAGCCCATCCGCGCAGTCATCTAAACAGACGCGGGCCACGACTGTTTCGTTCAAACCTTCGGAGTTTCGCACTTTTTCGTTTCGTTTTCGTCTATTTTTATTTTTCTCACCCCGTCACTGCGATGATGGTGCACAAGTTGCGCCACAGTCGCTCGATGTGCAATATGTACGGACCAGAGATCTGCACAGACCGTTTTTTTTTCGGCCCAATTCAGCCCGAAACTTAAACTTACAAAATGCCCCCCCCTAAATCCTGTCCTTAATTTTTTTTTGAAGTCCAATCCGACTGGGCCCATTCGTAATATTTATTTTTTGTTTTTATCAGTGATCTATAACTATAAATATCGCATACACTAATAATGTAGATACATTTTTATTATAAATTGTGACAAGTCTACACATTAGTTTTCCATCAGTTTGGAAAAATTTCCTTATCCAATGCCAATAATCGGCATTTGGTGTTGTACTCTTATATTATATTTAGGTGGTTTTATTTTTGATCGATCCATTCCAAAGAAAAAATACTACGTTCCCTCCCATAACCAACCCCTCGATATTATTATGTTATTATATTATGGCACGGCTCGATCCAAGGCCGGTACGGGCCGGGTTGGGTACGGGTTGGGTCGGACTGACCTAGACCGTGCAGATCTCTATTACGGACCCGTAGCGTTCGCTTGTTCGCGCCCAGTCAAAAGCAATGGCTATTGTGGCGACGATAACCACAAAACGCTCAATGGAACGCGGGCAATGGATTAGCCGCTCGCTAGAAATATTGAACTCGTGGACTCGAATACCGTCGGCGGGTTCTGCCGTGCAAATAGTCTTCGACCGGACAATCATTTGTCGAAAACCCGTTCGAACGACTGCACAATGGAGGCGCACAAAACATCGAATCATCACTATATACGCGGGTAACAAAACGTTCTCGGTAAAAAGTTTAAAAAGTTAACGAAACATGCTCGGGGACAAACCAGAGCTAATGTGCTCAAACAACAGAACTTTTCGTTGGTTTTGAGTCGGGTTTGAAACGCGCGTGTGCATTCTTATAAGAAACTATAGTTACGAGTCGGGTACGGTTTTAATCGGTCCTCGAGGAGTGGTCTGAACGCCGATCACTGCACCACCGTCGTTGCACTATTACCATTTACCAACACTACTGGTACTACTACTACTACCAGAGGCGCAGTGAACTCGAAAATTTTATATTTTGTCGATACCTAACCACGTATCAAAAAACTAAGAGGCGGCTGCTTCTCGATTACCCACATCACCACTGACTGCTACCACCGTTAGCTACCGATAACTGCGCACAACGTTCACCGAAATAATCACGCGCGTGGATGTATTATAATAACGCAGCAGTGGTCGCGAACGGGTTAAACATAATATTATTGCACAGCTTTGTGATGGATCCACGCGGAGCGCCACGTAGACTTTGCGTATCGTAATTGCCTTAGAGTTTACGTTTTAAATTCCATAAGATTTTATTAAAACGCGGATACCGTTTGGAACGCGTTCGGAACACTATTACCGCGCGCATATTTCGTAGACGGAAATAAAACTGCGACACGCGATGCATGCGTAACCCAACAACAACGCGACGGAATGTATTTAACGAACGTTTTTAAAATGAAACGTGTACGCGCGTAAAATGTTATACAATAACGTGTAAAACGAGTTTTCCGAGGTATTTATGTTAATACGAAGTAATTGTAATAATAAAGTGTCCACATAATATCCGTCGTTCCCGTATAATACGTTTATTCGATTTTAATATAAATGACTGAGCGCGACATCACATTTTATCGAAATTATCGTTTCGCGGAACCGATATGTCGTATTGTACAATAATAATAATATATTTTTTCGCGTGTAATAATAGCTGGAAAATAAGTGAAAATGGCTTCGCGCCGGAAACGCTAATAAAATATAGTACGTATGGTCGATAATGTGGATGAGAGCCGTCGACAATGTGTGCACGTGTAATACGTATGGAATGCATAATGTAAAACCCGACGCGGTATATGCGGAACAAACTAGTAAGCCCAAAGATGTGCGCGGCGATTGGGGAGAGCATCGGATTTACACCGGAGACCCCGATGAATTTAAACGGTTCTCCGAGGACGAAAATATATAATAGCGATAAAAATAAAATAAAAATATGAAATACCACTAGGAATTATTTGTCTCGCGGAAATTTTTTTATTTTATTTTTGCCCCCACCGCCGTCGTGGTTCCCCGCTGATCGCGCAATCCCGAAATCGCATGCTCAATTGTTTTCGTGTGAAACGAACTAAAAGTAAAGTGACGTTCACCAAGACAATTGCAATAGGACAACACGCTCGTAATGCGCAGTAGAAAACGTTTTTTTTTCCATCGTTATTTTTTTCATACATTTAATGACTCGAAAACATTATCGTCCGATCTACAGCAGAAGATCCGACTAATACGCATAAGGATTCCACGTCGTCGTCGTCATCACCTACTGCCGACACTCCACAAGTATTTATTTAAGTTTTTCGGTTTGTATTTTTCAGGAATACTTGATGTCGTTCCAGTGACAACTGGGAAGCCTGTCGGTACAAGCATAATATTATAATACAGTACACGCGTGTTTACGTGTCACCGTAAGACTTCGCCGTACGTAAGACGTTTACTTGTCTTTTCGACCGGAAAATTTGACTGTTACCTAATAAGGTGTACTATGTACGCACGTTCGAAGTGACAATCTGGAAAACGAAGGCTTCGGGCGACCCGTAAGATTGAGGTTAATTACTAATTATCTACTTATTATGCGAACAACACACAAGTAATCCAATTGAAACTGTAATAAATTAATTTGAACTGAAGAAAAAAAAAATTATACAGGTATGGTCTTATCGACTCACGCGTATTTCTTCCAATAGATGATAGTCGAGATACCGTATTTGCGTTTCGTCCATAAATAATATGCACAAATAAATTAAGTTTAAACAAATCGCATGCGCCTTAAATAATAATAATTTAAATATCAACGCGGTATTGACAATCTTAAACCATATCTTGTTACATAACACGCGACAGCTTGTGGATTACACTGTTATTCGATTATTTTTGGGTTAAATATTGTCTACGAACAGTTGCGAAAGAGATACGATTTCGGATAAAATCTTTTACATATATTATATTCGACGTTCATTGGTAGCAAGCGGGTTACTGGACCGACCAACGCGTGCGTCATAAATCATTGCCGGGATCGGGGAAGAAATGTTTAATTGACAAATCGGCAATCGCCAATGTCTCCCTAAATCAACGAAAATAATAATTGTGTCACGATACATAAGGGAGAGAACATTAAGGGTCTTGTAAATGACTCACAGTCGGGCGTACAAATTATGTGTACCGATGATATTAGATTACGATTTATTTATTCCTTTGCCCCGCAATTAAATTATTTGCTCTGCTGCAACGGTTCACAAGAATTTTGTTTCCCTCCTCACATCGTCCTACAGCCGTAATATAATGTATTATTGTACAATGTACATATTGTACCAAATGGACACGGTTGTTACGGTGACGTCATTGGGGTTGACAAACACTGCGGATGATTTTGAAATCGAATTTACTCGGATTCTTACCGAAATAACGTTGCAGCGTTTAAAACAATAACCGATACGAACATAACCTGTCGCCAAATGTTCGGATTTTTGAAGATAATCGAAATAAAATATTTTTGCAGAAGCCAATATAACGATTAGTCGATTGTTTTCACTTTGAACGCAATAATATGATAACATAATAAAAATATTTTGAACGGTATTCGGAATTCAGAGTTTTTACTTATCAAACCCGTACGAATTGCTTATTATGATTGATCGAGTTTTGTAAAAGGTTCTAATTATGGGTGGGCAGGATGAAACTTCTGTCGAACCCTTCCAAAAAAGAAAAAAAAATTACTATCTATGTGTGCTTGGTGTGATCTATGTGTGTGTTAATTTTACCGCGGGCTATTGTCATCGCAGTCTTTGCGGGACCTTGTTGAGAAAGACGACTGTATCACGCGAACCTCACGAGAAGTGGAACCCCATCGATGATACTCGTCAAAGTCGTTATCGAACTATATTTAACACAACATAATGACCAAGAGATCTCCGACCCAGAGACCCAAGGACGTTGGCTGTTGCCTCTGCCGGTAGCTGTTCTTCGGCCGTAGGGCACAAAATGAATCTTCCGACGATATAATAATAATAGTAATATGATTACTATTTTACACGTCTTCTTGTATCTCATTTCTCTCTTTCTCTCTCTCTCTCGTTCTACCAAATTCATTATCCTTTTGCCTTTTGCTTCTACTTCTCCACCACCTACTCCTCCTGTTCCTCCACGTGAGTCCACCGCGCGCGCACGGTAGTGTATATAATTTTTTTCAATTATTATCGTTACTAATAACCCCGCGGAGTCACAATGAGATGGAAACGCGCGTACATAGTTCTGTGTGAATGCCCACACAACAATGGACGCGTATCGTCCTCGGCGGTTTTACGCGCGCGTACAATACAAGGACTGTATACAAAAATGTAATATATATATAAATTATTATTATTATATCTATGTAAGAGCGTGCGTGTGTATGTGTGTTTTCATGCTGCTGTACATTAGTTATTATATTATTATTATTATTATTATTATTATTATTATTATATATGAAGAAAGAGAGAGAGAACGCGGCAGCAGTAGCAGAGTAGTAGCAGCCCAAGAGTGTATAGACCATCAACAATAGAAGAGTTACGCATTTCAAGGAGAATCGAGTTTTCTGGAATACACGTGAACCTTGTTAGCGGGGGCTTTTTTAATTTAATCTTTTTTTTTTTCTACTCTCCAACGAAGGGGACGAATCAGCCGAGCACCGTGACAAAAACACGGAACAAATTGACGATTCCCCCATCATTAACGTTTAATTTCTCTCTGTCTCTCCACTATTCGTTCTGTTCTCTCGCGATAATAAGCCTTCGTGTCGCGTCCACGGCCGTCCATGCTGGCGAGCGGAGGACGCGGTGTACGCGTTTTCGTATAATGTCAAAAATAATATAGAACACAATCTTATCGATCCGTCCTGCAATCGATTTCGGATCGTTAAACAGGCGATTTTTAACGTATGCTCGAGGTTAGTAATAATAATAATAATATATATATTTCTACAACTGTAGCCTATGAGATGTACCATAGTTTTCAATAACGTAGACCGTTTACACGCACCAGTTGATCCGGTGAAGGTTAACAGAGAAATCCGATTGACACGGATCCGGTGTGTGGTTGCTGCAGCCGGCGCACGAAAACAGGAAACGGTTAATTAGATCGCGATACAGTATAGCCCTCGAGTCGTATAACAACCAAAAATACGCATATAATATTATGTGCGTGTATAGTATTGCACGAGGATCGTGTTTTCGAACACAAACTCCGAATGTGTTGTTCATTTGAAAATCGTTACAAGTCCAAAAAGGCAAACGCGTACGCATATACCTATACCCATACACACACACACACACACGCGCGCGCGCGCGCGCGCGTGCACGCATACGCACACTACCGCAGAGGTCTTTCAAACGTTTCTTGTGACCGTGGACGTGTCGTCTTACCTACATAATAATAATATTATGCACGTGTGCGCACAAGTCAGAAGCGTTCGCAGAAACTACTGATGGTTTTCAACATCGATAATGTGTATTTTTTCGTATAGTTTTCGGTTGGATCAGTCGACGTGCCGTGAATCATTAGGTGTCTACAATTATATATTATCATCATTATTATTATTCGAAAACTGGCTTCTACAGAATGGAAAATACCGTATACGTGTACTATGCGTTCTCACTATGACAAATCGTCGGATTACAGTGACAAATATTTAAAAACGATTGCACGCGTGTATAATATTAATATGTTAGAAAATAAATTTGACGTGTGTATCTAATCCCGCAGAAAATAAAATCTAGCTTACCCGTTCGTGTATGTGTACTATTACGATCTCTGCCACAGTCGCCGTGGCTTTAAATTAATTTCGGAATACAACTCTCATATTCCATTTTATTTCCGTACAGGTTGTGCACGAGAAATAGTACTTGGTGATAAACGTGAAATTTTTTCTATATTATTCGAAATTGATACTCTACTACAAGCATGGCCTGTATCTCATATACCGTACATTTTTAAAGAATTTTCGACAAAATAAGACGTATTTAAGCGTTTCTAAGTTCACTATTTCGTATGGAATCTATTCATCGGACGCGATTTTATTTTTGTTTATCATAATCGTATATTTGTGTGAACAACACAAACAACTATGGTTGGTTATCTATAGATGGTTGAAAAAGTTGTAGATTTTTTTCCACTGATATTTCATTACGGGAACCATTTGTAGTGTATAGATGAAAGGGATTTAAAATTAATATTTACGTATTGAACATTGTAATCAATTGATTTCAAATAGCAGAAATTATTTCCATCACATTCAGTTCAACTGGACTATGTTTTTTTATTTTTTTTTTTTTTTATTCGCTCACAGTAACGGATAATTTCGAAACCATCCGAGATACAAATGAAAAATTTAATTTCTATACTACATTTCTTTTTGTACCATTAATTTATTCGCATTAAAATAATAAGATTTACGATTGTTAAAGTGAAACTCGCCCACCACGTACGGATTCGATGATGATTCGTTTAAATTGATATTGAATAGAAAACAAAGAGAAAAAAAACAAAAAAATTGTTTAAATCATCAAAGAGAAATTATAATTTTTTTATTTTCCGAAACTAGTTTATTTACTTGATCGAATTTCCCATTGATTTCGACAACAGCAATATTCATTGCGCGATGCAATACTATTATCGGTAAACATAACGCACGCGGTTCGGGTCGAAAAACCATTCAGAACAGCAATGATAATATCGTTTTCACCGCATTAATTTAATATTCGTAACCATTATCGCGGCAGTGGCGGCAGGTGGAAATTAATCGGTTTTCGATTTTTTCGCCCAACTGGTACTCGAAAATCGGGGCCAATACGTTAAATATAATATCATATTATTACTTTTTTTTTATCATTCAGGTCGAACAAAAGCGTCCGGTCGACGTGTAACGCGTATATTACAATACTAATAATTATGTATCGTAGTTTCGTCGGCGTGAGCCGATGACTACTACCAGTGGACGCGGGAATCGATTTTTTCCGCACGTACGTCATCGCTGCAGTCCGCGCGACTGCGATAACGATGCGCGCCCGCGTGACGAGACTACGCGAAGGAAACATTACGTCGAGCGTTTACGTCGCGCGGTCGAGGCGTTTCGTGCGACAGCAGTTTCATATCAAGTGCGCGGGGAAACGTGTGAACGCGAGCGTTTATGAAAAACTGCGGTACGGCATCGTCGAAACGTTCGGTTACCGTGAGCACGAGAAAACTGACCGAAATCGAACTGATCGCAAAACACACTTATTATATTTCGATTGTTAAGATGTTTTCGTTGTTGTCATTGTTTTATCAACAGCGTAGGTTGTGGGAAACGTACGGAATATGTCGAGCACGCTCGGGAACCGTTAATACGTTGGTACGCCAGTTTTATTTTTCGATTGACGGAGCGAACAACGATTGCGAAAATCAGTCGACGTGCGCGCACACCCCAGTACGTCGTCGAAAAAAAAACCCAAGAGCATTACAAAGATTACAGCCCACCATTCCTCAACTGTTCCCCGTTCGAGTGGAAATTATGTATGTTCTTAAAAACGTTTTGTCATCTGGAAACGCGCGACGTACACACGCCACGCCCCGACGTTCGTCGGGATAGCGATGAAACAGGGGAAAAATTAAAAAAAAAAAAATCGGGAAAATTAATCGTTTACGGCTGAATAAATATGTAAATGTTTGCACTCGCGTATACATATGCGCGCGCGCGCACAACCGTTTGCTGGAAGACATTCGCATTCGGTGCGTTGACGACAATTCACGCACGCACATGTCGTGTGCATTGTTAAAACGATGGTCCACAATGGTCGCACAATCGCATACCTACACCGATAAAAGTGTATAATAATGACAACAATAATAATATAATAAATCGTACACGTATAAGGGTCCGAAGGACCAGGGGGCCGGCTGTGCCCACGACGACGACCCGTCCCCGTCGTACCTTCCACTTAAAACGTTTGTTGTCGCGTTTGTTGTAATAGTATCGATGTGTAGTTTATATTTTTTTTTCCCAATCTTTTCATTCTTCGTCGCCATTGAATTCGGCCGCGTATAAATCATTTCGTTTAGTCCGCGCACACACTTTTCCATCACTAATATTATTTTATTTTATTTTTTTTTTACTGATCACTGCGCGTGCAATGGGAACGTGGTTTCTACCACACGATCAAAGGTCGCACGTACTCCGCTACTCAGCTATACTCGTAACGTGTCCGCCTTCCACTGAATCACACGCCTCACCTAGCAGCAATAAACCGCCGACAAAACATTATTGTTGTTCGCTCTTATGATTATTTAAAACTTTACGATAATTCGAAAACTAAAATGCGAAATCCATTCCGAGGCGTACCAAAATAATAATAATAACATTACTGTGCTTTCGCAGGGCTTACTGTGTTTCCTACATAAATTAACTTTTCGCGAAAACAAAAATGATTTTGGAACGCGTAATACCCCTCGAAACATACATTAATACAAATTAGTAACATAATAATAATAACCTGATGAACCAGAAGTAATCCGTCGTATAAATCCGTAGATTTATTTCAGAACAGCTTGGAAGACCGGTGGACTTTGGTCATTCTCAGCACAAAAGTCAACGAATTTCCTCCACCAGGTGAGTTTGATCCGTGAAAAGTAGCGGACTTTTATTTTCACGTCAGTGGACACAATCGAGGACCTGAAGGCAACAAAGTGCGCAACGGACTTCGATCGGATACACGTGGCTCGTGCACAGACGTCTGATGGTACTGGATCAAAGTGGATGCTTGGGAGAACCCGTCAAATGCATTCCAATACGCATTGTGTCGTGACCGCGCGCGCATGAATACGAATCCAAGGATTTTTGAACGCCCGCGTAACGGAGCCCTTGATTCCGATCGAGGTGAAGTCGACGAAATATTAAAAATCGCTGAACCGTACAGCTCAATCGAACCGATACTCTGCGCACGATGAAGTCGAACACGGTTTCGGAACACACCGTGGGCTGTCAGATGAATCGTGCACTGTAAATCGTTGCAAAGCCTTTACTGTTGTCATTGTTACTATAGCTTTACGGTTAAACGATGGACGGTCGGAAACATCATCGCGTTTCGCTGAAACCTGCTGTACACCCGTTCCTCGTGCACTTCAGATCGTTTTCATTTGCGATCGCGTTCGCTTTCGGTCGCCAATTGTCGGTTTGAAAGCGCATCGCTCCTGTGTAACGAAATCGTAGTTCACCGTTAGAACAATGGAGCCGGGTACGAAATTATTTATGTACTCGTGTTACGACGAACGGTGCGCACACTCGACCCGAAACGCATAAATCATTTATTACAACTTACCCGCGGATCACACCCCCACCACACTCCCAATCCCTCGCGCCGATGTCGCGTGGAATAATTACGGCGAATGTGGTTCACATTTTCTGCACTCGTGCTGATACCACGGTACAACGCTACCGCCGCCGGTGTGTGTGTGCGCGCGTTCGCAAAGAGCGACTGTGAAATCGCGTAAAAGGGTGTGCAATTATGTATGTTCCGAAGCACTCTGTAAAGTGCGACCGTTTTGGTTATCCGAATTAATATTCGTCACGGTGTAACCGCACTGTAATAATGTACGCGTACTCGTGTGCAAGCGAGTTTTTTAGACAACAGGTACGAAGAGACACGAGAGTTACGTTCGGGACGTAGATAGAGAGAGAAAGAGAAAGAGAGAGAGAGAGAGAGAGAGAGAGAGAGAGATAGAAAAGAGCACCGAACGGATTAAATTATTAAATCCGTACACATTGTATGCACGTCCGACACGTGAAAACGTAGAAAATTATTAATTCTTGGTCGTCGAAAAAACTCAGTCGACATTTCGTTCGCGAAATATTACACGTACCTGTATCGCGACTTCGACATATCATTAACATCGTAGAAGACCGGTACATAATACATGAGTTCCGTACGGTTTAATAGCCGTAAACGACCGCGGGCCTTAATCAGGAAAATGTTCGTAATGTTTGTTTTTTTTCCCTCAACCCGACTGGCATTCTGTTATATTAACATTTCTGCGTAGCGTTACATAATTTCGATTGAAATTGAAATTATTTTCACCCTTCCTCCCAAGTGCAGTCAATCAATAAGTTCACTTTTAATTTTCCGGGACAACCCGTAATTCTCATTTTTACAACAATTATTTTTTCGGAAAATGTTAATTGACTTATATTGGGTTCAGATCAGTTGTTTAATCAAATGAAAACCGTACGATCGCAGGGCAAGTTTTTATTGTGTTAACCAACAGTACTGAGAAATGTACAATACCCCTTTCTTCTTACACTGTTTCGTTAATTTTACATACTTGTTAATGCATTATAGTTGACGAGCTGCCATTATTCGATATTATTCTGCAATATCAAAACAGTTTATCAATATTCCCGGAGAAAAAATTCGAGAATCGAAATCGTTGTACATTGTTCAAAAGGAAAATGGCATCGAGAAGTATGTAAACAACGCGTATTGTAACCATGTGCGTTTCTGTTCGAACGCGAAAAAGTGTTTTTCGAATTATAATATTATCTAATAAAATTTAGTGGACTGTACACCAACATCGGTCCTAAGATAATAATTTTACGACTATACGGAAGCGTTTACACGCCGTCATTATATGATTATTATTCGTTTCGGTCAAAACGTGTGTACAGACTACACACGGGTTTCGTTGATTTAATTTTTTTTTACGTCAACCACCACCGTACTTTACGACAGTAATAATATTAATAATAACGGAACCGTTAAATGGAAAATTATTAATAATTTTGTTCGGGGCGAACGGGAAGCGATTCCAACTGAATGCCGTACGCGCAATACCTGTAAGGTCTATCCAGTTACCGGAGAATAATGTCCAAAACGGGTTTTGACGTTGTTCGAACACGTATTTTGGATTAAATAATAATAAAAAGCGTTATTCGTGTCGACTGTGTGCGTAAATTATGTGCGTGCGAGTGTGCATTGTAATAAATATGGTAAGTTAAATTTAACGCGGTACGACGCTGCTAGTCTCGGGCTACGTAAAATATATGTCTTAAGAGCAAAAGTCATTTGTTTGCTTCGGACCCTGTCCCCGGAAAATGAGACGTCTCCCGAACGGCGCCGGTGGTTTTTGCCGTCCTTAGTCGATTATCTTCTCCCCACGCTCCTGCTCCTGCACGTCACTCGTACACGGACAAAACGCAATTTGTGTACCTAACCCTTTTCGCTTTGAATGGAAACCATCTCATCGTACATCTCACGTTCAACACTTTTAATACGCAAAAGCGCCTCTGGCTACACGAACAGTTTTTATGAAAAAACGAAAAAAATCGTCGTCCAAAAAGGTCGAAATCAAACACACGTTCCATTTTAATTACTATTCCAGATTGGTGCATACATAATATATTTGTCACTGGTTAAGCGAACACTTGAAGCCTTTAAAGTTTTTCATACAAAGGAACCGATACACCATTAGAATACAAACGAAATATGTGACAAACTTGTCCAAAGCTATTGTTCGTCGGACGGTCTTTCCAAACGCTTTTATATTATCATTAAATTGTAATATAAAGTATGATTATATTACGGTACACTCGTGCACGGATAACTTGATGCAAAAATACGGCAAGGATACCTTCCACTCCATGCACTTATTTGATTACAAAATGTATTATATTCTAAGAATAATGTCACAGATCATTGTTTGACTAAATATTTTTTTAACAAACGTTTTATTTAAGGGCAACACATTACATAAACGAGTTACTACCTCTTAGTTCAATCCGTCCTAACCAATTATTTAATAATTTCGATAACAACTATTTTCGTATTAGTTGTAACAAATACATTTTTGATCGATTCCCCATGTCTTTTCGTTATAGCTACGCATGGAACCACGCAGAGCAGACGCGGATCGCTGCAGTAGTACTTTAAATGTCGAATGAATATAAGAAATTTGTCGGAAACCACTGCCATTTCACGATATTATAATAATTTTTTTGTTTTTATCAACCATTCGATTGTTTTAATCGCACGGTTTAAGATGGTTAATTCTACGCACTAAAATCGTCGTTCGTACAGAATTAAACATAAAGATCGAAGTAAGACTTTAGACAAATTTTTCATCGGAACTAGTTAATGTCGAGAAGACGTTTGATGTTAAAATGTCAAATGCCTGCGATGTATAATGTCCAGAGGTAAAGGTATATACCATCGATGCTTTTTGCTGTCGTTTATTTTTTTTTTTTTTAAAATTCCTTTGCGTCGACACCCTCCCCGCACACGTATCCGGGGCTAACGATCGCCACCGCAGGTGTACCCCTCAACCCTTTGTCGCCGCGATCGTCATGATGTCGTTTACGGTTTCCGCGACATCCGGTGCGGTATCGCAGGCGGCCCACGTCTTGGGACGCTATTCAAAAACGCGCGTCTTGCGACGATATCGTACTAAACGATAACGCGTAATATTAATTATGGACTCCGCTGTACGCCCCTGCCGAGCGATTCAAAAACGACCGTTTTTTCCAACATTATCGTCGTCGCGGTCCGCAGATCTAACGTGTTTCGCAAAGCACACCGTCGTCGTACTACCATCATCGACTTCCGGTGCCAGGGTAGCGATACCGTTGGCAGCGCGACCGAAAACCGTTTCCTCCTCATCGGCGCGTGTTCTTTACCCGTCGTCGCAGCAGTTCTTTTTCGCCCACACACTATATCCGTTGCATTAATACAAGCCACGACGAGGTTGTGTTGCCGAGTTTTAACTGTCTCTTCAGATAAAAACGCATAATAATTCAGACGCTCCCTCGCCTTGCATTCGTAATTGAACGTTGAAATGTCGCTCTGGAAAAAATCACTTATTCCCGCCGTTTCCGGCTGGGTCGCCAGGCGTATCTGCACGACGGCAGCTCGAGGGTGAGAGCAGACCGCTAATAAGTTAATGTAATAATAAAAACGCACCCCGGCCCTCTCTAATATTCGTGAGTATTCTTATTTATTTATTTCTTTTTGTATCCTTCTCCCACCGGCCCCTAGCCCGAAGAAAATAATAACAGAAACGCCTTTTTAAGTGATTCCATTTCACTACGACCCCCCGGCCTCATACCGCGACGACGACTACCACCGCGCTTCTACCTCCGTCCGTCGCATCATCTCATTACCCAGTCGTCAATATTTATTTCACTCTAATGACCCGAATTGCGTTCGGGAAAAATGACAGAAGAACTTGATAATTTTTAAAGTATTCCCACTACTCTACACCATTCTCGTTCTTCTCACTTTGTTGTTTCTCTCTGCCTCCGAGCACAATATTTGAATTTTTTTGTTTTATTTTTTTTTTTTTTTTTATCATTTTTATCGAATAACAGTAGTCATTACGATACCCTAATTCACGTCGTAATTGTTTTACTTCGGACCCAAATGGTAGTCCGTGATTTCCGTACGATAAACCTATAATAATCCACCCACCCCCTCTGCACGACGGTAACGCCTCTCCCGATGCGCGTGCAGCAATACCCCGTAATAATATACACATATTACAAGATAAATAGAATAATAATAATAATAATAATAATAATAATAATAATAATAACGACGCTAAACACGGTTATACAATATTCCGTGTAGCGTGTTTTCCGTACGCGGCAATATTATCGGCGGAGTACGGATGGTAATTTTTTTTTTTATATTTTTTTGACGGACAAACAAGGACGCACGATGACCCGCACTACTACGACCGCATGCATAGTGACCGTTGCACCGGCGTCTGCGAGCGAATAGACGAACGCATTAACCGTATTCGCCTCGCACACGGGGCGAGGAAAATCGAAACGGAAAAAATCAAAAAAAAAAAAAAAAACACGTCGAGATCAGTGTAATTGATAAGGTCCGCAAAGCCTGCAGGTGTACATCGTTGTACACGTTTTACGTACGCTGCACTTAAACCGTGTTCTCGGTTGTACGGTCGAAGGGGCGACCGTATCTCGCTGCCCTGTCGCGCAGCAATGGGTCAGCGACCCGATACAATTAATATCCGACGATCCGGATTTAATGTCCTTAAAAACGTGTACCGTCGCGGTCGTTACGATTCGAACCCGGTGGTGCGCAATAACATCAAAAACTGTTCAGCCAATCATCGCTAAACGAGTAAAAAAATTACAAGCTCTAACGTAAATAATAAAAACATCGACGAGTACTGCCGCATACTGAGATACGTTGCGGAATGAAACTTTAGACGGCGTTCGGATAATAGTTAAGAAAACAAATTTACAACAATAATAATACATATTGATTTCTTAGCGGCACATAGTATGATAATTTCAGGATTTCGTGCACACGAATGTATTGTTTCCCGTCCAAGTCTCCTGCGATCCCAACGGAAGAATTTTCCAAAAATATTAATATTACAACAATAATATCGTTGTACTCTTTGTTGTTCGAAAAGACACGACGGCGGACGACTGACCTTACCATGAAATCGAATTTATAGGTGTTGACCGAATTTGTGACCGTCTCGTCGTCCGGACGCTATTACAACGCGTAAAGCGGCGGTGAGTAGTAATAATCGTTTCTGTTGGAACACGGACGATCAAAATAATTAGATAAACGTGAATTTTGAGACAACCGTAATCCGAGTTTGATTAACCGAACAAAATGTAAACCTTTTAAAGTAAGGTAACGGTCTATGTTGACGGTGATCCAGTCAGGTCCGCGGTCTGGATACTATGTAGTGCGCGTCAAGTACTGTTGTACGCAAATCCGGCTGAACAGAATGAATAAAATACGCTCATCGCGAACAATTTTATTATTCCGCCCCCTCGTCGACGGTACAATATTCTGATATCGATTTTCGAACCGAAATCGCACGCGCACATACGCGCACGATCACTATAATAACGATAATGATTGTAATAATACGTAACGATCGCATCACGTCGTAAGGTACACGTACAGCGTTTTTATCCATTACGACTTGAGACTTGCGACGACTTGAGGGGGTGGGGAAATCTGACCTCGACTCATTTCGTTTGTGTGTGCCCGCGCGTGCGCATATGCACTTTTCGCGCGACTTGTTCGCTGATCTCTTTTGTCGGAGAACTCCGGTTAATTATAACCCACACTTATAATCCACACGCGTCGCGCGTTCATAATGGAATACGAATAATGTATACATTAATATACGCTTATACATACACTGGCCGTGCACGCACTCGGACCTTCGGGCATCAGTCATCCCCCACCCATCCGACACGATCTATGCAAATGAATTATGTCCAGGTACCCCCACCCCTTGAGTTAATGGCCTCACGCCGCGCGCGTGCACCAAAGATCGACCACCGGTGTCCGATATGATAATGATTATAATAATAATAACCCATTAATGGATTCGCAGCGGTGGCGGACGTGATCGTGGACTCGTGCGTACACGAGAACAGGGCCCATCGCGAAAACGACCGAGTGGCAAATCGTTTTTGGCAGAGCTGTTGTAACGAATGATTCACGCCGGTATACCTTATATTCGTGTGCGAATCAGTACGGGGAGTCAGTGTTTTTCACGTATTCGTTCTCGGCCCAGAAAAATGACAACCGATCGGACGCCGAGAAAATCGACGTCGACGGTACAATCGCTTTTTTTACGTCACGCTAAGCCTATCGGTGCACGTTCACAAGTTTTGAAAAACGCGTTTAGGTACAGCTGTGCACGATGATGGCGAAGCCCGGTAACATGGTCGTTTGATCAATTTTCGAAACCGGTGAGCTAGCGTAATATTGTTCGTTTGCGATAAAAATCGTGAAACTAATGGTCTTCGTTACCTAACGATCGCAAACGCCCCAATGAAATCGGAATTATAAAATGTATACAATATAAAATATTATATATTTAATATGTAAATATATTATTTAATAATAAATTATGATCTATGCGTATGCACGTGAAAACGTAGTGCACAAACGTATCTCTTGACGATACTCAGGGGTCCACGAGCGTTCTCGTCGGAGACTACTGTTTACATTTCTCAGCCATGGGCGGGAGGGCATTAAGAAAAAGAAAACGTGATTAACGCCTCTTCCCGTTCGTGTGTTCGCTCGTGTGTGTGTATGTGTGTAGGACGAGTGCGATATACGTACAGTGGCGTTCGATGACAATGTTTCGTGGTGCGGTAGTTGCGTTGTTCGTCTTCTCGGTTCACATAATTTGATTCTGTTCGTTTTTTTTTTTTTTTTTTATTTTGTTCTAAGCTCTTATACAAACACTCGCAGCACATATAACTCGCGACCATATAATCTCTTAGACGTCATAACACTAGGAGCCACCTCCGACGCGACTGTACGGTGTACGTGTGTATATACTGGCTCCGGTCGGGTCTATTGTCTCGACAGAAGTCCAAATTGAAGGTGGACGGTAAGGGAGAGAGAGGAATACGGAAAAGGATAGTACAAGAACTCTTTGCGTTCTTCACCACCCGGAGGGTACCTGCCGCAGCGGCTATAGCTTCTCTTTTTTTTCCTTTTTTCTTTTTATCGGCCAGTCATGCGACCCGACATGTCCGGGATGTCATGTGTTCCTCGCGATGAGGTGCCACTCGAACGGGGGGGGGAAGCGTTACAAACACATACGCTCATACACGTACTTCTCTTATTCATTGCGCTTCTTTTTTATTATTATTATTATTATTTTTTTTTTTTTGACAGCCCACCACTTGACGGTGACGTAAGACTCCGTAAGAATCCATTGTGAGGATGTTCGGTCAGCGTGCGTGCGCGTCGTGTGTTCGCGCCGTCTGACATAGCCGTTAAGATGCGGTAAAAGCGGTGGAGGGGGGGACACTCGAAAGAAAAACAGTTTTGTATTACTCGTCATCCCCTTCTCCGGCACCGGCACACGGCTTTCCTGCGGAGTCGTCGCGCGTTACAATAAAAAATAAAAAACCACAAGTGGATCGCACGTATACAATTTTTGTACACACTTTTAAGTTCACCAAGACAAGTCCGGCTTCCTATTTATATCCGAAGAGCATTGTAATATCACATCGACCTGCGTATTGATACAAGCCCACGACGGCTGAGCGGCGAACATTTATTGTTTTCGTTTTCTATTGTGGTTTTTTTTTTTTTCTTTTCTTTAACTCGCGCGCTCCAAAATTAGGCGCCGCCACTGCGGAACGCATATTTTTCATACACCCGAGTTGTCCACCTGCACTACCAAAAGCCTGCACGCGTTACCAAGGCCAACGCCCGCCTCGAGCTCACGACGTCCGTCAAACGGCTTTCTTTTATATTAATTCCCAGATAAAAAAAAAAAAAAAAAAAACAATTTTCCCGCAAACAACACCGTACGGTGTAATTATTATTATAACACACGACTGGTAGTGAGTGTTTCGTACATCGATTTCCGAGCAGATAAGTTTCTATAACGTTTTACGACGTTACATAACAACGTTAAACGCCGCATCTGTATCAGAATATCGGTGCACACGTCCACGTGTAATCTGTATCGCGATGGTTAAAAAAGCAAAACAACGAAAAATATTTATAAAAATATTAACACACCGAAATCGTTCGGGTCCCCCGTCGTAGGCACACGTCGTTTCTGTCCCGTTACCGGTTCGGGTTTAACGCTCGTGGAGGTGTTGCAGTTGTACCGATAATCGGTCTGCACGTAATTATTCACTCCTTATGCGCACGTGAAATCGTATCGCACGGCCGAGACGCGCGTTTCCGAGCGGTGATTTAATCCCAAAAGCAGACAATTATTAAACAACAAATCGCTATTTTATGTCCACGCGGTCCCGTAACGCTCTCGAGTTGCTCGTTGAAACCGTCTCGGACTGGGTTTTACGATACATACACACATGTCGGATAATCGACCGACGACGACCGCATATAAGCTCTAACGAGGCCGAAATGATTTCTCCCCCGTCGACGACGACGACGTGCGTTTCAGATCGATAACGAACCGTTCGCGTCAAAGAGCTCCCGTTTACCGAACAACGATCGGCACCGTTGCATAAATTCGTAACATCGTGTTTCGGACCGCAAACCAAGAGCGAACCGTACCGTCTCACCGTGACCCGAATACGAGGCGACCGCGCACCGGCCGGTTTTTTTTTTTGTTATTGTTTTTCGTTTTTGTCACCTCGACACGTATACGCGTGGCGAACGATTTATATGATCGGATTGCCAAACGCGGAATGTCAATAATTATTGCTCGTAAGCGACGGACGTGTGCAATTTCGGTCGAATTGCGTCCCGTCCGTGATCGGTAATAATCATTACACCGACTCGTTTTCAGAATGCCGCGAATTAACCGCACGGTTTCCACGCAAACGATCGAAACCGTTGGACGATTTTTTTCCCGTTTACAAGTCCGGAGCGCAGAACCAACGGCGGATTTAACGGTCGTTTAGTCGGCGAATGCCAACGGGGCTTCTTCTTGAATTGTTTACTGAGGCCCAAAAAAAATGTAGTTAATTTTTTTTTAATCTTACCACAAAAAAAAAATTATGATACAAACTGAAATATCGTTTACAATTACTATTTTTATTTATAACAAAATAATTTAAATATACATGAAATACTCAGGAATACTCCGAATACTTCAAAAATAGAACATTTTATTCGTAAACAAAGTAAAAAAGATCGAATATAGATTAATATAGTTAGAAAATACTACTAACATTGTTCATAGAATTCTATATAATTTCCGAGTACGAACACTATACGAGTATATGAACAATGATTTATTATCAGTTTCGCTGTATCACCACCTTCTTTCTAATGTACTATCTTCCGTTTTCGTATCGCGAAACGCGAGTGTAGCGAGCAACTTTGTAAAACGGAGTTAATAATGTTAGTGATACATTTATTACGAAGCCCCTCTTTTGGATTTGCCGACTTCATTGGAACCTTTAAATCTGCCACTGCGCAGAGCGTACGCGTAAATACGATAACATCGTCAAGAGAACCGGCGGACCGGCTCCGAATGTCAACCACACAATTTGTCCGAAACGCAGACGTACTTGAGTTAACCAAATAACCGATTGAAACGTCACGTATTTTTTTTTTTTAATTTGGTGTCATTTTAACACGACGTGTTTTGTACAGAAGCGCATCACGCTGATTCGTTACGGAATAGGAAATTCTATTTGAACGATAAAATAAAATGTACGAAGTTTGGACTTTTTACGCTTTTCGTCCGCCCGGGTCGAACCCACGACTTTTGTTCACGTTCATACGAATGTATTATTATCACAATATACACAAGCTACAACAAGTAATTTTACTAACGAATTTCAAGATTCATAACGTAACAGACGGATTTGGGTGTAAGCACTCTGCAGTAGTACCACCCAACTATTATTATTATTATCATTTCTCTGTTTGGAAATGAATCTTTTGTTTTATTATTTCGTTACTTCACACATTACACACACATATATATACTGTAGTACAATATACAATCGATTTCATTGTAAAGTTTAACAATTAAATTAAATTTCGTATCAGGCATTCATGACATTGACTTGGGAATTATAATTAGTTTTAATCATACACCTTCATTTTTTTTTTTTTTTTAATAATCTAAAAAATATTTTAATTTCGAAGTATAACATACGCGCACACAACAACGAAATAAATTATTGTTCAGAAAAGATTTGTTTTCCAAACAATGTGCGTTGATAAACCTATTGTAAGATACTAGGTTTTATTATTGTTATTATTAGTTTAAGGCTTCAACTTCTGTGGCTTACTATATGTTTGATACTCACTGTATAATATAACGGCCGGTTCAATTGTATATTTATGTACCCAACCGTCGAGCACAGTAACATCTCCAGGGCTCAGAAAATTACGCAGTTCTCTTGGTCAAAGGTCGTCAAGCATTTTTCTTGCGCGCCAGACTTTCGAGAACCCTTTTACTTGTCTCTTTTGAATAACATGATAATAATAATAATAATAATAATAATAACACTAACTGTTCCAAATAGATTTGCATGCATAAAACGATGTTGTTTTTTCGATCCGAGGGACCACGTGTGCAACACTAGGATCGCTATAAAGGAGTATAAAATAATATGACGAAAAAACCGATATAAAACGTATGGAACATTCAATTTCCACTCGTAACAATGTAATAAAGTATTGTTTAACTCAGGGGTGGCCAACCTAAATGATCTTGCGGGCCACTTTCGAAATACATTACGATCCCGCTGGCCACAAAATAATATTAGTATTTTGTCCAAATATAAAAAAAATTGGAGTAAACATTTTAAATAGGATTAATTATTATTGTTTTTATGATCATATTCTGAATCCAATTCTTTCTAGAATTCTTTAAATTATCGGTGCAGTAGCGCATGTGATCGAATGTAATTCACTGTTTTTATGACTACTCGCATAATATGGTTCATCGATAATACTTGGGAACAATGATTTTGTTAATGAATCAAACAGTTTATTGCGATTATGTTGTTAGTAATACGGATTTCGCGTTGTGCAAGCATTACAGAATATTTTGTTGGGACAAAAATACATTTTTTTTTGTAAATATTTGATAACTCTCGTGGGCCGCAAACTTTCCAAGGTGGACTGCAGGTTGGCCATCCCTAGTTTAAATAGTCACATATGTTTTTTGCTCGTGTCTCCTGTGTTTGACCGTCGTGTTTTGATTGCGTGCCCATCGTACATTATTTTACAACGTCGCCACGACGCGTATCAAGTATCCGATTGTACATCATCGCGCGTATATTATGACGTAACGTAGAAACGTTATTATACGGCTGTGCAGCAGAACACTGTAACGCGCGAACAATCCGTTCGACGAGTGAAAAAGTTCTTCTTCGCTTAGCGGGAGGTATCGTGATAGATTTACGATACTGAGCGGTCGGCGTTTTTTTATCGCGTTTTGCCGAAATAAAAAATATAAAAAAATAAGCGCTCGTTAAGATGGGCGGAGAGAGAGGGAAAAAAAATTATAGAAAAAAGACTCGCTGCTGCAGTAGGTCTCCGAAAGAAACGAAGCGTAATATACCCGCGCACGTACGCACACACTCCGCACGTTTATACGTACTCGTATATACATGTGTGTGTGCATGTATGTAATATTAATATCTCGAAAGCGAAAACGTCTTCAAACCCCTTTGATTTATGCCCGGACAGTAAAAAAATGTCGATATTTTTTCTTCGTCGACCCTCCGGTAGACGCGCGCTCAAATGGACCCTGTAATTCCGTCAATTGTCTAATTTATATTCAATGACACGGGGTCCGCTTATAGACCGGCGCTGCACGTCCGTATACAATACGTATGCATGTATGAAGACGTTAGTAAATTTAAATGGTAATTTTTTTATTTTTTACCCCCCGACGCACGTATTTGTTTAGTCGTTTTTTTCGTGCTCGCGCGGTCCGGTCGTATAAAAGGGTGCGCGCGCGCGTATACAATACAGAAATGCGCTTCGTTCTTCGGCTATTCCGTAGTCATTTTTTTTTCTCCTTCTTCGAAGAGCAGTAGAAAAAATAGTCCACAAAGACACTCGTCGGCGTTGTATACGTGTAACAGTGTTGTGCGGCGCGGGCATACATAATAATACGTATAGTCACACATGCACGCCGACTTTCGATTTCGGGACGGATGATTTACAACGCAGGTCTCCAATTATAAGCGAACAGTTGTTCGGCCTAAACGGCCCCGATTCTATAAGGGTTTACGATCGTTTCGTTTATTTTATGATTTTTTTTCTCGTCGGGGGCTTGTAAAACGATAATGGAGGAAAAAAAACACAAACCAACGGGCAACACGTACGTGCGCAATATAATGATCTTCCGAAGGGCGAGATAAATCAAAAAACATTATCGACGTGTTCCGTTCGATTCGGCCCGGCGGCGGTGCTTTTATATTCTTTATCCGTTGCAGTTGTTCTTGCACGGGGATCGTTTATGCCGGACGAAAGGGGAACCACGAGGCTACCGACCCTTCCGCGACGACGACGACGGCTTTATAGTTACGTACAACATGTAACCCTCTGGGGCAAATGACGCGCGCGACCTGTACGAAATACAATTATGTGTACACGGCTTCACTTGCGGCAACTATATATATAATAATAATAATAACAGTAATAACATATAATGTGTACCCCGCGTATAATTTTATATGGATATATGGTCGCGAAGGGCTCTTGATGTCGGATTACGTGAAACCGTGGAGCTTAAAAATCTTTTCACCGTTCTCGCGGCCGCGACGGTTTTCGAAGAGTTAAACCCGAACCCGACGAAAACACATATAATTATGATATTTCTAAAATTCCGTTCATCCACCCCGTCTAGCGCAGCTGCAGCAATTTACGATCGCGTTCATCGACCTGCCGGAGCGCACGTCCAGCGTCGTTATGATTTGTTGATCCGACATTAAGATTTAAATATGCGTTTTGATTTTGCCTACTGAAACACTGCATTGTAGGCATAATACACCGGTAGTTCCTAAATTTTTCATTCGACCATGAAAAAAAAAATATGTAAACATTTTCCGAAGTCGAACGCAATAAGACACATATTGTAATAATATTTTTTCACTCTCTTTACTAATTAACCGTCAAAACGTTTTCATTCCTCCGGTGAAGTAGTCTAAAATGAAACGTAATGAATTTATCACTCCACACTTGCCTATCGACGCATTTTTTGCAGAACTGTTGATACACACGTAATACTATTTTGCTAGCTGCAAAATTATCTCCAAGCTATTTCAATATTTTATGATTTGTTTCGGGCATTTTTTAAATTGGTTCTGCAGTGCCCACGTTTTTCACAAAACTTACGAGCACAGTATTATCATTTCTAACACTCGATAACAATATATTCGTTTTCAAACCATTTACGAAATGCGTTTTTCGCGCGATCTTTCTGGCCATCGAAATCCCAGTCCGATTTTTACGTACGTTGTATCGCGGTGACCTGAAGCGTTTGAAAAAATATGAAAAATTATAGAGCGAAATCCAATTTTCTTTTGATTTTTGAAAACACGGTTGCTATAGATAAAATATAATTTTTCTCATTGCTTGACTTTTAATATACAGGTAATTTTTTTTTCGTTTTGCTTAGTGACATTTAGTGGAGGGGGCATCGCTCTCATGGCGCCCCCTTGTATCCGTGCCCGGGCCTAGGCATGATTTTCAACTCATGTTCGGCGCGCGGTCGTTTCGAAACAGCAAAATCGCGACGAACCCGTTAAGGTTAGGTCAGGAGTGCGCTGAAGATTTTTCAAATAAAAACGTTAACGTTTCGCGCGAACGGTCCTCGAGAAGCCGACGGGTTTCGGACAAACATTGGTGACGAAAACCGAACGCCGAAGATATGTCGATGACCCTTCGAATTGCAACCCGTATACTTTTTTCAGATATTCCGCGCACTGTTGAAACATGCACCGGCGAACGCTTTTTTTTCATCAACGCAATATCGTGGCACAACATTACGCACTCGTCCGAACAACAATTACCGCATTCGCATAAACTTCATAAACACATCGTAAGTACGAGCGTATTGTTTGCGTGAATCTATATTCGCACGGTTCTATTTTTATTTTGATTAATTTCCAGATCGAAAGTCAGCGAACGATTTTATCGCGTTCCTCGTATACGCACTCCGTGCATACGTATTTATATTCGTACGAGAGTAAACCGTTTTCTACGGCACAAGTTTTACTGCATAATAATTAGTCGTTTGCATTTCGATACGTTTACACGTCTAATAAATGCACGTCGTGTGACCACATATAGTCGGTGTTCTTTTCCAATTCGATCGCGCGATCCCGGGTTACGCAATGTGCGTGCGTTCAGACGAGCGTGTAAAACAGACGATTTCCTATACGGAGTGTCCATTGATGATTCGGTCGGCGGTAATTTTTTCTCACGCGCAATATTATTATTGTAATGGCTAAGAAATACGATATCGCGATAGAACCGTTCGCAATTTGCATAATTCCTCTCTTTCCGCGTGTAAGATTTCGCGACCTTTGGGCACAACCGCAATATATATATTATATTGCATGTGCGTCTCCGGTCGAACCTTGCACATCCCACGTGGCTGACGCGACGGCGATGGCAATCTGCGATCGTTCTCTTAACGGGTGGATCTTCGGAGATAATACGGCGCGCGGCTGCTGCGACCAGTTCCGGTTTTACGTCGCGCACAAAGCACTACTGCACGCGCACATAATATATGCCTACTCACCTACTATCTTCGCGCTGGGCTGTCAACTGACGGGCCTAATTATTATTAAGGAGCGTCCGAGATCGTATCTGAAGGCTGGCCCGATGGGAAAGAAATCGCATTCGATACGACAAACCTGTACGGGATAAGGTCTGCATCGCACTACGTATATCGATTGCGCTTGTCGATTTATGAACGACCGTTGCGCGTTTACCGAACGTTTCAGCGAGGTTTGACGAATGCGCGTTGACTTTCCGTTTGATCATTTGAGCTGTTTTTTTTTTTATATTTTTTCCATTTCCCTATATAATACTGCATTACGATATCGTTGCCCGTACAAACGTTGAGTTTATTTGTCATTATTTTCAAACATTGGAGTTCAATAATATTGTGTTAGTTCGATTGAGGATTAATAATTGTTTTCAGTTCGTAACTACTGACTGTATAACTGAATCAATGAATACACGACCAATCATCAATTGGTTCGTAAATTTTAGTAAATCGCAAAACACCGATGGATTAAATCGTTATCAAGATTATGGAAATGATAATTTTACACTATTTCGAGCCAACAAAACGATTATTCAGATTTTTTTTCCAAGCGATAAAGCAAAAGATTTTTTTTTAATTTAAATTTGATAAAAAAAAATTACTGAATCGAACAAAAGTTATCGCATCCGTCAATTCATGATGTGAAATACTATATTATACCGAAGTGGTCACATAACATAATATTATCGTGATGACGCGTCCGGGACGTTTCTACAGTAATTACTCACGAATTTCGTTAAATTTCACGACCACCGCAAAATACGCTACACACGCATACAGATAGTCACGGATTATTGCGAGTCCGTTATCACCAAAAAAAAAAAAAAAATCGTCATGGTTATATTAATTCATAATTTTAAACGGCTATAAACGATGTATTATATTATAATATGATCGATGATGCTCGTCTCACGAACGCGCACTGTTGGCAGAAACACTTATTGTTCGTGCTGTATGAATATAATTAAATAATCAATTTAATTTTAACAAATTCTCATCTTGTTCCGGAACGAGGAGAAGGGGATTTGTACCACTCGAACGAAAATTAAATTTAAAACTCGCAGCGAAAAAAACCACATCGATTCGTGAATGTGTTTGTGTGTACGGGTTCACAAAACGTGACTTTAATATTATAATATCGTAATATAAATTTTTCTGATTTGCATGACTATAATGTTTTAAACGATTATAATTCATAACAAACGTGTAAATTAAATACATTCTCTTTATATTTAACTGTGTACAAATATATTTATGTATGTATGATTGAATGGTACGAATAAATTAGATAAATCGGCTATTCGTTGTTCTCGTAAAATAAAATAATAATAAAATCGTTTAGATTGTTTATTGAAAATAACCTCTCGTTTAAAACATTCGGAAAAATTACAAGCACATTCGACAAACGAATTCTTTTGAATTCAATTGATAGAATTGAACTTCACACGTCCGAATTCTATTCCGGGAGAATTTAATTTTCTTTATTACATGGTCAGTGGTTCTTTCTCTTTCTATATATATAAAGGAACGATCAGTTCGTGTTCTTAACAACAAAAGTTAATACATTTTTGTGTCAAAGACTATATATTTTACGAGAAAACATATTGCGCTTTCGAATGACGAACTCTTAACCAGTACGATTTCCGCACTTCGCGTTTCGATAGCTTTAAAAACGAGCAGCAATTATTATTATTATAAATAACTGAATCACTACGAAACGAACGATATTAATCGTATAATATAATTTATTAAGTATTATTATTGTTTTCGAAACTTCGAGGCAGTGGCAGCGCGAAATATTTTACTTTATGAGTCCTGTTAGGATTTTTCCCACCTACCCACCCACCTAAAAAGAAATTTAAGGGTAGCTTGTAAAAAGAGCTCCCCACTATTCATTCTATATGCTACATACCCACTCAATACCCAATGGTCAATACCCACCCACCTATCCACCCACTGACTTGAGTCCAGGGACTCAAAAATCTGCCGTTACGCCACCACTGCTTCGAGTATTGTTCTTCCGGGTAGACGCTTACAATGTAATTAGAAGCTGAAACGAGTGAGTAGGTAAATAAGTAGATTTACACAACGCGCTGTAGATTTCAAAATGAACACTGCTCGAAAACATTACACCTATTAGTGTTATATAATTATTACAGTAACAGCAAAAACGTACTACGCGTACCGGCAAACTTTTCGCCTTTTGAGTACAGTCCGTTGTCTTATTTGCATAATGATAAACGAAAGAGTAATTCGTTTCATTATGCTCCATTAATTATCATCATCACCACCGCAGCATTGCAGTTTTTGCGTTTACGTGTGATAATAATATTCCATCCGTCCGTTAAACAACACGGAACATATAACACGACCGGCGATCTCCTTTGAAATTATTCATCGAGTTCCGTTCATCGTTTATCGCGGTATAAATGATGTGTATTCAATACGATAAAATACCTGTTTGGTTCGTCTCTGGAGACGTTTTCCCGATTAGTTTATCGACTTCCAAACGGACAGAATTATAAGTTTTGCAGTGGTCTTAAGGGTCTGGCGGAGCGACGGCGGTGGACGCGCAGTGCCGAAGGGATGACGCGGGATCGCGGGAAAACATTTCAAACTTTAAAACCACATTACACATTGCTCCGAAACGCAATAACGAACAGAAGACTTTTCGGGTTTTGATTGCTTTTTAATCACGCAACAAATCCCAACGAGCTGAAGTTTACACACCCACATCACGTCATTTAAAATATTATCATTAACGCGTACCGTCTGCCGGACTGCAGTGTGTCAGAGCAAGTTCAAGGAGTCCGTTGCTCAGTTGTTACAAAAAGAAGAAACATCACAAGAAAAAAAAATGAGCATCAAGGCCACAGTAGATTTCTTTTCGAAATGTTTTTGTACCGTTTTTTTTTTTTTTTTTGTTATACGTACACGCGTGTACCAGTCATATATATATGTAATATTTTCATATTATTCTCGGCCCTCCCGCGGACATTTCCCGTTGGCTACATCGGTAAACGTTCAGTCGTTATATTTCTGTATGTATATTATACGTACACACACATTTCTCGATAATGTTTTTACGTCTTTCTCGCGCCACGCCGCCGATAAAATAATAATTTTGAAGTAAAAAAAATAAAAAAAAGCAAAACAAAGCAATACAAGAAGAAGGCCGCGCATGGGCGAGGAGATGAAACGGTCGTTATTGTTTTTCTCGGTTCTCTCTTTCTCTCTCTGTGTCACTCTCTGAAAACGCACGTACGTGTCTTGCAATATTGAAAAACCACTAGGAAACAATACATCGGGGGGAAAACACCACCTCGTATTTGCGGTGATGTTATCGTACGACATTGTTCGTTTACTCGCGAACAGATACGATTTTCGTTTGCCCTTTCCGAGGGCCGGAACGCTATTGCGAAAAGTTAGCGCGCGTACAACATATCATAAAAAGCCGTCAGAAGTCGCGAACGAACACCCGTGCTTTGTGTTACGATTGTGATATTTAAAAACCGTCGTTCGTAAACGCAAACGTTGCGCCTCCGTTCAAATGTCGTCGAAAATGCGTACAATACGTACTTTGACGACCGACGTTCTAACGGTTCGACGCGAAAGCATAAACGAACAAAGGGCTAAAGGTAAAAAATCCCCATACGAATTAACATTTATAACGACATGCGAACGCAACACAATCACGTCGGCGGTCCGGCGTCTAACTAAACATGATAAATGTTACGGGGGCGCCTCGTCGAAGCAATTTCGAATCCTGGACAATAACACGTCGTGCAATCGATCGCGAAGACGTAGGAAAAAGTATTGGAAATAACGTGGGAAACGACTGTTGATAAATAAAAAAAAAAAAAATAGAAAAAGGCTAGAATTCCATGGGAACACTCGAAGATGTCCGTGGACAGTTATTTTTTTTTTCAAAGATGGTACAACATCATTTTAACTTTTACCCAAACTCATCGTCATTTCGTGCCACAAACACGGCCATGGTCACTCTCCGAACAGAATATATCATTTCGTTCCAACATCGGCTTTCGATTTCCTTACATTTCGCAGGAATATTAATATCGTTACTTGTATTATTGCTTATAACTTGTATCCCAGCACATACCTATTAATATTAAAATCAAAATAAAGATTATTAAAATTACGAAGCTTTTTTTGTGATAGGTAGTTATGCCCATTAGATACGGATAGTCTTACAAAAGAGGGAAGGATTTCTGGAGGACTAGAATAGGGTACGGAAAGGGCACGTTTGAAAGGATATCAGGTTCATCAAAGGATCCTTTCAAACTGAAGTACTAATCAGAGTCTTAGCAGTGGTGTTCGCGAAGAAGTAATCGTGTCTCGAGGGTTTTATTTTGTATAACACGAGCAGCGCAAAACAGGAACCTATTGAGATATTATAAAATTTAAGTAAAACAAAACGTATATACTATTGCATATGATACATGTTGCACCGGGTGTAATCAGTGCCAGCACTCGGGTTGCTAGTGCTGTACGACTGCGAGCATTATCATTCGTCTCTACCAACGCTTATCTTCCCCCTGATAACTATTACCTAGCCTCAATGATATTATGCAAGTGTCGGTATGCGATCGACTCGCCGCCACCACCGCGCGCTACGTTTCGTGCGCCGAAATCGATACACACTAAACGCGCAATACATTACCATATTACAATTATTATTGTACGGGAGAACAACGTTTTGTATGGGAGAACAACGTACCGCGTTGAAAATCGAAACATGACATAATATTATCCGATGTGCCGTGCACGTATATATCATGATACTATTAGTGCGTACGCCGCCGACACGTTTATTCGCGAGTTCCACCGAAACGCACGTGCACCCTCACTCCGGGGGCTTTTGAACGGTACGGTATTCCACCCCATTGTTACACGGAACGCCACTCGACGTTTGGCCCTCGTCGTCGTCGTCGTTTGCATAATTCAAAAACACATCGTGTACAATAACAAACAATAACGATAATGTGCATCGAGTGCGTGTACACCCCCGCGCACACGTTGCATGAGCTCACGAACGCTGTAACAACACGCGTAGCCGTCGACGAGCAAAACGTGTTCGACCGTCTCCGCGCACTCGACGGACCTGGTCTTAGCGGATCGGTACATCATTACACCGAATTCCATTTTCTATACTTTTGATTGTAATATAATATAATTAATATTGATTCGACCCGGAGGCTCACGGAAACCTGATGAAATCCTACCGGGTCGAAAAAAAAACAGGAGTAACGTTTTAAATCAATTTCGCTTACGGTTTCGTCGCGCACTTTCGTTCTTCCGAACGGTTATCCTTCCGCTCGTCGCTGCTTCAACGACAGTAATGACAGTAACCAATGTTGATCTAATCACCGTATTATTGTAATGGCATACGCCGTTTTTTCAAAACAAATGTCATATTACCATTTCTTCGCGATAAATACATCCCATACATCCACCGTCGCATGTCGTATAGTACAAGAAGGGTGACGACAACAACGCGTGTTTTATCTGATTCTAAGCGCCGGAACAACTTTTAATGCGTAATAAAAACAAAATCGTTTCCATTTTAATGTTTAATTATATGTACTTTTCTGATCACCCCTCATCCCGGACGTGATTTTGATATACATATATTTTTTTAATTCGATTTAAAACTTTTAACGGTTTTCTCTGTGTTCTTATGTTCCGATGAAAATCAATACTTTAAATAAATTATATTATTATTCGTCGTTACTCATGGAACAAGTTCAGCCAACGCATTTGAGTAGAATTTATTATGGATATTAATTTTTATCACTTACGACTCGAAAAGCCTTAGCGCACATATATTTATTCATATTCGCATATAAACAATACTAATACTACGTCAGACCATTATTTTAGCGAACGTAATACTCTCTTGGGCTTCCCCATTAAGTTATGAATAACATTATCACTGCATGTCTTTGAGTAAACGAAAACCACTGCGAATTAGTTTGTATTTATTACTCTATTATCTCGCGCGTCCGTACAAAATCGGAGTGGTTACGAAAAATTATTATAATAATAATGTTATACATAACAATGATTTAGGGAATGCCGTCCCAGCCAATCGCCGCGTTACAGTTGCGAATGCCGTTAGTCTATCAAAGGCGTTACCTATTATTATTATTATTATTATTATCAAAACGGTTAATATACATCATACAAAGAATGCTATACTCTCGGTCAGAAACTAACCACCATTCGACATTATTATTATTATAGTGTATTCATTCATTTTCAATAAAAACCAAATATGTAGGTTAATTTTACAAAATAAAACAAATAAAACCTCCCCAATAAGTTATGGCTTATGAAAATAGGGTATGCCCAGTTCGAAATTAGTACTAGAGTAAGTTTTCATAATAGAAAAAAAAATAATAATTTTAAAATCATGTAGGTACAAATAATATGGGTAATACAGGTTAAGTTAGCGTACTTGCACGTTATATAGGGCGAATCGCTTGAAAAACAATTTACGGCTATTAAATATAAAAAATTCGAAATAGAAATCATTTTTTGTATATTATTTTTCACTCGTTATATATACGTTGAAATATCGCTGCATGGCGAATTTTTCCACCTGCAACACCGCCTGAATAATTGCATACACTGACAAAAGTTGACAATATACGATCATCTCGACTCCCCTCGTAGCCAGCGGACCACCATCGTAACATTGTAAATGCTGTTTACGATTCTTGTGTTTAATTTATCGTATTGATCGTTTAAACTTCACTATTCCGTCATATATTTTTTTTTCTAAAAAAAACATTCAATAGTTGAAAATTACTATCGTCGCAAATTTTTTGGCAAAAAAACATTCACTAGATATTTTATCAGCAGCTATTCATGAAGTTTTTATTTACAAGATTTTTTTTTTAACATGCCCACGTGAGCTTGAAATCATAATAGCTCTGGGCTCTCCGTTATGTTGTCGTTCATAATTTTTATTATAGCTTCAAGAAATATATATATTTAACATTTACCTTGGAATTAAATACACGAATTCGATTACCGGACACAGAAAATATTATTCCATCAAATATTGTTCGTAATAGTTATAAATTATTAGCTTATTAATACACCAGGACATACAATAAAATATAATTCCCACTCTCATTCTCTCTCTCCTTCTCTCTCTCTCGCTCTCTCTTTATCTAGTCACGAGTAGATTCTTAATTTCATCTTATTATTCGAATGAATTGATCGTTTTTCGTAATCTTTTATTATTATTTATAAATATAAATATATTTTAAATCCATTTAAGCGTAAACTATACTATTTTCATTCGAACCCCATTTTTGTACGTGTGTTATTTTATAAGCATTTTATTCACTTGTCCCGTCCGCCGTAATAACTCTCGTGGCCATCTGATTTTTTTTCTTCTTCGACTCACAAATTTAAATGATAATTTTATTATTATATATAAATCAAACGTTAAACGCTTGAATTATGATTTTCATATTTTAACATATGAATGAACGGGATTCTCGTCGAAAGCATATTTAAAAACGTACGTGCGCGCCACACGTACACACCACTTCACCGACAATAAAAAAAACACAAATACATAAACCAAGAACATTAAACGTTTCCATAACGTGGTTCACTTCCTGATCGTGTAACTCACGGGCGAGCTCCGGCTGCGCAGCGATGAATTTTTCGTTTCCTTCGAATATTATCTGTGCAAATTAAAAAATATCAAAAAAAAAACCTTCTTACGAGTGCGATCGTGAAACCGCAAAATTGAATGGCTGACCGGTCGTAAACCGACGTAAACGAAGTTTTTTACGACTTGCGACCGAGCGAGAACCGCTTTCCGTACCGGCCTCCGTACCGTGCGCGTAACGATTCGAAAGTTATGGCGAGCGATTTCGGGCACGTGCGGGACGAGCGACTTTTCCGTTCCACGTCGGATGCGTTACGAGCGCGCGCGCGTCAAACCGCGACGCACTGCGCGCGCCGCCCCGAAACAATACGGTATTATTTATGCAAATCCGATTTGCAGCGCTTTGCGAACGCGGAATACGTTCTCGCCTCGTGCCCGTACGCGTTAAGTTATGCGAGACACGCGCGAAACGTGGCGGTACGCGCACGAGAGCTCATTTGTACGGTCGAACGAGACGTCATTGTTCCGTTATTGTTTTCGTTGGTCGATTTCCGTAAAATATTTCGGACCGAACGCGGGCTCCGATTTCACGGCGCTAAACGCGCGTTTCGATGTTTCGTTTTGTTCCCGCGCGCACGTCGTCGTGGTCGTGTAAAACGCGCGGGTCGCGCACGGTTGGCAACGTTTTACGAGCGGTGTCCGTTCCACGCGCATAAATTGTGCACCGCTGTTTTACGATGATACGTCCGTGCGCCCTGCAGTCACACACACGACGGACATGACAATTAAGAAAAACTTATAACGCTCGAAAACGATAAACTACGTCGGTAAACGTACGTTGTTTTGCTTCTTGATGTTTTTATACTATTCGGACGCACAGCGCCCGTCCCGCGCGTCCTATTTTTTTGTATTTTTTTTTTTTTTTTTACCGACTAATGTACCGCACATACGTCGTTTGTACAAAGTTTAACAACATACGTGTTCTTTACCATAATTATAATGCGAGAAAAAATTTTTGTAAACGAAAATAATTGGTTTCCAAAGGCAATCGCCATCGTAACGAGAGTTCGTTTTTTAGATTATTTGTGGTGGAACAAGGGACGTAAAAAAAAAACCAGGAACGTTGGTTTTTGCAGCCCTTTGTTGGGGTACCAAAAAACATAAAAGTGAGATTATATTGGATGAGTCAACGTTCGATAGACCGTTAATGAATTTCATCCTAGCAGTCCGCAGTAGACAAGGGATTTCGAGTACGTAGCTGACAAAACAAAACGATTTTATGTGAAATATTTTGGTGATTATCAATAATCAATGGATTATCGTATATACTTCCTCAGTCGAATGGGCGTCTTAAAAATTATTCGTGCCTACTAAATAATGTACCCAAACAAGTGGTTAGGTTATTGCAAATATTTTTCATCCAGAAATGTGTATTAAACTTAATTATACGCTGTCGGTGTACGTTTATTAGACGGGTCCGAAAAAAAATAAAAATTATGTTTTTGTACGGCTGACTTCGTAAGTAATTCCTCAGTACTGTTGGAAACTAATTTATGCGGTATGCTGTTTTATTTTTTTTTTTTTAAATACATAATTTACTTGTTGACAACGAAATTTATGTTTAAAAGTTGAAAATTACACAAGGGGTTTGTGATTACATTTACATACAACGTTTTCTCTGAAGTCGCTGTCGTGATTTTGCATTACTTTGTCAGGCCGTATTGTAAACAACAGTCAAATACCAGTTGGTTTTCGATTTTCGGTCGGTGCGCAAAAACCGTAATACGTACAATTAAGTATGGAAAAACGAAAAGAAAAACTGTAAGGATCCGTGTTTGAACCGATCCTCATCCAGGCCTTACGAGAGGGGGGCAGCCGGGGCTGTAGTCCTGGAGTCCTGGGACTGACCAAGTTCAGTATGTCTCTCGGTCATGGTGTCAAGCTATTTGTGGATCACCAACATGAATTATGTTTATAACCTACCCAAATAATTATAGCGTATGCTGTGTAGTTATAACGAGTCTACAATAAAGTGAGCATTACAATATTGATTTAAAACGTAGGCTATAAATAATTATTTTAATTTAGTTTGCAGAATAACCGTGGCTGCGATTACATTAGCTCTTCGGTATACACATTTTAAAGACGACACTAGAAGTCAGTTGCAAGCTCAATATCTCATATAAGAAGGGCTTGAATTAATTTGTCCCTGGGGCCCTTGATTTCTATCCACATATGACATCCTCTACGGTGCGTTGAACGTACCACAGTGTAGATTTTCTTCTCCCTAATTGACCGAGTACCGAGAAATATTGTATTATGACCAGCGAATGTTGTGAGAACGCCCAAGTAGTAGAGCGATCCGGTGTCCAATTCGGCGGTAAAATAAAACATCCGGTGAAACCACACTGTGGTGGTATTTCGACCCGAAAAGGCTCGGACCACCCTGGTGGAGTTTCAAGAAATTCGCTTCCATCGCTTCCATGTTTTTCGTACAAAAGGAACACAGTGTAACAGTTCAGGTTAAATATTTGTTTATCAACAATGCGTAGCGCCCGTGATGTCGTCCAACGCAATTTGTCACTTTTAAACGTACACAGGACATCTGCTCCTGCAGACATCGCAAGGTACATAATATCGTCCGAATTCAAACGAACGATCCGGTTTTATCGTTATTTCATTATTCGAAGACGGTCCGACGACAATGACGACCGTTGTGTTTCGTTTCCACCGTTTGTGCGCGTTTAACGGATGTTGTTCCGCTGTGGAACAATAACCCGGTGAAATATGTCAGGTGAAAACTTTTGAAGAATCTGCTCGAGTATTCGTTTAATTAAATATCTCGACAAAATCGCGTTACACAGCAATACAATACGTACGGCACTGTTAAGTAATTAAGAACTCGTATGACTGAACCAAATGGAATTATACGTTTTCTTAGAACAAATACTACGCGTATGTATCCCGTTTTAATAATTACCATACTGGATGAGGTATAATAACCTATACAGTGGCGTATCCAGGGTGATTTAGGGGATAATAACACCCTCCCCGAAAATGTTTATATATGTGTATTGTCTATTGATTATAATAAAAAAACACACAAAATTCAAAAAATTTAATGTTACATTTTTTCTAACCACCCTCACAAAAAAATCTAGATACGCCACTGAACCTATACATAAACATATATATGAAGAGAGTAGAAGAAAACACGGGCGTTACTCCTTTCGCCCAAAAATGACCTTCCTCTTTTTGCCCACGTTCTCTTTTCGACCAAAAATGAAAAAACAGTTTCCTCTTTTCGCCCAAAAATAATTGTATTCTTTTCGCCCATGGTTTCACGTTTTACATTTTGGAAACCACTGTCTCAAAATTAATAATTTTTAAAAAAATCATATAATAATCAAATAAAAAAATAGAAAAATATATAATTATTAATAATAATTAATAATAATTTAATAAGTGTTAAAAATAAGTATTTAAAATAGTGTTATCGATGTAAAATAACTAATAAGTAATTTGATCAGGTTACTACTTAAATAAATAGTTAGTTTTGTTGTTGTAAAATTATACAAATGCTCATATTAATTATGACTTTTAAGTAATTATAACGTTTATTAAAGTGTTTTAAACCATATATTTCGATAAAAGAGTCGGCACCTTTATACACTTTTCTCGACTGACTATATTAATAACAATCAAAAACGTGATTTTATCGAATATCAAATATGATTTTTTAAAAATTATTAATTTTGAAAAAAAGGTTTCCAAAATGTAAAACGTGAAACCATGGGCGAAAAGAATACAATTATTTTTGGGCGAAAAGAGGAAACTGTTTTTTCATTTTTGGTCTAAAAGAGGACGTGGGCAAAAAGAGGAAGGTCATTTTTGGGCGAAAAGAGTTCCGCCCAGAAAACACAGTTTTTTAAAATCAAACTTTATCGTAAATATTGTTGTATCCACTGCCGGGTCACTACTACTAGCGCCTTGTTTAAATACGCAAATATTGTTTATGCATATGCGTATTGGTTTATAGTAATTATTCAAAACGTTTTGATAACCATCGCGGTGTTTGCGTATACTGTGTTATTTGTTTAGAAGTTAGCAAACGGCGGCGCCGACGTCGATCCGCTGGCATTATTTACTCGGAGTATATAGTATTAATGTTAATCGAACACAATCGAAACGGAATACTTTTCATAAAATGAAATATTTCAATAAAATTATCCTTGTCTTTATAATATGATGAATAGTAGGCGTGTCACCAATTTTTTTTTTTTTAGCATCGCAGGTAAAAAGAACAAACTGATAGATGCGAGCGATAATGTCCGCCTTATAATGTATTTAATAGGGATGATGAACTGTTGATAGTAAACAAATTTGATATTCCCACAATATTTACACGTTGTTATCGTTTTGCGGAACTCGTCAAAAATATGTTGCATAACTTACCATTATCGATTAAAAATGTGTGACGGACCGCGTTACAGTTGTTTGATTTTTTTGTTTATTATACATACACACATATACACCTAGCGCATATTTTAGGGGGCAGCGAAGTGGTGATCGCTTCCTGGATTTAATAACTGATTGGTATGTGGTATTTCGAATATTATTGATATGGTAATAGTTATGTATTTTTCCTTATTTTTGTATTATAAATTGTATGATACAATATGATTTACGGATTAAAATGATAAAACATCTCGTGAACGAGCTAATGTGCAATATTTTACTCAACTGATAGTTAATATATAAATATGATTCGTAAATTAACGCACGTAAACTTAGACCGTATTATTATCATTACCGTTGTTATTATCATAATTATTGTAGTACGGTAACCGGCGGAGAAAATTCGTATCCGTAAGACTCACGTCGAGGCGTTTTCGTGCGTACATGGGTTAAAGACGCTGGAGTGTTTTGACGCGACAAAGACGTGTGTGCGTATCGCCCCTGGACACTTGTTAATAATATCGTTGACCGTCTTCTAATCCCTATAAATCGCGTTCAACGCAATGTTAACCTTTGTGGGCTATTAAAAAAAAAAGATGCGATTAACCGTGTACCGCATTACGGGTCGCCCTACTCGCAGTTGTGGTGTTGAAGAGCACAATATCGTTATCACGCGGCCGATGTATTTTGAAAATGTACATACAACTGTAAACTAAGGGACGGCACATGACGAAACCCATTCGTCCGGTCCTTTTGACAAATTCGCGAAACCGTTTTCGGCCGCAGCGTTGTCGGCAACAGGGCCGTGGAGAGAAACCAAAGACCCCGGGGACAAATTAATCCAAGCCTTTCTCACGCGAGGTATTAAACTCGCCACTGACATCCAGCGTCTTCTTTTGAAATCTGTGTACCGAAGAGATAATGCTATCGCAGTCACAGTTATTCCACGGACTAAATGAAAATAATTATTTATAGCCTGTGTGTCTGTCTTGAAAATGATATTTGTCTACGTTTAATATCAATATTGTAGTGTTCACTTTGTTGTAGACTTGTTATAACAACTACACAGCATACGCTATTATTATTTGGGTAGGTTATTAGCACGAACCATGTTGATGATTCTTAAACAGCTCGATAGCTGAACTCGGTCAGGCCCCAGCTGCCACCTCTCTCGTCGGCCCTGGTCGGTTATCGATTTGTAATAATACGATTTTGAATAATAACAATTGTAAACATCATATTGTATGATATTATGTTCACGTTGATATTCTATAGGCGTAAGGGCGAGTGTCACGAAATCGTTAGAAAACGAATTGGTTGTGAGGGGGGGAGGGGAGCCGAAGGAATTATCAAACAGTGCCACGATCGCGAGAACAACTATATGCGGCATATTACAATATAATATTAATAGGTAATTACAATGTTTACGCACGTACATAATTGCTCCAAATCCGTTTGACCCATAGCAATCGCCAACGTGCCAAAGTTCCTCCGTGCAATCTCAACTTTTTTTCATTCGCGTTTTGTCCGAGTTTGTACACGATTTACTACACAACTTTTATGGGGATGGTTTCAACATAGAACAATGCAAGGGTGGGTATGTAGAAACCTTTCGCTACCGCTCAAATTTAATTTTTCCGAATTTGTACGGTTGCAACCCATCAACGAGATAATAACATCGCAGAAAAATGAGCGGACGAAGAACAACACGAGTATATGCTATAACGAACTAGGACAGCATAGTGTATCAGTGGTTCTCAAATAGTGTGAACCAGCGAAAACTTAAACTTTTTTATTTTCAAAGCTCGATGGAGCGTATCCAATATTAGGGCAAGCAATCGAAAAACGTGTATAAGTAAAAAAATAAGACCCGTGAAAATGTTGTATTACAATCTCCTTGGCATCCGATGATTGCAAATCTAATAAATTTCCGCGTGAAACGTGAACTCGAAGTTTACGGTGACTCAAACAACTTAAAACAACTAACGACCATTGAAAAACGATGAAAAAAGTTCGGAAACCGCTGCTGTGTGCAGTAAACGTAGGTTACAGCCGAGCAGCGGTGACTTGTATTTCATTTGGGGGGGGCAAACTATACAAGTTAGTTACCACCGACGACCACTAATTTAGAGCAGCAAATTAATGACCAGCAACATGATTATATAGTAAATTTGACCGTAACAAAGTTCAGTACAGGGTCGAACCGCCCCGTAAAAGTTACTTGCGCCACTGTTGCGGCCGATATTGCATGTACGGGCCGCGTAGTATCATAACTCGGAACAGCGACTTTTGTATTGCATGATTGTCGAGGCGCGCGCCCGTTTGATATTGGATTTCCGCTAACGACGGATCGGAAACGACGGCTAAAGCGCGTACTCCTTCTTACGTTTTATTAAATAAAACATCCTTGTGGCGGATTCGAAGACTTGGAACGCCGACCACTAATAGATTTGACTCTGAAACATTTACCGAGCTCACCGTCCAACAAGATTCCTGATACATTCTCATAGTACTCGCGCGTGCACACGTATCTGTACGGATTTTTACTCGTGGACCACGTGGTGATTTGTTTATCCCATATGATTCCCCTTACCCTTCTCTCGTCTTTTTTTCCACTTTGAACAGCCTTTCTTTTTGGTACGCTTTGAAGTAATAATAATTATTATTATTATTCCGTGTTTTATGTATAAATGTATTGCCTTGGATTGTTTTTACAACAGAACGGGCCACAACCCAAAGTACTGACAATTCACAGTAACCTGAATACGTATACAATTATTATTTTCAAGAACATGTTCAATCCTCTCCACAACCAGAAATAGTTCAAAAAGCGCCTCTGTTTCGACTCCGGAGGAAGCCGACTTAACGATAAACGTTTCACAATATTATACTCAATGGAAGAACGGTTAAAGCATAATAATAATACATTATAATATCGTTTTCGGGTGAAATCACCTCGTTCGAGCAATGTTCGTTCTGTTATCGTATTGTATTATTATTTTAATCTCTTACTTCAAATATGTATTATGTTCGCGCTTTCTTACACTAAATAAATATACGCGTTGAATTAATAACGTTTTATTAAATCTTCAACTTTCATACGGTGGCTATGAAGTAATTCCAAAGAATTTCCATTTTATTATACGATAATTTAGTTTTAATAATTCAGCTTCCCGTCACTTTTCTGTCTATGTATGCACAAGCGAAAAGTTTAAAAACACAAGTAAACTAAATTATCAAATGAAGTCATTTTCGTATTGTGTTTTACGTTCCGTCTTTTCGCGGCGTTACTTTCCAAACATATTCTCCTTTGATGATAATAATTTTCCTGTTGTTAAATAATTATAGTGACGATGAAACGCATTTGATGTGGAATACGATGACAACTCGGGGATAGTCACAAAAACACGCCCTGTTCATTATACAACAAGTTTTGTACGCGCCAAACGATCTTTGTCATCATCGTAATAATTGGTTTGGTTTGAGTTCTGAATAAATAATTTGCAATACAATTCTTAAAACGATCATGGTAATTATTACAAATCAAAGCTATTCAGCAGAGTTCAATATGGTATATAAACAGTTTTCAGTTAAGATATTAATCAATCAAGTAGTATAATAACGTTTTTACGAAAGTTTTGCTCAAAGTGTATTTATTTTTTTTAATCATAATTATTATTCCTATAGTACGTGCTTGAAAAAATTGTTACGAGATATTAATTTTACCATAATTAAAAAAAAAAACCCTATGGATTTATATTGTCCTAATTGGCGTACATTGTTCGTATTTTATACGTCCTACGTCATGCGCTCAATTTTAAGTTTATTATGTGTGGCTCGGACTTAAATGTCAAAATGGCATCGCAAACTCGGTGATTGATTAAAGCAATAGGCAATAATTATTTGTTGATTAGTAAATGAGGTAGAAAAATTACATCTGTATGGATGAAAAATTAAAACGTATAAAAACTAAAGATGTTGAATTCGTATACTAAATAAATGGATTAGTTTAAATAATTAGTAGCCATAAA
This sequence comes from Sipha flava, assembly GCF_003268045.1. Lineage (NCBI taxonomy): Eukaryota > Metazoa > Arthropoda > Insecta > Hemiptera > Aphididae > Sipha > Sipha flava. Next base: position 1,923,875 of record NW_020273099.1, read on the forward strand.
GTCATATTGTTTTGACATTTTTTTTTTTTTTTTTATTGAATAGAAAATAATATTAACCTTAACTACATCAACAACTTAAAAATTCCATACTTGAATAATAACATTTTATACCTATAGGATTATCAGGACACAACATTTTAATAAACACTTAAACTGATTAACGTTTGTTAATGGTGGAACTGTATTGGTGTTTCGAACAGAACTTTGGCATTAGATATGGAAATAGAATAGCTTAGAAGTTATAGGGCGTCGCAATCCATCTGTGATCAACCCACTTGTTTAGTAAGCATTACATTTTAGAAACACCCTCCTACATCGAGCGACTTTCATAATGTTGTTTATTCCATCGAGAATATATTTTGCCACAACCCATCTACACCAGTCTTTACGGTTCGTATGAAGCACACTCATCTTGGAGAACCGTTTTGGATTCGTTTTTCGAATTCGTTAACTTAACCCTATTGTTTAAGGTGCACATACGTGTTGGATAATTTAGACTTTCGTGATTCATTGTTGTATCCAGTACGACTTGAAAAATATGTCGTAAAGCTACAATCGGTTTAATTGCATTTTAGAAAACATTCGTGTTTTACAATTTCCAGTAACGAGTTATATTATCGAGTAGGTTAAATGTTCATCTAAAGGGTAAATGAAACGCCGAGATCTTTAACTCTATTAACACTGACATATTGATGTTCAAACTCTTGATCGAGTGCGCATCGTGGTAAGAACTGTGTGCTCAACTGCGATTAAAAGAGATACGATAATACGTTTTTCAAGGCCAAACCATTGACCGCACACCATTATTCAAATCTAGCTGAAGCAACAAGGCTATACCAGATGATCATCGGGAGATTAAATATTCATGTACATCTATCGACCGCCGGCGAAACACGAATGCAATGGTCGCAATGTGCGTAAGGTGTATGTAGCAGTGAGCTGTTGTTGGGTTACAACAATAAAGTAAAGACTCGGAAAGATGTCCGAAGTCACTTTTATTGACTTGATTAATACAAAACTTATCGACTTCGTCCGCATGTACAAGAGAATGCAATCAGATTTATAAATACAAAGAGTATAGAGACAACTACGGATTTCCATTACTAATAGATACCGGACAGCTTTCTAATTCATAACATTGAACTATATACAATGCATTTATAACTAACATTTTTTCTCTTTCATAATCGTTATGTAAAAATTTTTCACAAACTCTCTTTTAAAAATGAACAATAACAAAAAAAAAAAAACAAAACATCTGTCTCGTTGAAAAGCATTCCACGTTGGAATTGTATATTTACGTTTCCGTAAAAACTTTTTTCTCATTATGATCGTTTTTGTTTCAGATCAAGGCATTCATTATTGTCCCTACTACTCTGCGACTGGTAATAGTATTTTATAGACGTACGTATGTGCACACCGTTGTACACGGTAATGTGTTGTTCGAATATTGCGTGCTCGATGGAGACATCGTTACGCGTAGGACAATCTGGTGTTTTAATTTTGAATGCCTGTGCGGTACGTTATTGTATTTTATGTTTGGAGTCCAATAAGGAGGGGTTGATCGGTTTACTCGCGATGCTAGTCACATCGTTCTATTAGTAACAATCGATCGGCAATAGTATGCAAAATATAGTACATCAATTATTCTTTATCTGCTGCGTTTGGAATGTGGGTAACGCGTCGGTAACAGCTTGAAAAACGCGACTGCAAATATTAAGCACATACACTTTTTTAAACGACTCAAAGCGGAAAGTGGATTTCCATATCATATTTTCCGTACACGCGCGCTCACCCCTCGTGCACGCCTAATGCTCTCCCTCTTTATTACCGTTGTTGCTGTTGCTGTTGTTGATGTTTTTATTTTTATTTTTTTTATGATCCTTCGAACCGTCTTGAGAGCGCGCCGCGCCGATAAGACAACGTTATCAATGCGTAATTTCTTTGAATGTGAACGCCATTAGCGATCACAAGAGCCCGGTGCTCGGAGAGAGGAGGAAAAAAGTTAATGGACTGTGAAATAAAAACGCACATAAAGTCACGGACCCTCGGCGACGGTGGCTGAACTCGGCGCGGCTCGAGACAATGAAGTCGCGATGGTAGTTGGAAATCCAAAACTATAATGTATGCAGGAACGGCGTACAACTCTGTAATCCGACCGCGGACGTTGTTGTTCGTTTTTAACGGGCGCAAGACATGCGTTTGACAACGAATCAATTAAGGTATCGGCTGTGGAGGTGGTCAGTTTTTTACCCGTAAGCCTTTGTTTCAGTGGTATCCCGAGCACGGCAGTTTTTTTTTTTTTTTACAATAATTGGACAGCCCATCGTTTGTATGGTCTCCGCGGTAGTTTGAAGATAAACTACGTCGTTATAAACAGCGAAAACACAGCGCAAAATAATGTAAAATAACATAACGTACAAGGACGTGTATTTCGTTTTAAACGAGTTCCCGGCGCTTATCCGGTTAGTATTCGACGATTGACGATTGTTGTTACCGTGTGTGTTTGGGCTGGGGGGATGAAATGTTCGTCTCGAACGGAATTTACTCTACGTTTAACCCCCGTCACACATTCAGCAAAAAGAAATACGTGCGTAAGAAACGTGGTCCGAGACAACGCAACGACTTTAATTTCGAAGAGACGCGGCTAGTGAATTCCGGCTACGCAACAATAGATGGTCGATCGGCGGAGGGCATGCGGACCACCCCTGTGCAATACCAAAGAAAAAATGCTAATATTTCCCGGCCCGGAGCCGTATATTGCAATCATCGCGTGCCGTGTACACAAGACTGGCTGCCGCTCCCTCGTTTACGTTGTGTTGTTTGTAATTTAATAATGTCCGCGGGGACCTACTCCGAATGACGTGGGCGCACCCTCCGCGTACGTTCCTTGCACTTTTAGCTTTGAACCGTTGAAACCCGTATACCTGCATCGGAAGGACGAAAAAGTACTCGTTATCCGTATTGCAGGTTCGGTCATGTGGATGATTCCCGAGTAGTATACGTAAGTTGTACCGTTGTACTGCTGTGGTTTTTGGCTTGACGTTTTACACTTGTAGTTTTTTTTTTATTCAATTTTTCCACGTTGGAGCGAATTAATTTCTGATCATGAGTCAAAGAAGAAGCTAACATATTCCCTTGAGTTCATCTCGTACACAATACGAAATAAAATTCGAAAACGGTTATAAAAATTATATTATACCTAGAAAAATATTTATAAAATTATAATTACGATTCGGAAATGATAAAAAGTTTTGTATTTAATTAGCGTAACCACACATAGTAATATACTGTTTATTACGGGGTCTGGATTCTAAACATACTAGGCCACGTCAATGTTTTTCAGAGTTATAACGGCAATAAAATTTGTTTTAGGAGAACGACCTCATGTGCAGTAGCTTTCGATTCAAGGAGAGGGGGTGGTGGTTAAGTAATAACTGAGGGAATCACCGAAATACTGATCGATTTTTGTCTCGTATTAAAGTATTGACCTCCAAAGACATTTCACTGCATTTATAATTACGAAAATAAAATACAAGAACGTATAATAAATTTAAAAGGATAAAATAAAACGATTGAATAAGAATATTTTACTAGGTGATTAACAAAAAAAAAAAATTAGTTCATAAAAATTGAAACCAACGCTTTAGCGTGTGCTTATTTTCCAAGACCGTATAATCGATTATATTGAAGCTGAAGTCGTGGTACACGGCCTTTTCACGAAAAACCTTGTCCAGTCAAACTATCCGAAAAAGATTCGTAAAGAAGAAAAAAAAGTAATATCTCGTCTCTCCTGCGCGTACGTTTGTGCGCGCGCGAATGTGACACAGCTTCTACTTGTGCAACTATAGTATTAGCGAAGATTAGGATACGGCACAAAGGGGTAGTGGATCAGATACGCTCGTGTATATACATTACATAGATAGAGCACGCGGACGAAACAATTTAAAAAACTGTATTTATATATATATATATATATATATGTATATGCATATGTGTGTGTGTGTGTGCGTATACAAACACACGGACAAACTGTTTACGAAAAAAGAACGGAGCTATAAACGGATTTAAGTTATATATATATATTATACGTATATCCATTCGGTGAGCGGAAAAAAATGTTACTCGTTTCGAAAATAAAACGGAGAAGAGGAAAGGAATATCGCTACACATCAATCGTATGGTGCGCGCATTCCGGTGACGTGTAAATGTATATATATATGAGATATACGTATTATATGTATAACTCGCGTGTAAATATAAGAACAAATACGGGAGGAAAAAAAATAATATAAATAAATAGGATAAATGACGAAAAAACTGTGTTTCGAATTGCACGCGTGCGCGCGTTTCTCCCCGATGACCGGAGTTGGCGACGGCGGGATCGATGCCTGGTGATGCGGAAATACGAGATAGAGAGAGAAAGAAAGAGAGACGGACGCAGAAATCTATTTCCTGACCGAAGCACAAGGCGACACACGCGCGTGCACACCACTGTCCCGCGAGCGAACCTACACGTACACGGGCGTAAGGGACGGGGGATGAATTATCGGCTATACGCCAGCGAGAGACGGCTTTCGGGGTATTTGTCACCGTACGTAGCGTATACACGCCAGTGTATGCTTGTGCGATTGCTCGTGTGTGTGTATGCGTCACGCGGCGCGCGCGACCTAAGCAATGAATCTCTTCGTCGCGTCGTAAGTTTTGTCGATTACTCGCAGCGCAAAGACTTTCCGAGCGTACGCTACGGACTCGATCGCAAACGTGCGGTAACCGATTACTATTGCACCATCATAGACCGCATAATATAGTGAACTCGTCGTGTGTCGGGTCGATTCGATGACCGAATTTACCTATCCGCATATATATATGCACGTGCGCGTTTAATGACAACGTGCGAATTTAATACGTAAATATTCGTGCGTGCTTTCGTCTTGTAGGATCGGATTTGCAAATCGACATTAAACGTTCGTAAGAGCGTACAAATTTTGTGTGCTTTCGCTTGCACCGCGTAGAACACGTCAAAAGGTTCCGATCGATTTTCATCTTTCGGAGCAGTCGGCAGTGGATTAATGTACCGAGCGAAAAATCGTCTGCGCGCGTGCGTAAAATACACCCCGGGTACAGCTGAATGCATACGAGTAAGTGTAATACGTCGTACACGTTAACGAACAATTACCTAGATGGCGGCCGTTTCCGGAGAACGATTTCATTTGTTGTACAATGCGTGTGCTACAGGTAGTCGTCGAGATTTTTGTGCTCGCCGAGCCTCTCAAACAGTCGTAAGGATTTTCGCACTGGGATCTTTTACGCGTGACCACGATCGCCACGCAAATACGTGTATCATACATAGTTCACCCCCCGAGTCACACAACTGGTCCAACTCCCATTTGTACGTTCACACATCCGCACACCATCGTTCTTCCGCTGCTTCGCAAAGGCTAGACAATGTCTAGACAAGTATCCCGAGCCGGGAACTGCACCATTTCAGGCCGCCTTTGGAATCGGAGGTGGGCCGGATACCAACAGGGTATGTACCAGGCCCTATTATTTGTACAATTTCGGACTGCACACTTGATTTTACTACTTTAAATGAAAATTTAGTATCGCTACTGTCTTAGAGAAAAGAATATATTACATACATAATATATATATATATATATATATATATATATATATATATATATATGCATTAAATTTTAAAAATTTCAATAATACTCGTACTTCCTAGTAGTTGGCTTACTATTTAATTTTTGTTTTGTAGACCATAGTGCACACATGTTAAAACCCTAGTGCACACTTGTACATTCGTGTTGCACATTGTATGTCGGGGTGCACATAAAAATAGGAACTGGTATGTACCACGGGGAAATGAACGTTTTCGACGAAACCAAAGCTAACAGTCTTCGCGGGACACCCTGTGAATAAACCCAACCTTTACGTACGCGGATACAACGTCATGCCCGACCGTCCGTCATCCAAAACGTCTGTTGATTACGAAAACCCAATACGTAACGCGTCACACAAACGACCCCATCACGGACCTGTGAACATACAGGTTTTTTCCCTGTTATATATGCTCTCGACGCACATCCGTAAGTATCTGTGCTATAGGTCAACCACTCAAATCCGAACGTTTAAATTATTTTTTATGTAATTTTTTACGTACGCAATATGCATAGTGAAATGCTCCTCTTGAGCACTATACGGAGCCTCTGTTACAAAAATCTATTAAACGGGTACGCACAAAATATGTAACAAGTCATTCGGTAACTAAAGATCGTATGGTTAAGTTTTAATTTACTTTATTAGTATATATTCAGTGAATTCATATCAAAATGCATGAGTGTTGCATCAAAAAAGTGAAAAAAAAATAATATAATTCCATATATTAGCGTAATCGTGTAGTTTACATCAAAGGACATTTTATGGAATTTATAAAAATCGGATGATATTCTATAAAATGTACAATATCACTGTATTAATAGTAATATAAATTTTTTCGGCTAACTTCTCGAGTTACATGGCTTTCTTTTGTGACGACTAAATACGAAAAATTTTTTTACTTTTTATTCTATATAATATATTTTAAGATACCAACATAATTGTAAAGATAAAATAGATTCATATATAGATTCATAAAATATTTAACGATGACGGTCAATGATCCATTGATCAACAATCCAATCAAGTGGACTTTTTCAAATATTCGACGTAATAGGAAAAAAATCCCCACGTTATTTTTTTATTTATTAATTTACCAAAAAGCGTTTTGTATCAAAGTATTCTCCATTTTCTAAATTAATAAAAAAAATTCCACTGGGAAAAGAGCTTGTTTGCTCAACACTTTTTTTCCTTTTTTTTGGGTTAAAATCCGGAACGTACAGCAAATTTTCTATCCAATCTTGATAATCTAAAATGTTATAAGGCTATAAAAAAAGTAGAGTAATCGTATTAAAATATGTTCACATATATTTATCTACACTTTGAGATTATAAAAAAAAAGCACTCGCTAGCTGAAAATAAAATAAAAGAATTTCGAAAAAAGTTAGTCATTATTCACGTTTTTAAAGTCATGTCTAATGAATTGTAAAATAATTAAACGATAGATTAAATTTGTTTTGGTGCTCACGATCAAAGTTTTTGGAACTTTTAAAATATGCGATTTATTGTTGGTATTTTAATGTTTAAAACAATATTGCCTTTTGAATTTTCAACTAAAACATTAATTTCAATCTTACGTCGATATAAAGGCATTAATAAACACAAGCAAATATCCAGATTGAGTTTTGAATTAATAATTTTTAAAAGTTAAACGCACGCTAAATGATGCGGAAAACATAAATTAAAACTAAAATATATAAATTTATAATATATATAGTATAATATATATATATATATATATAGGTGCACATTATTTTTGAGCGAACTTTATTCGCTGACTTACAAAACAAATAATTAATTTCACTCGTAGAAATTGAATAATAATAATAATAATAATTAAAAGTGAAACCAATTTGACGGAGATTATCGATTTATGCATTCGTTTCGATAATATTGACAAAACATCGACTGCAGACGAATAAGACATACCGTGCTAACTTTAAGCAGATGAAACCCATAGGAAATAATTGTCTTGCAACGTAGCGTAACGGTCGTATATTACGTTGTGACGCGACGTAAGTGATGTGATTTTTATTGGTGTTTTTTTTACGTTCATTCGATTGTTAATCGCAGGTTGTGCGATTTGTGCGCGATGTAAGAGCATATACATTTATGATGTGAATACGACAAATTTAGTACAAATAATTACAATTAAGTAGACTCAGTTAACAGTAGGCCGCCGCGTGAAATATGATTTCACTTCACTCGTTTATCGACCGGACATCAATGGCGGTAAGTGGATCTCGCAAGTAGTTAGGCAAATACTTAGTAAACGCAACATACAATACACATTTCTTCAAGGTATTAGGATCTGTATAGATATTTTATATTATAAATGACTTATAAGTGATAAATTTTACTTTATCTACAATAATAGTGGGGTAAGTAATAATTTATGAATTTGTCTATTAATTTTTCTTATAGTTTTGTCGTTTAGATTGCAAGGAATGATTAATACCACTGAGGGTAGTTTATATCAGCCTCATTCTACCGTATGTTTTAAACTTACCCCCGCCATCTAATATTATTATTTCAATATAATAACTGAATCATCGGTTCGCTTCGTAAACATTACCCAGCGAGTATTCACATAATATTTCGTCAATTCGCGGCCCCATTCCGGTCGCGGTAGACAGTGGTATACTTGTCTATGGTGGTGACCGCGGGTCGTGGAGTATGTAGTGCCGTACTGATGAAGTACTTGGCACTTTCGCGCCCAAATCGTATGTATTTTTACCATTAATTTTTATCTTTTACGATTTAAAATAAAATTTTAAATTACGTTAATTTTAATATTTGGAAAAACAATTCGATTATAACTAATAATTTATTAGATACTGATAATACCATAGGCTTATAATAAATTATTATAATGGTAAATTTCAGGTGAGGCTGTGCCTCACTTGCTTCACCCGGCAAACCGCCACTGCCAGACATAACCGCGAGTACTTACGTCGACGAACGGATATACGAACTTGGACAGCGACCACGACCCGGCCGCAACACTTACGTTTAACCGTATACGTAATATTAAAATAACGCGTATAATATACTCCTCGTATGCATACTACTGTACAGCGTGTAAGCTTCAACCGGGTGGTATTATTATGGTAAACGGTGGTTTAAGTGAGGTTACCCGTGTGCACGTGTATTACGGCGTGCGTGAACCGAAGATGCCTTTTCGCGATTCGCGAACGTGTAATCTGGATCAACGGGTCAATCCTCCGCGTCGGTGGGAATCATTTGGCTTCCGTTTCCATTTCAGCGGACCGTTTCGCGATAATGTGATACCTTAACACGCATAAGCCATCTTATGGTAATGCGCACACGCGCGCATATATTTGTACGTATTGTATTTTGCCGCTGCTGCAACGGACAATGCGAGAGCTAAACGGATTACCATAAGCGTTCAAGAGAAGGTACACGAATTAAAAACATGAATACATATCTTGTGGTCAGTGCGCGCGCGCTTTGTTTTTAAATTAGAGACGCTGGTCGCGAATGAAACGTTTAAATCGTAAATCATGGGATTTTTTTTTTTTTTTTATGATTTTTCACTCGTCCGTTGTATTATCCGTCATAAAAACACTCGTCATTGTGCCAGACGAATCAACTCGCGAAACGCTCCGTAAACACATAGAAATTGTTCAGTCTTACCGAAATCTCGCAAACACGTAGATTGCACAAAAAAAAATTCGAGAAACGATAGTTAGACGTTTGACCACTCTCAAACAATTTCTAAAAATCAAGTAGTTTTATAATATTGTAAACATTACATATAAGTAATGAATTAACGATTATACTGTATACAAATATTTTTATACAAACATTAGGATTACATAATATGTTTGATTAGTAATATAACACATGAATATAGTATTCAATCAACGCATTCTCTTTGGCCCGTTTCACAAACGACGGTTTCGTCCTTACGGTTAAAATCCATACGGATTTTCTCCGAACGGACGTGGTTGTATCGCACAACGGATTTTTTTCTTCAGTCGTCTACGTTTGCTTACCTTTTACTTTTAAGCTTTTTACCCGGTTGGCTTTTAACACGAATCGAAAAAGCACCATTCCCGTGTGGCTGGTGTACGGTCGTTTGCGATTGCCGCCGGCCGCAACGATGCGTATTTCGTTTTTCGGAAAACTCGCATTGTCGGAGTGCGCTCCAGGCAGTATTTTAAAAAATGTAAAAGCCTGTATCGAATAATATCACGATCCGAAAAAAGGTTACGGAACCGTCGGACAATGACCAACGATGAAATCGTTGGAAATCATTGGAAACTGAAAGTATTCGCCTGACATTTGATTACGTTTTCTATAGTCTATCGATCAACATTCCCGATGTTCTGAAGTAAAAGGCTCGTGTAGTGGTTAGGTAATCCACTTGGACATCGGATTTTTGTAATCAATTCCACCAAAGGTGATCCTACGGCTAGAGCTATACCACTCTCGCGGAATTCGTCAAAACGCGCATAACGCGACGTATAATGCACATCGTACTACTTGTATTGTTGAAAACGCGTTTTATAGAATATGAAGTAAGAGTATTGGCGATTATAACGCGATTTTTTTCATTTTTTCTCGAGACCTTCTAACCTAAATTTTCTCATATGTTTACATTTTTTGTACGTCACTTATTATTATTATAATTTTTTTTTTTTTTAATTGTTTCAAATTTACATACAATCGTTCATACCATCTTTTTACTTATATATATATATATATATATATTAAACACATACATGTTGGTACGCGGAGAGACGGGTGTGCGTATCATGTGATCCCACACGTCACGCGTCGCAGGGCGACGGCAATTATTTAATTTCCAGCGGTATATTATACTTATATACCACTGCTGTTGCGGGTCGCGCGGCCGAGCGCACAAGTCGAAATTATGAAATTACCGGATCTCGGTCGGGTTACCGAAAAAAGGCGTTCCGGAAACTCGTACGTACGTCCGTAATTGTTTCACCAAATAATCATAATAATAATCGACCGGGGCTGGTGTGCGGTAGATTAAAAAAAAATTATATATGTATGTATAAATAAAGAAATTACAATTATTCATAAAATTAGGTTTACGCGTATCGTATATGAGTGAATAATACAAAGTGCGCGTGTTGCTGTTGCAGTTACTGTTGCATTTACGTTTACATTTACGTACGCATATACCATTATCGCTGTGCACGAGCTTAGGTTGCAGTAATTTTTTTTTTTCTGATTATCTCACCGTTCTAATAGCAGTAAATTTAAATATTATATTTTTCTTCCTCTTTCTCTCTGGCCTCTCTCTTCGGACGATTTATCCGATCGACCGATGATCGCTTGCCGCGATGAGTAAATCATGGAAATCGAATGAATTTAAATTTTATTGAAAATTGTTAATCAGCGATAGCCAAAAACTATATAGCTTCAGACGGAACATGGCGGAAAGGCTGAATCGCATATGTTCGTACAATAGAGACTTTGAACGAAACATTCCGTTTCGGTAAGGTGCAATAAAAACCGTTCATTCCGACAAAATTGATCAGCGATCATCTCCGACAGAGGATCCATCTTTGGCAGGTGCGATTTCGTTGGGAAAAGTTTTCGTTGTTGACCATGTCGAACGGGTATAAGTCACGGATACTCCGCATCGTTGTAGGTTTTACGCGGGCGCTTGTGTGACACAACTGATGCCATAGACGGGTGTATTATACAGGTTGAGAGCGCGCGTGTACGGAAAGGAAAAAACAGTTTTTGCATTTCGTTTCCAACAAAGAGACAAGTAAACGACACCGGTGATCCATCTGGATGACGACCATGAGGGTCCAATAAGACTCGGTGTCATTATACCGCATCGGCCGTCTGCATTATTTGCATTTATACGTCCGTACACTTATAAACGAGCGTGTGTATTTTTTAAAATAATAACGTTCAACGCCAACCCAAAAGCGAAAACCCGTTTCTTTCCCCGCCATTATAAAATATTCAAACTCTATGTTAATAGCAGTTTAAACGCTTCGTGATTACGTTATGCGAATCGCATTAGGTTTCCGTGCGCAAAATACTTTTTCCGATCTCATCGATTTCGACCGGTCGCTCGCGCTGCCCTGTGTCCGCGTGGACGTCCGTTGAAGACGATATTGTATTATCCTATCATTCCCCAAACGGTTCGGTTGTTTTTTTTTTTTTTTTTGACGAATTTTTTATCATCGAACCACACGATGTACGTGCGGTATAAATCATTATAGCCCAGATAGATTAGTAGTTCAAAGATTTATAGTAGGCTTTCTCAAGGGTGTTAAATTAAAAACAAAACATCGAAAATTGATTTACGACTAAGCCGTCTGCGAACACCATACGAAACGGTATTCTCGTGTTTAAACACTTGGTCTAGAAAAAAAATAACAAACAAACAAAACGGAATACCGCATATGATATCGACATAATGTTTTATTACATTTTTTTCGTACGTCAAATTGAGCGTTCCGATGAAATATAATACTATATCATATTATACTTTATCGATAATATCGTCCTAATACAGTGTCAAACTGATTTGATTCAATAATTCGTTTTTTCTCATTTAACATCTCTGAAATTCACTAGCTAGTTTTGTTCCACTTGTATTAAAATTATATAATATTATTTACAATTATTGTTATGACAAGTAAAACATATTAGTGACAATGTCAAAATTCATTTGATTATCACTCCGAGAGATAAATAAATGAATATGTGTATACACGGTTCATTCATTTCTAAGTCTTATGGCCTACACTGTTTATGAGTTTCCCAACGTAGAAAACAAAAAAAAAACCTATTTAATTCGTCTGATCTTGAAAAATACGTTTTCTTCATCAAACCTAGTATTTCTTCAAGCTGTGTTTTTGCGATATAATTTTGATTAACGTCCATAGTTTGTTCATGTCATTAAAATCTGTTGTTTCTTTGTATATATATTTTTTTCTCTCACTGTATAAACGGTCAGTGTGGTATTTTTTTTTTTTTTTTTGTTCCTTCCGTTGTCAGTCTTGCGACTTCACACACTCCGTATTCGTGTCTTGTAATTTGTTAGCTTCGTGATTAATATTCGAACACTTAGAAGAAGAAAAAAAAACCTTCTATCTTTTCATTACTTATTATTTTTTATTTTACTCGGGTAATGCAAGTAGTGGTAGTGTTCTACATAAGTATACATATTCACGATGAATGCCAAAATCTTCTTTTGTTTACCTAACAGCATCAATGTGTCTGTACATCATATGTGTAAGTGTGTGTATGATGTATTTATTTATCATCATCATTATTATTATTATTATGTGTATATATTTTTTTATTTTTTTATCGAAACGAGTTCACGATAATAATTCATTGCGTCTTGTGCCCCCGAGTGCTTTCGTGCATATAATAGGTATCTGGTGTGCCAAAAAGACCCAAAGGGTCAATCCACTCTTAATTTGGAGGCTTGAATATTCGTTATAATCTGTAATATACTCTGAGCTAACAAAACCTTTTGTCGAAAAACCATTGTATTTACATATGCGATACGTAGTATTACACAGACATTTTGACTGTTAATAAAATATTAAATATTTCCCAGACACTTAATTAACTCTGGTAAAGAAAAAAAATATTAAAATCACTAACCGTATATCAATTTAATACGTAATATACCTACACATGTTGATGTACGCAGTAAACGTTAACATAAACCGTATACAGCGTAAACCAGCTTGGCAAATCTAAAATTCTTAACACATAAATTATTTCTCCGCGTAAAGTTATCTTGTACTCCAATACATATTACGACGGGTAATAATTGTTCGTGTTTGTCCATTGATTCTGAGATTATTTTTCAAACCGAAACAAATCCATCGTTCGTTTGAAATCCATGTACTAATCTCTACGACGTAGGAGTGTAGGTTGTTTGTAAAATTGATACGCATCATCGATTCGCTGTCGAAAATATTAGCTTGAAATTAATTTTTTATTGCCATGTTAGTAAATTACATTAAAAGGATTTCTTTGTGACATGAGTGTAAAAAATCTCAATGTTTAAAAATTGTTTAGTATATTAATATGGTTTTTTTGTCACACTTTTGACAAAGAAATGTATATCACCATGTACACATGAATCTTTAACTCAAATCACTATAATTATGGCAGTTTTTGTTTCAGATTGGCTTTAATTAATGACTTCCTTAAATAACCTTATCTATTATTTAAACATATTTTTTGATTTTTTTCACAATGACGATTAGTGCTAATGATTTATTAATGAACTAATATTACATTTAGATGAATATTGTGGTACGTTTGGAATTTTTCTTTTACAACATATCTATGTAGGTGAATAAAAGTTATTAAGATTCCAGTCAACTGAACAAAATATATTATTGTTCCAAAAATCCTACTGCAATCATGGTCGTAACAAAATTACGGACTGGAAATGTTTTCGATTGATAAACGTAATGTACTGACAAAAATATTGTTGTACCGAAAACTTTTTTTATCGCGACGCGCATTATTGTTTATCTTTCTGAAAAGCGTTTAAACTAATACCACAAAGTACGTACCTATCATCGCACGAACACGTCTCGAAAAATAATAATGTTTATTATTTCAGTATGGTTGCGAACATTTCAATGGCATTATTAGTATTTCATTTTTAGATATCAAACGATACGAAGAAGAAAACCGTTTGCAAAATGATTCGTCCCAATAGTATACACCGAATATTACTTTATGCATAAACATATACGTATGCATTATTATAGTATTATCATTAAACCATTTTCGAGTTTTCGAAAACTTGAATACCGTCCAAAAATTACCTATATATTTATCTCGGACAGTTCACGTACTTTTGAAAAACTTCCAATGATTTCCGCGTACGCTTGGCTCGCGATGGTTTTATACTGTTAATAATAATGTATTCCGCACTGATCTTAAAATCGGTCGGGACATGGGGATCATACTCGGATGTATAGAGCACGGGCCCCTGGGCTTACAAGGTCGAGGTGGGCTACCTGGCATTAACAGTAGAATAATTATTATTTTTTCCATTTACTAGGTCATCCGTTGCATAGCTTAAGAACAAGACATGTTTCTGTCCATTTGTTCTATTGACGCGATATGTCACAGACGTTTTATGAATTTCTCTTCCGCTGCGGGACACCGATATTAAAACAGATTATGCGTGTTCTCGGAATGCTTTAAATTCTTCAACGCCACCGGCGCACTCCGTACGTTTGTTTTGGAAAACTGTACTTATTCATCGACCTGGAAGTCAAATCGTCCCGTAATACATATTCGCATCGATGCACGTTATTACATTTCCATTCCCCCCCCCCCCCCCCGTGAAAGTTTTCAGCTCATTGTAAATAATGAGTTTTACCGTAACATTAACACACGATGTCCATCGATCTTTCGATCTCTGATCCGTATAGTAGTAGCATAAGGTAGTAGATAAGGTTCTGATGTTTTTTTGTTTCGTCTCTTAAGAAGGGCACGCGGGCTCTTTGAAGAATTCGGCCTCCGGGTGGTTCCGAACGCGCGTGGTCTTAATCAGGATCCGAGATCTCGTGATAATACTATGTAGGTCGTATGGGACCGACCGATCAGTCGAGATTGCGTGCACATGGCGTTCGAACGGAGGACAATATCGTTGCGTGCGCGTAACCGCGTCGGAATCGTGACGACCGTTCGACGATGGAACCTGTTCGTCGGACGGACGGGACGAACTCCGAGGACGAGAAACGTCGAAAAGACGGAAAAACAGCCCACACGACACTCAAAACAGCGGCGAAAACGCGCACGCGCACGCGTAACGGCACGCGCACACGTACCGCGAGGACCGCGTTCGTCGGAGTTAATAGCGGTTGGCGGCTGCTGCTGCTGCTGACCAAGGCCGTGGCGCGAACACCTTCCGCCGCGTAATTACCACCAGCACCTGGCACGACGCATAATCGTCTCTCATCTCTTCGGGAGATATATTTTCTCCTCTTCTTCTACGGGTGCACGCACGCACTTTATAAACCGTTTTACGTACGTTTTTTTTTCCTCCGATCTCTCGGACACATCTCTTTAATGGGCTCACGTTTCGTACCGCCACCGCACCTCGAGTCCGGTGGTCGGCAGCGCTCCACGGTAATGTCTTCCTTGCGCCACCGCCAACGGCACCGAACGCACCGACGACGCGCTCCGTACTCGCGTATGAGAGCGTGCGCGCGTGAAGACGAGTCAGTGCGCGGACGTGTAGACCAGGAAAGAGCAACGCAATGTTACTAAAGGGCAAATTTTTAGAAAATTAAAATCTAGCGGGCCGGAGCATAGAAAACCTAAAAAAAAAAAAAAAAATCATTCAAAGTATAAATTTTAATTAACATTTATTTACGCGGAAATAATAAATTCAACACACATGACAAAACGACTCGAATGATACGAAGAAATTGATACAGTTGAATAGTTCGGTGCAAACAGCTATAGTTGAAAGCTATATGTATACATTTAACGATGTTTAATACCAGATAACAATTATTATGTCAATAAGATGGAGTATAGAAGATAAACTTTAATATCGTATGATATAATTTAAAAATATAGCCAGATAAAAAATGCTCGCTGGCTGCCAGTTGCCCACCTCTAGTGTGGATATGTGCGGCCAACAGCGATCCATGCTCAGCGCGTCGACGAAGACGGATCCTGAATCGCGATGCACAACGACATCGTCGGTACGCGAAAAAATCGTTTTGGGAGGGGTCGTATGTTTTCATAATCATATGATCTATACACTGATTTTTTTTTTTTACTGCTCGTAAACATGTTTTAATAACTTTCCCGAATCTCAGGACGGGGTTTAAACTCCTCGTCGTTACGCCTGTGCACCGTCGCCGAGTTCCGCCTCCGTCGATCGGCTAAGGTACATTACCGTCGCTGCACGATCACGCGTACGATATTTTTCAGGGATTTGATTCGTTTTTCCTCTGTCCGACTGGCTGACATTCGTTGAAATCGTGTGACGGCGCTCGTCGGTTACAACGGAAACGCTCGTGAACGACTGACCGTGTCTGTCGTACCGCTGTGTGTCACGATTACGTTGCTGCGTGCGAACACGCGTACACAAATGCCGCCGGTGACCACATTTAACCTTTTGGAAGTTTATTAGTATCCTCCCCCACCCGACCCGCCCACGTTCAACGAAAGAATTCTCGGTCGAACCGACGGCCGTAATCGTTTATTGCGGACTAAAAAACATAAAAAAAAAAAAAAAAAATACGTGAACAATTCCAAAAACATCATCATGACGTGCGTGGTTTAATTCCGTATAAAAGGGGCCAATTTAACGACATTGTTGTAGTCGTTGCCGCTGTCGGACGTTTCGGTGTTGTAATCGAGCGGTACCGTGCGTTTTTTTCCATTCCGTTCGGCAGCAGATCTCCGATCGGCTAAATACTTCATTCGGACAAGACTAATGTTGTCGATTTTTTCGATCGCTTTTACCGTGTTTTTCGAATATCGCATTTTTATATTTACTCGACAAATTACTGCGAAACCGTAAAAAATAATCGTGGATACTAAATACACACGCGCACGACGTTCATACGACGACGTACGAACGAAGCTGATTTTTCGGACTGCTTAATCAAATTAAAAATTAACACCCACACAGCAGACTGCCATAAAGATCAAACACATAAATGTCCGTTAGAAAAATTATTATTTATTGCGTATATTCGCTACATTTATGTAATATCATGCCGGCATAGTCGAAACTTTGTACTACAGGTTATAATTTATTTACCACTGCAATTAGTAAAGTATATCAAACACAAAATTAGTTTCGCAGTAACTTATTAGGGGTCTCTACTACGCACATATATTATGGACTTAATAACACATATAACTTCAATAACAGTTACAAAACCGTAAAATGACATTTTAGGCTCAAATTATTTAGTAAAACGAAGTACGTACAATTAAAAACTTGTTGGCTGTTAAAATGTACTGTTCAACGAAGTAAGACGATTCTGTGTACATTTTTATATTTTTAAAAAACCCTTTATATCACTAAGCTTTTCTACTCTTCTGATATTTAAATTATTATGTTAAAAATTTAATAGGGTATTATAGTGAACGAAATACTTTGAATTGGAAATAAATTGGACGTTGAAAAGTTTTAATAATGAATATTAAGATTTCCGGAAAAAAGCCATTGTAGTGTTTAGCGAGAAACGTATAAAACCGATTAATTTTGTAAATACTTAATCATTTTGAAAACGATCGACTAAACTTATATATTGTTAAATCCTTTGTCGATAGACTCTCGTTAACGTTTTAGATGTGAAAAAAAATTCGTGAAACTCAATAGCGAAGAGGATATTATTACTAGTACTTTACGACTAAAATGAAAAAAAAAGTAAATACCATTTAAAAACGATACTTCTTTTATGGACAAAGAACGTCGATTCGATCAACATTTAAATTTAAAACACCGTCCGTGATGACGCCTTATGACATTTTTCCGTTCATTACACAAACGCGTCTCTAATGAGCTAGAATTTGTAATGCAAGGGCCGTAAAAATATAATAAAGTATACGTGCGTACGCACTAACATACGTGTATTTACACATAAATACATATGTTTACGAGTATGTATAATAACGTGTACGTATGGGATATTTACATGCGATATTATCTTTTCGGAATTCACGGGAAAATGTTCGTCTAGAACTCTAAAACCGAGCAACAGAAACGAGATACAGCACAATTATCTTAACGTGGGAAATACATATAGTACGAATCGTTTCGCGTAGAAGTCGAACAGAATCTAATATACGCGTATCTCGTTTGTGTTTATTTGATTCGAAAACGTAAACGTTTTATCGGAACATCGTTCGAGTGTTTGGCAAAAATAAACAAACAACTGTATTAACGTCGATGTACGAGTATGCAATTACGTGATATCATACGTAAACCCATTGCGTTGACTGTTGATCATCTTCCATCGATGGTGACCTCCAGAAGCCGACATTTTTTACGTAGGAATCACGAAAGTTCCCCCTGTACAACGAGACACGGTACTAAAGTGTAGTAAGTAAACTCCGAAACTCTTGACTATAAAAAGCATGCAAATATGCTTTTAAATGTTTTTATTGTACTGAAAAATGTACGTATATCGTTTATTTTTATTATTGATAATGTATTGATGGCTGGGAGACCAAAAGCTTATTCCACAAAACCGTTTAGTAAGTCAATTGAGTAAATCTGTTGCGAGTTTTTCGCTCGGTCAAATATTATAACTCAAATACCGTACTATAAAAACGTATTTTTGGTACTCTAAGTTTTACACTCGTTGCGCAAAGCAGATTCTTTTAAAATACACGTACAAGTATGGATATTTTTTCTGTCGAAAACTAAACAAACAAAAGACAAAACAAATTCATTAGATATACAAATAATAATAAACCATCAACTAAAAACCGGTCCGGTAAAACCTTATTTATTATGAACAATCGCAAAAACAAATTGTACGTATAAGTATTATATATGTTTCATACACGCAGAGCGTTTTACAAATAAGTCAGTTGTGACGTCGAGAAAAACTAAGAACTACGACAAGAGGTGATTGGTCATAAAAAATCGAGAAAACTTTAAACCGCTCTCTGTCGTGAAGTGTACAGCGTTGTTGGTGACGTACAACTTTCGACCAATTAGTCATCGGTGTACAATACGCGCGAAAATAACGAATAAAACGTGAAGAAATACAAACGGTCGCAGGTTTACACGCGTATTTAACGCAATAGTAAAATATACTGAATAAGCGTAGGTTGACCGTAGTTCTGTACCCGTGTACGAGTTCAACGGTCTGAGCGCAGCCGCGGCGTCGAGATAATTAACCGAGAAATTAGCGTGGACCGCACCCGAAAAGCCTTTTTATTCTCTCTTCTCTCCACCGGTTTCGTTACGTCCGGAATAATTGTTTTGCGCACACGTACACAGATATTTATACTTTTTTGTTCGTACACGAGTGCGGTTTGCATACCATGAGCTCTTTCGGTAAGCCGCGTAGATATCACGGCACATGATCCGATAAAAACGATATATTTTCTCGTAAACGCCATACAATACACATTTTACATTCGTGTGTATACGTGCAATATTTTTAATATATAAGTACGTATTTCGCTCTGTATACTCGCACGCAAAAGTATACCGTCCACTGTGCTGCATAGTGCAGTGGTTTTCAACCTGGGGATCGCCAAAATTAACGGATAAAATGATTTTTCCATATTGTTTAAAAAAAAAAAAAACAAAGTAAAATAATTATTTTGTGAAATTTTTAAGTGTAAATTAATCAAAATTGTTTGTCGTGTGAATATTTTATCGGTAATTAAATCAAATTTTGATAAATAAAACAACATTTTTGAAGGGGTCGCATTACAAAAAAATAAAAAAATAGTGGAACGCGATCCGAAAAAGGTTGAAAACCACTGGCATATAGAGTATGAGATTCTGTCCGATATGTGTACGATAAAAATAGGTAATACTGTATAACAAGTGCATCGCCACGCATCGTTTTACTCACGACGACGAATCAGACAATACGAACAGCATTTCATATCATAATGTATTGTGCGGCTGTTGCCGTACTCCGATCAAAACTAGAACACAAGGGGCCGAATCGATGGAAAGCGTCACGACCGAAAATTAATTAGACAAATTAGTTGGTCGTGCGAAGACGTTCGCGCGTGATCAGACGTCTATTGTTTTACGAATATTTCTATGTGAAAAAACGCCACGACGAAAATATATTGCGAATGCACTGCGTACACAATATCATCGAGTGATACGTGAATCGACTTCGACTACGTTTTAATATGGGTCGAACGGTTTAACATTTCCGGGAACGCTCACCGACTAGCACAATATATCGCAAACGGATCATTTTTCACAGCCAAACAATAAATAATAGTAATAGGTTGTGCGAAACATAAGTGGAAATCGATACGTTTTATTTTAAACCACTTACCAATATTTTGTGAATATATACGGTGAACTATATATATTATATGTTTCGATTGCAAACATTATGGAATCAATTACGATTTGCATAAAAATCCGATCACGGTTATGAAATCAATTAAAACATTAATTAAACAATATTTGATTACAATTCGTCGTTTAATATTATCATGTGAACCCCGTAAACATAAAAAACGTGACATAAATATACGTATTACTTTGAAATCACCGTTTGTTGACTGATTGAAGAGGAAAGAAATAATTATTTTTTAATTCTACTCGGAAAAAAAACTTTGATAGCAACAATTTATTCACAATCGTATTAATAACAACCCGTTCGCAATTAAATATAATTAGATCAATTTTTATATAATTATACATCGTTGGTATGCATGTTGTAAAATTTTATTTTTGTACACGCACATTATGTATTAAATTATAACACATTTTCACGAGACGATGGAGTTCACGGGTAGCGAATAGGATATTAATTTATCAAGGAGTAATTTATGATCTTAAATCCGTATACGTTCGAGAAAAATACCGATTAAAACGGTTCACGCTGCCGAGCCCGGATTCGAAGCGTTGGGCTCAATCTGATTTTTCAACCCCTTCGATCTACTAATCCGGTATCTTAAGCGGCCCATACACGTTCAATATTATTGATAAATATTATTGATAAAATATTGACGAACATTGACGACGACCATCAACGTATCAATATTATTGAAATATTATTAAACATAATATCAATATCAAATTACCAGGTCCGTTATAAAATAGTAAATCAGATTTAAACTTGCTTTAAACAATTTATTCATTTTAATTATAAACAATTATGTCTGATAATTTAGATAATACTATAATAGATCTTGCTCTAGCGATTTCTTTTCTTGATAAAGGAAGAAAAAACGGAAGTAGAAGTTTTGGGCTAATGAGAGATTGCAAAAGCGAAATAAGTATAATTGTGAAAATCTGTTATCTGAGCTACGATTAAACCAACCTGAAGCCTATTGAGTTTTTATTAAGAATGAACGAGTCATGCTATGATGAACTTTTAACTTAAATTACTCCATTAATAAAAAAACAAAATACAATAATGCGAGAATCGATTTCAGCCAGCCAAAGACTTTCCTTGACTCCACGTTACTTAGCCACTGGTAACACATTTAAAGATCTCAAATTTATTTTATTAATTTATTTTTATTGACAGTACGTCAATAAAAATCAAATACTTTTAATTTTTTCAATATTATTGATCAATTCTTCAATACCGCCAATACACGATCAATATTATTGACAATATAAAATATTAATCAATATTATTGACCGTGTATGGGCCGCTTTAGACAGTGCTCGACTTCAGGGAACAGAGTACTCCAACTAATTTTCAGAAATTTTAGCGTCCCCCTACTACGATTACGTTATATTTATAACGCTTAACAAGTTTTGGAGACGCTCTTTTTTTTTTAAAAAAAAGCAAACGGAATCCCCCTTTTTTAATTTTACCAAGTGAAGCACTGTTTTTCGGTATTTCCCGACCGCTTCGCGCACGGATGTCTCGGCGGCACGACAGAAACGAGGCGTTGTCGGTGCGAAGGTATTGGTGATCTCGTTCTGAAGATGCATCCGCTGCGCGTAAACGGATCGTCAACGGTTTTCGGGGCGTTTTAAAAGTTGTCGGGCAATCCACCGCACAAACTTTTCCAAAAAGAACGCTTGACGGGACCGAGGACGACAACCGCGGGCGCCGCCGGAGCCAAAGCGAAGTGCGGTGGAGCGGTCGGCCGGTGCGTGTGGGAACGAACGATCGCGGTGGCGCTCGCGGCATCGTGAGAGTGACCCACACGGGGCACGCAAAACAATTTTTTACCGTCTCGGCGGATTTTTTTTTTATTTATCCGCGTTAATTGGTGCGATCGACGGAATCGAGAACCGAAAAAACGCGCGTAGCGCATCTTTCGGTACCCGCAAAACGCATTTCAAACGGCATTCTTCGCTGCAGTACCGCGGCTGTTTGCACTAGTTTTTCCTCCCCGCACGCACGCGCGCGTTTACGGCTAATTAAAACCGACCGGAGGTACAAGTACACGCGCGCGCGCGGTTGAAGTCGTCGCACCGCTACCGGGTACCCGTCGCCGGCGGAGGAGGAGGAAAAAAATCAAGACCTAAATGCCGCGCGGCTAAACGTCAACGACTGAAAAAAAAAACCCGAGCCGTACAGCCATTAAAATAGCTTCACATTTGCGACATTAATTCCGGTTCTGGGGGAACGGACGGTGCGCATGGAAGCGGTCACAAAGACCCGGCCGCGAGTTCATTCACTGCTCGCGACCGCCTCAACACAAATGTATATAAATCTTGGTACGTGTGTGTACCAAAGTACATATTTCATATTATTATTACAGTTCATTATCGATATTGTAGTACATCGGTAGTGCAAAACGCTCTCGGTCGGACGCGTAAACCGACAAAAAGGTACAGGACGAAACGGTTATTGGCTACGTCGTGTAGACGAAGGAACTTACTGCGTACGTTTTTGGCGACCACGTTGCGACAAATAACATTATAATGGAACCTTCTCTTCGCGAGCACTGCTCTATTTCGTCCTGTACACAGTAGTTGCCGAGGTCACTTTCGTTTTGAATTCCGATATCTACAAATCAACGGCAGGACAGTGCCGTCTTCGGAATTAAAACTGTATTTTTTTTCTTAAATATTAAAATATTTCGGGTTGAGTTAATCATTCGCTTTGTTCTTGCTCGTATGCGCAGAAACCTAGTACGTCGCGGGCATCGCCAATCCCTAGATCGATCTTGTTGCTGCTGGAGAGCAGATCGCGTTTGCTTCTTTAAGCTTTGTAAAATTTATACGGTTGTGAACTGCAGACGCAGTGTGTTCAATTACGAATAGTTACCACACCAGCTATTATCTTTGGGAATTCAAACAAAGTCGGATGTTGGAGTTACAGTACGAGTCCGTATCGATGCAGTGAAAAAACGTTTTTAAAATCACCAAAAATTAAAACATTAACAAACGAAAAGTAACCGGACGAAACGATGGTTTGCTACGTCATGTAGTCGGATCTTCGGCAACTAACACGGCGGTATGATTACATCATTCGAACAATTTTCAATGATAATAATGTTACACATTGTTTTAAGTTACACTCGTTGTATACGTGTAGTTTGGAAGACGAGACTACAATGCGACTACTATGTATTATGTTTCATTTTCTACCGCTTTGTCAAATGCGTTAAATGATGTGGCATTTTTTAAGTTTTTCGATTTCTGTCACCATACCCAAATGAATAAAAATATCGAAAATAATATTATTATTATTATGTGCCAGATATTCGTTACAATTTCGGAAATAATATACAAACCATAGAACTTGAGTAAAGAGAAATTCAATCGGACCAGTCGTTTCGTTGCATTATCGACGCGACATATTCATGACTGTTTATATTCCACCACAAAAACTTGTGAATCCGTTCCGTATACATTACACGTACATACGCACATAACACATTATACGATGAGTATGTATCGAAGATTTATTAGGAAAAAAAAATCAATTACAGCTGTGGAAATCGAATATTATCATTCATTTCGGAATGATATTTTTAACCATTAGATTTCTGAAGGTGTAGATAGATGTACCTGTGTTGTGAATGATTTGTGGGAAACGGAAAAAAAAATGTGCTGTATAAAATATCGAAAACGCACTCGTGTACAAGCGCGTTTGCATAAGATACCATTATAACGTTTAAGATAAATATTATTCGACGGGTGATGTGTGTAAAATATAGATAGTCATGGTCATTCGGATACCGACAAGACATGTACGGGGATACGTGGTATATAATGCGCACGTATATCATATCGCGTTCCGTACGTAATGGTGAAGAATACTTTTTACTATTCGTACACATTTCTTTGATAATCTTCGATAATTGTTGTTTTCGTGTCGTGCGTGCGTAAACGAATACGGTAATATTTTTTCTTCTCTTTCTTACCCGCGCAAAGAGTTCAACGGTACCTACAACAACAATATCGAAAGCAGAAACGATACCCGGTCGTACGGTTTGTGTGCGTTCGCGGTTAAGGAGCATTACAACTGAAATGTAAATCCTGGTTTTATCTCCGTACGTACACGTTGAGGACTGGTATTATTATTTATTGTTCCGTTTTTCATTTCTGTGTTTCCGAGTTATGAATAACCGTGCGGAGACGGCACGGCATTGGCATTTTCTTTTTTCTACATAACGGAACCGCTCGTTCAACACGACGATTGTATCAGTTCTTGATGAAGAGCCGGTTATTATGTTTTGAACGGTTAAAATGCGTTTGTAAAAAAAAAAAAAAAACTGCATTTAACAACAACGGCGTTGCATAATGCGTGTACGTGTATACCCCTTCCGGCTGTTGCACTATGTCTATTATACGTATTAATGTAGTATGCGCGTACGTACATATCTGTATTTTTACATCACTAATGTATGCACGCGCTCGGTATCTGAAAACAACGATGGGCAAAAAACGTTCGAATGCTCACCGAAAGAAAATAAGAATATTGTTTTCAATAAGCAGATGCAGTTCCTTATTAGGTTTATGATAACTATGAAAAGCCATTGAGACGCACGCCGTCCGTATTTATTGGCATTAAAGTTTTCCAGACAACCGTAAGAGGAGAGGTTTGTATATATGTGTATATACGTGACCCTCGGGTACTATCAAAGTGTCTTTTACTCGAATAAGATACTTCGAATCATTGATTATGTACTTGAGTTACAAAGGTAAGCAGTAAATAACTTTTTTTCTTCTCTCCACAGGTATATATCCTGGTCTTGTAAGACGCTCGTTTACGTAAAAAAAAAAAAAAAAGAAAAAAAGTAAGCAAATTACTTTCAAGCCAGCTGGGAGACTCGCAGCACACAACTCGAGTAGAAACTTATCCATTTTCGTAAGTGGGGCGATTGTCAACGTAGTTTTTTTTTATATGTTACTTGATATCATTATCTCGAAGAGAAAAAAAATAGGGGAAAGACTGTAAATACATCAGCCATTTTTAAGAGTAGAATGAATCGTAATAGTATTATTGTTTACGATTACTTTGTTTCGCATTAGATGTAAGAATTCGTTCGTCACGCCTTTTTCGTAAAGTTTAAAGGATAGCGTTTTCTGAACACGCACAAACCTTCTTAACCGTTCATAAATTCGACCGAGAGCTTACTTGAATGTATGATATCCACACTGTCGACTCTGGAAAAGCGTAAGAACTACGCCGGAGACGCACTACATTAAATTCCACACAAAGACAAGTACGTCTCACGAAGCGAACAAAGATAGTTGCACGGAAAATTATGTAATGGTCAAAAATGGAACAAAGAAAAAAATCTCCAAAATACTAACGAACGTTGATTAATATTAATCATAATTCGTACACGTTTTAATACGAAATCATACTGTATAATGTAAAGTTCAGAAGTATCGAACGAAACAATGTGACCGAATTCACCATGAAAAAAATAAAATAAAATTTACGTACCGGCCGCTAAATTATATAATAAACAAAGCGTAAATAAATACATAAACAAAATAATATTAAATTCGCAGCAAACAGTAATAGCGAATTATACGTCTAGTAGCCATTAGGTCCGCCGCCAATTGTCGAACAATGTCTTTATACACATACGATACGTATTGTAAACATATTATTATCCAGTCGTTCTAGATTTTGTGTTGCGTTTTTCACCTCCGAGCCGTTTAAAATTTCTGGTGCGATTCGAAAACACATATTTGACCTGTAGGGCAAGGATTTATTTAAAAAAAAATAAAAATAAAATCATCAACGTGTAACGCCAGAGTCCGGTTCGGCTGTAACGATTTTTTTTTCTCTACACGTGAACACATACATGTACCGTAAGGCGTGTATCTGGAGGCCCTGCCGATCGACGTGTAATAATAAATAAATGATTAATAATGAATATACGCACGTACTGCTGTTATATTACTATTACTTCTAGTCGATACACTCGCGGGGTGGGCCGAGGGGTGGGGGGACGATCTATATATACATAGAAGGTGCTTATATCGTACGCGTACACTACTATGTACACACATACGAATCGACGCCAAAGCGCAGGAGAATGCCAGTGTGTACAACATGTAGCAGCAACGTCTTGATATTATTATATTATACGGAGAGGTGTATACGCGCGCGTATGTATAGCAGGACACGGAGAAGAGGCGAACCGAGGAGACGGTAATTATAGTGGCTGCTGTTGACTGCCAATGCTGCTGCTGCTGCTGATGCACCTGATGCTGCTGCTGTAGGATTATTAATTCTTATACGCGCCTATATGTGCCCACAAATTACATCGGTCCTGCGCAAGTACGCGCGCGCACCGGTCGGAAAGCACGCTGCGAGAACCCAAAACAAAACTGGTCGTGACGTGACTCTATACCTGTTGCAGTACTCGTGATAATACTCGGATATATACATATATTGTGTTCGCGTAGACGCAAAGACGAAGGAGACGGTGATGATGAGCGACGGTGGCAGTGATTGTGAATAATATTTTTGATTGGAGCTTCTTGTTTTTTTTTTTTTTTTACGATCGTCCGGTAGCCGATTGTACTCGCGCATCATCATCGTTCGATATTCGATAACAGATCCAGGATTTAATACCATCGAGTTCGTCTGATATTTATACACGCGGTCCGCCGCAGCGATGTTTCGATTGTTATTATAACCGTCGGGGAACGTTTTCTGGTACGTAAAAAATAAATAAACAACACAATTTATGTACAATACCGCGGTCGTAGAGGTGACCACGGGCTAGAAATGTCTAGTGGAAATCCAATAAAAAAATAAACAAATAAATCGACCGAGGTGCGAGAGCAAAATCGACGTCGAACCGCGCAACAATCGTGTGCGCGTATGCGATATTAAAACGTTCGGCGAATCGCACAGCGGCGCGCGGTCAACGTCTATCTCGATCTACATTTTGTCGCGCACGTCTGTGTTCCGAAGGTGCGAACCGGTTAACAAGGCGGGCGCGTTCGATCTTTTCAACGAATTCGTAAAACCGAGTGCACCGCGTGTTATCTCTGAGGATTTTGTGGAGGGACGCAGAAGGACGAAGTGCCCCAACTAATTTTCAGAAATGTTAGCGTCACTCAACTATTATTACGTTATAACTGTAACGCTTGACAAGTATTGGGGATGCAATTTTCTTTGAAGTGCACAGAGTCCGCGTTCTTTAATTTTGCCAAGTCGAACACTGGACGTCCTCCGATACGACGTTAAATCAACAACGTTCACAGCAAAATCTAATATCGTTTTCGATCGCGCATAAATGAGATATAACTTGTTCATTAGCCGGCAAACGTCGTCGAGACCGACAGGTTCGTTGAACCGTTTACGTCCGCGCGCGCACAGTAGTTGGACTGCTCCGTCGTGCGTTCGTCAAGTTTTGTTATTACGTACCCCATTAACACAATCGCGTGCAAATCCAAACCGGAATGCGTGCACGGTGTACGCGCGCGTTTATTGAAGTACAAGTATTTATTTATATTTATATTATAAATAAAAATTTTTTAAAAAAAAAACACTCTCGATATCCTCGGGAGACCAATAATTTAAGTTTATATGATTCATATTTTGACATAAAATCCATTTGCTATATTTTATAAGTTTAACATGTATGTGTGTGTGTGTGTGTGTGTGCGCGCGCGCGCGCGCGCGCGTGTGTGATAATGTTGTAACGAATTGTCCAGACTTCTTATTATTATTACTATTATTAGTGAGTAATTAACATTGTGATGCCGGGTTTGCAAGAAACTGGTTTACCCAAAGTACCTGTGTACACGATGTGAGCGCGCGGGACGCGTGCATCGCGAGCACGTATTTAAATCGACCACGGAACGCGTCAATCGAACTAATAATAATTTCCCAATAATTCGGGCGCAAAATCATAGCAACTCGTACATCCGATTACGTAACCATATTAGTGCACGAATTATAATCGACTGGTAAAAAGCAAAATGAGCTAATGATCACACGGTGTACACTACGACAAAACCGGCAGTTACAGTATTCGATCGCGCAACGGCTAGTGTTCCGTTTAGTAATGAGATATTTAATTTATGAGTTTCGGTTCGCGTGAATAGGAATTTTAAAAAAGTTAATACTAATGACGGTTGTGTTCGCCGAGCGATAAACACATGCTCTCTGCTTTTATTACTTGTCGCTTTCCATAATGTCGATAATATGAAGTACATTTTATGCAATAATTATCATTACATATAATTATAATTTTACTTCTGTCATAATACTATTCTTATCTATAATGACATTTGGTCATTTACATTATACGAATAGTTTAAGATCGTGAACAATAAATATTTTAGGAATATTTTAAAATGCATTCTAACGATAACAATATACCTGACCATCGACCGAATGCAATTACTGTTAATAATAGTGTAATTTTATGACGAAATTAAAACAATAATCAAATGTAATTAAATTTCACCAACATTATAAAAGATGATAAGCGATAAAAATAGTGGGCACGCGTCAAGTGTTGCGAACACATTATTCGTTAGTTTCGCTTAGATGATTTTACCTTTTACTTGTCGCAAGGCCGGCTCGAGATATGGGCGAGCTAAGCACTTGTTTAAATGTTTTCAATATTAATATTGAACAATTATCGAACAAATAAATGTATAAATAATAATGTATAATAAAAATAATAAATAATAATAATAATAATAATAAAAAAATAAATAATAATGTATCATAAATGTTTTCACTTAGCACTGATCATTGTTACTCGAGCGTTGTCCGGCCAGTGTTTTTATAATGGTAATTTCTCTAACTTGGACCGCAACATGTGCACATAAATGCACATTATTACACGTTCTTACGACTTCCATATACTCGAGTCGATTTTCCTCTGGAATCAATTAATGATAGGTAATCCTTATTGATTTTTCAATCGTACGTATTTTAACAAGGCCTATGTTATTATTATTATTATTATTATTTTACGCTTGCCCCATACTTGAAACGTGCGTCTGAGCGATATTTTCGCACGCACGTAATTGATATATGGTGTGTTAAATTATCATTTGACACTCCCAAACATTTGTCAAAGTGATTTCGATCACGTTTACCTTTTTCCTCTGCTTTGCTTTGCGAGCGAAAAAAACTCGTTTAGACAAAAACTCGATGACGACGACGCCGAATCATGCGCGTGAGCTGCTACATGTATTATTATCATTATATTCTCTAGTCCTCCGTAATAATAATCTCCGGAGGAGTGTAAGCAATCAAAAATCGTAAGAAAAAAAAATCGTTGGACAACGTCGTTTAAAATTTGAATTGCAAGATCATCGTAGCCTATAATTACGGGCGTGCAGTCATGCAAAGAGTTATTTCGTTACTTTTTATTTTCGTATATTTATTGGAATAACAAATTTTGTCGGACAACTGATTTTTGCTTTCTTTTTCTATTTGCTCCTTTTTTTTTTGTTTTCCCATATTTTTGTGACATTTTTTTCCCCCGTCAACATAATAATAATAATGGTGAAATAAATGACATTTAGCCTGCAAACCAAGTTTGCCATCCAGAACGGGAACAATTACCGTACGGAATTACCATATTACTATATTACATCGAAATTATCTCGTGTCAATTGCTTCGTCAGGTTTCGTCGATTATAACTCTGTAACATATATATCGTTAAACTTTGTCGGATAAAAAACGGGCGTTTCATTTTTCGATTACTGACCCCGCCCCCGATCCACAATTAACGACGGTACTGCATCGCGAGACCGAACGATATTCGAAATTTCGGAAATGTGACGGAATCGTCGGAAAACGTTTCTGCAGTAATCGTTTCGCAAACAACGATAATTCATCTCGAGGGATACTCTGATCGTATTGTATCGATTTGGCTGGAATATTTACATAAAGTGATCAACGGATTATCCGAGACGATATCGACGCTTCGTTTGGCCATCGTAAAACATTATCTGGTTAGGATTATTTTATTAATATTATTATCGTTTTTCGTGCATACACTCGAACTGTAGCGAAATTTCACACGGCAATTGTTAATCGGTCATCACTATATCATTTTATCGATCGCATTTTATATTAAGCCCGTATTATCTACACACGTACAAAAGTAATACACATTACGTATTTAGCACAGATATACATACATCATAGTAATAGATGATTTGAGCGTCGTTGCTACTGGTTTTCGGAACGCGACCGAATGCCATTATCAGCATCTATAATTATCGAGGACGATCGCGGTCAGAAATCATCGAAAAAAACCATTTGATGGAACACACGCACGTACAGCCGTGTTTATTATTGTAACGCCCGTGCTCGTTTCGCGTCCAACTACATGTGTACCTATTCATTTATTCCGTCGATCAACGGACTTTCGTCGCAAACGCACATTTATACGCGTATTTGAAGTGAGTCGATGGTCACGAAGATGAAAAATGTTATTCTCTCCGATCGGGATTCAAACGAGCACGTTTCAATAACATTTCATACGTATAAGATATAAAAGAAACATTTTACTTTCGATAAACGCCTTCCGAATCGAACGTATTTTATTTACACTTTAACTGTAGATGATCACAGTTTATCGGCTGGTACGGAAACGTTTCGGGACATAGGAGTCAGTTCTGAACAAGCTCGCGTATTGTATTCCCGTAAGTCCTGTATCGCGCGGTGAAAATCAGCGGTCGAAACGACAACACATTCAAAAACGGTCTTACAAAAACACAAACGTGATCAACGTGTGCTCAATAAACGCATCCGAACAAACGTCTCGCGGCACTTGTGTACGTACGAAAAAAAGTTCACGGCACGCGTCGCACAGTGCACCCGGCGACTACAGATGAATAATTACGGTGCGATCTGCATTCTTCGATGTGAACCGGGCTCACACGAAAATGAATGATTTTTCTCTACCGTGTCGCCGTCGAACCTATCTACACAGGTTAGGACCGAATAGTTACGTATTTTATCCGTCAAATATTCGACGGCAAGCCGCACAGAGGTACCCATGTGTTGGATAGTTCGGTGTGGTGCTAATTTGGTATGCGCTCTACCGGTTTTGGCGTTCTACACTCGGTCTACGTTCAGTAAGTGGATATTGGACCGCAATTACTGTATATGTGTTATGCGCCTCGGTTTTATATAATATGTTGAACATTTCTTTCAACTGTTAATAATATTGATAATCTCTATCCGCAAATACAGAGTCCACACTTAAAAAATTGAGAGGCTATGGACGCGAAAATTAAATTATTGAAGAAAATGAGGGGTGTTCCTCTTAATCATTTGCAGTCCCATCTTGATCACTAATGCTGGCGAATTTACCGTCAAGACAGTACGAACCTTTTTCTCGCCATGTTAGAAGACATTCAGATCGTGAATAGAGATCGTTTTTGATATAACTCAGTCAAAATCACATGTACCGACTTGGACACATTTCGGTAGACTGCAAACCGAATCATAAATAACAATATAAAATATAAAACAACTGACTCAGACACTTGTCTGTAAAGAATCATCAATAAAATAAAAAATTTATAAAAAATATAAATATAAAACAAAACCCAGTCAAAACGATCTATGTAAACTGTAGAGCACATATCGAATCAGAAACTTATCGGTATACCGCATACCGAATTAGCACCTTCGACGTAAATAGAGTCATTTTCATTGTTAAACCTTTTGCTGGAAGCCTCGGATCAAAAAATAAACAAATAAATAAAAAAAACATTTGAGTATCTTTTCCCGTCGCCAATAGGGAGCATAGTAGAATATAATGTGTGATTATACGCTGTTCACCTTATGATTATTGAGAGCATATGAATGTGACCAACAGTCAGTAGCAAAATCATCGCTTTTTCACGCCTAGTACTTTACAAAACAAGTTATCTGGTGCGCGCATATTGTCCTTGCAATATACAATGCTGTATCAAACGTCTAAAAAATTAATGTTCACATTAAATAAATGTTCGGGAAAATGTAATAACGTCCGCGTTTAAAAATGTCTTGTATTTTTATAATATACTTTGGCCATTTGTTTTGCTTTCAAATGAAATACCCATATAAATATAAGTACCCGCAGGCCATTCGTTTTATCTCTGTTGTGTATATACACTGTTGGCGCTGTTTTCTACTAATGATTGCAGAAACAAACCATATAATCTATAAAAAAAAATTAAAAAAAAAAAAAATAACACACAAAAACAAGGTAAACAAGGTAACTAAACGTTATGATGATATTATAAACGAAAAAAAAAGAAGAAACTCGAAACGGAGACGGAAAAATAAAATAAAAGTCACCGCCAAATGACATTCAACAAACCTTAACAATACTGTATATTACTTATAGTGTATATAGTTTACATTCCGCGCAGCGTACGGTTAATCTCCAAAAATAATTATCTTGAACTCAGCCGTGTAGCATTTTAAATTTAACATCGACCCGGGAGATCAGTGGATAATAAAACGATCGTATTAAGATAGTGATAATTATCGTTTGCTCTGATTTTCACAGCACAATTCGCCCCGAGAATGAAACAATATTTAGACGGAGCGACGACCTGTGCACCGATTCGTCACACGACAACATGCTCCCCTCCTTCGAGGACCAACCTTCTACGTATACTTCTCATATACGTAAAATTTCAATCTAATGGTACTGACAGTGTTAAGGGAGTAGGGGGAGGCGTCAGATCGACGCTCTTTTGGGGCTTTATTTACGCGAGACGTTAATTATTATTTATTTTTTAGATTCTAAGAGAAACGAGGAATGTATTAGTTTGACCATTTGTAGACTGTGTATACAATTTCGACCAAAAGGATTGCTCTTCTAACCATTATAATAGTAGGAGATTTTTGATAGAAATAATCGTCTAGTTAGAACTTTAAAACGGGTCTTTTAAAATTTTTTTCATAGTTATTTTAATGATTCCGAAATATTTTCAAAAAATAAGTCAATATTTAAGACATATCGGTTTTTGACTGAATCGAATTTTTGTTTTCTTCGTAACTCAAAAACTAATAACCATAAAGATATAAAATATTTTTTGTTTGCTATTGATGGAATAATTTTCATGTTCTCTTAAATAATGTTTGAAAATGTCGAAAAATTAATTTTTATTTGACAAAAATAATTTTCAATATTTAAAACGAAGTTTCTAGTACAATATATGTAACTGATTAAAAAAAATAATTGAGCTTAATTACAAAAACAAAAAATAAAATTATTAAAAATATTTAAATATTAATTTTTAACAAAAGAAAAAAATTTTGAAATTTTAAATCACCCTCGTCTTCCTTGATGTTAAACCAAAACTGTCCAATGGTAGAAATTTTCAGCGATTTCGTTCGTTTAATTTCCGTTGTTATCAGTTTCGAAAATGCAACTTATACGCTCATACACGTTGATACTATATACATATAAACATACAAAGACAATTTGGAGCGGTTCCAAAATATGTACCGTGTGAAAACGATTTCGCCGCCTATATGGTAGCATCAGCCGATAAAGCGTTCGACAATTTATAAATTATTGCGGTCGGTCGAGAAAATCGCGTTTGCAACCGGCGCAAATAACGACGAAGAAAATCGGCCGAAACGATATCATCGGCAAACCCACCCCAACGACGTACACACAAAGTGCATTTTAAATGCATGTGTACGCACTCATTCTTAAGTATGTATCTAAAGCGGTAGACTCTGGTCGGTTTCGAGTTCAAAACTAATAGATGGGCGAAATCTTATTAGAATTAAATCGGTTTTATAAAACGATCAAATGCTATTTCATTATGAAATACAATACAAATAAACATCACATTTATTTTGAAATTAATAATTAATTAATAGTGGCTGTAATAATAAAGTTTTATGTAGGAAAAAATTTCATATTAATATGTGAATACGCGCGGTTTCACTAAATTCTTCACTATTGAGATAAATTGCTTAATGCAGATTTATTACCCGAAAGTTTGATCGTAGACGAAAAACGTAGAAAGTATTCGTTGGTTTCACTTCTTAATATAATCAATTTGTTAACATTTGGTACAACTATAAGACTTTTAAACAAACTAATCGTCCAAGTCAAGTCTTTCGACTCTTAATACTATATATATATTTATCAATAAAAGTGAACGCATTTGCATTAAAATTGTCAAGCCGTACAAAAACCCAAAAATTCGTTTCGTTTCTCAAAAATAAAAAACCATTTAACTCTTAATTTTATACTCGAATTTAATTGTTATTTCAGTCGACAAGACAACATGAGAAATGTTCCATTATTTTTTGTCAGTGATAAAACTTTCAGGTAGAATACGAGAGATTGGTTGGGACCGAATCGCGGCGATGGCGATTGAGATCAAAAGTTTTTGATGTTTTTGCCAACACCAGGGGAAAGCATGCAATTATATATGCACATTTGTTATTTTTTTTTCTAAGTACGCCAATGCGGGTAACTATATATAACATTGATGCAACACGAGTATAGACGAAGGACAAAAAAAAAAAAAAAAACTGTACCCGAATCGAAATTCGCATTCGGCCCGCCTTGTTTTTATCTATACGCCCATAAAATATTCACACCGTCCACCGGCGTAATAACATATTACGTGTCCGTAATGATAATCATAAAAATAATAATAATAATCGTAATCGTAATAATAATAATATAATTTATGCACGAGATGCGACGTATGTGCGCGTATATATGTAAGAAAACGGCAACAGTGGCATGGCTCCACGACGTATTCTAAATGTTTCGTTCCGACTAATGGACGTTCAGTGTTTTAGCGATTTTATTCCGTACGTATAAATTATTATATTACGTGTGTGTGTGTGTGTGTGTGTGTGCGCGCGCGCACGTGAACACATACACACACACACACACACACACACACATTTGTCCCCCGTCGTCGACGCTGCACTCTTCCGTCTTATCTGAGCGCGGACGACAAGTGCGAGACGAGAGGGAAAAAATACAGGAGGCGCACGAGGCTGCTGCAACGGCTACCGCACAACAAGGACACCAACGCTGCCGCCGCACTACTTTCAATTGGCCACGAACAGAAATTAGCGTTAATGGCGTAAACGCACGACTCGAGTCATTAATCTCCTGTAGGTTTTGTTTTTTTTTAAAATTTTTTTTAATTTTCTGTTTTTTTTTCCCCCGCTGTAAGTACTCATTAACATGCTTGCACGTATGTGCCGAGTTCCTGGGCATGTGCGCCAGTCGTCCAGATCCTTTGGCTTGCCGACTCCACCATATCATCCTCCGCCAACACGACCGTCGACGACAATTCATGACCGAGAGACGCGCAGGCCGCTCGTTCCGTAAATATTCGTTCGCCCACCGGAGGCGGGCAATTATAAATTTACATGTATGTGTTGCCGACGTTCAAGTCGATTTTTTATCGTCCAAACACCATTTTCAACGTCCGGTCAGGGATTGAAAACGTGTTCTTACGCCGTAAAAGTCAGCAATAGTACGCAAGGTGGTTTCGAAGACCCGGTCGTCTTCAAAGTTCTGGGATTTTAATATACTTGCTATTTACGTCGTCAGAATGTTTTTCTTAAATGTGTCCGATACGAGTACATTAACGTTTTCAACTTTTTTTTTCTTGCACGTCAACAGAAATCTAATAATTAAGATATTTTGTTGATAGTTTCGTGTTTGTGATAGTAACAAGTTTAATTTTTTAATGTAAAAAATAACTATAATTAAGTAGTCAACTATAACTATAAGCTCTCGTCCCTCTGAAATCGTTTTTCCGTCGAAGCTTGTATTTCTACCTTTTTAATGTTCACTACCATACCTCGGGAACACCGATTATTCGAGTACATTTCGATAAGTGTCTTTGTTGCGAAGAGATAAACGAAAGATATGGTCACCGGAATCAACACCCATTTGTTTCACAGAATCGGTGTACGTATTATAATATGTGCTTGTTATAGCTCATACTTCTATAGGACAGAGTATATTTAAGTGGTACACTATTAAGTAATATGCAATACGTGAACGTTATTTCATTTTTTGAAACATTAGTACGGTGACTGGAAATCGTTGTTTATTCTGTAGGTATCAAAGGTTATGCATTTCACAGTTCACTTCATTGTTTTAGGAAATTATGCAGTTTTTTTAAATTTTAAAATCTGGATTAATCATTAAAATGTCAAACAACACAATGATATGCTATTATTATGTTTTCTGCTCACGATTTCATAAAAATAATTAATGACAATTGTCCACACCTTGTGAACAAAACAGACTTTAAATTAATTTCTTGAATATCAAACTTGAATTAGAATTTTTGAATGTTTGCACCGCGATTACGCTAAAAGTTAAATCTCCGATTGGGCTTATTTAAAAGCACGACAGATATTTTTTTGAAAACATAAATCGTTACTATATATAATATTCATTGAAAATTTCGAATTAACCATTAAAATTACAAAGGTTTCCTCTTTGACATGATTGTTAACAAAAAAGAGAAATTCAATTTATTTTAAATTGATATTTTCAAATAAGTTATTTTCTTATAAACATTAATTTACTAAATGTCCGAAATGTATGAAATGTTATTTTGACAACTAATATTAATTTATTTCACTTTCACACATTATCATAATGAAATGGTGGTCCAAAATATTTTGCAGTTATTCTGTTGATAATACAATAATGTTGTTAAAAAAAAAAAAATAATAATAATAATAACTTGTTTTGTGCTCGATTGAATGTATTGGATACGGTGAATTTAATTTAATTTTCGTTGAATACAGGAATTCGGCGACGAAAACCAAAATTTTTCAACGCCAAATGACCCGATAGATATGTGTCAGTGTATTTATATATTATATTTATTATCAGATACACTGAAAAACAGTTGAACATAATATAGTGTTACAAACTACTGGTTTGAATCGTTGAGGTTGTCATTAGATACATACCTTACCACGAGCATTCGGCCAATGGCCAAGTTACCAAGTCAATAATTTGAATGATATATTTTCTAGTGTATCATTATGGACCATTTATTTCCTATTACTTTCCCCACCCAATATCTCTCCCCACATATTTCTTCTTCTCTTTCACTCCTAAATATCTAACTATAAACATTTTAATAGATCGTTCGATACGAAACCATCGCCTTGGTTACGTTTCCGTTTCAAAAAACAATATTATTGACTATAGGTGATCTCGAGTTCACGTACGTTAAACGACGGATGAACAGATGCAACAAGCATACCACCGATTAATTGCGCAGTTTATAAATCTAAAATATTTACTCTACGTTTAGGTAAATGTGAAATCACATACAGTAAAATAAATTGTCGATTAACATCAAAATACAGATTATAATTTTAACATTTTTATAAAGTGGAATAGATCTGGTTAGGTTAGGGTAAGGTTGGTTGATCCTACTAGAAATAAGCAAAATATTATAAATGATGCACTTAAAAACTAATAACGTAAATCCGAAGAGGAGTTTCTCTGATAAAAAATACGCGTTTGCCGCAACCTAATATTAAATTCAAATATGATTGAAATGCGAAAAATATTTGCAGAAAACGCTTAGTATTATTCTTTAAATAATCTCATTATTTCTGAGAGTCGTGTCAAAACCTCACTACACATTAGCATATTTTAAAAATAAATTACAATTCGCATAGATTGCAATTTCCTTGAAAAATGTATCGATGACGTATCTACATCTTGAGATCCTATAGTCCCCCAGGATCAATTATTATTATTATCAACCAGTTTTCATAATATATTTCAATAGTTATAAAAATAAGTTGTGGAGAAAAAGTAGACGATTATTTTTTCAGAAAATAAATGGGACTCATTAAAACGAATGCCATTCTTGTAAATATGATTATTGTTAATTTAAAAATGTAATAAATAAATTGATAGTTTAATAAAGAAAAATATAAATTTAAAATATTATGTTTGTGAATATTTATCATTTACATAAAACAAAATATTAATTACAAAATACTCTCTGTTTAGTGTTTATGTAAAAAAAAAAAAAATGATCTGTATACTTTTTTATACGTTGGTGTAACCAAATTAGTGTAATTTTGCAGTGTTTGTTTACGATAGCTATTTTAACTCCAATAGTTTTTGATTAATTTCTTATGTTATTTTACAAGTGTGTTTTTAGAGTACATAATAACATATCTATTACACGGAGAAGATCATTTTTTTTTTTTTTTTCAAAACAATTAATTAAAAATTGCTTGTAAAACATTATTTGATACATAATAGTTCAATATCAAAGTTAAAGTAGAATAATATTTACGAAAAAACTCAATTCTTTATTATATTTTTAATACTTTCTCCGTTCAATTTAAAAATATTACTGCAATATAAAATTATACTGTCCATACACGTTGCTATACCCGAAATTATTTAACAAACGTTTTTTTTTACCTTTTGCACATTTTTTTTAAATCCTTTCGTGTATAGTCAATCGGTCGAACATTATAACTGTAAAATATTGAACGTTAATTTTTTACCGTGTTTTTTCGTCCAACTCGTAGAACCGCAGGACATCACTTTCCTTTACCAAAAATAAGTCAAAGAAAATAAACGTTTTCTATACTTTTATCTATACTTTTAGGGTTAATTTTTTTTTACTCGAGTGCATCGATTGTTCGCTTGAAGGGTTTTTTCACAGAAAAAAAATACCTAAATATATATATATATGTTTATTTTTATTCTTCTTCTTTAATTCATATCAGAAGTTATCGCTGTCCGAGGATTGTGGCGAACAATAGAACGACGTGAAAGACATACGGTAAAACCATGTGCACTGACGGACGGGCGAGAGGCGTACAGCTGACGGTCCTTGACAATAAAATCGTCATTAAACGTTCCACGCGTATCCCATACACTTCTGTGTTTTTCTTCTTTTCTTCTCTTCTCTTTTTTTTTTTTTTTTTCTAGCCGTGTATAAATTCGTCTGCACCTATATGTACTCAAGTGTTGATGATTTCTTTTTTATTGTCGAGGACGAAAAAATGTTTTTGCTAGATATGCACCTACCTGACTGCCACCGGAACACCGCATAGAAGTATAGCCTATTGAAATAAATAATATCTTTTTTTTGTTCAGTTAAAATTATTATTGTTTTTTTTTTTTTATTTTTTTTTTCCAGAAACGTTCGTTTTTACTATTCACATATTTTTTCACAATTATTATTACCGTCACCCGTCTATTGATTGGTCCGTTGTATACGTTTTATTCTGTCCCTTAAATACATTATATATAATATTACAATGGGGTCGAGACTTGTTGATTGTAGAACGCACAGTCGGAGACGTGCCTGTAGTGCACTAGTGTAGCTGCAGAAGGTACAACATGTATGTATATATAATGTATATTGTCCGTTGTAATAGTATAACATACTCGAGCGGAAATAATTTGACGCATTGTTTGATCATTAAAATAAGTTCTACCGGAATAATATTATATTACACTGCAAAACTCGATAAGACTACACGGATAGTGTTTGATGTATATAATCATCGTATACTTACAAAAACAATTTTACGCGTAAGTATAATAATACAGGTGTTTATCTATATATATATATATATATATATGTATGCGTCTTAGACGTGTTACAGTTGTAAAAAATGAAATTAATTTTAATTTAAACATTTATCTGATTTTTAACAATAAACTTATTTTTTAATATAACTTAATTATCAGTGATTATAATATCAGGTTCGTTTATACCTATTTATTCTTCCGTTTCTTTTACACTTTTTATGGGAATATAATTTTTAATTGAAAAAACTTTATTTTTCTATACTTGTTTGCAAATGGTTTTTTTTTTACACTTTGTCCAATCATAACAATGAAATATTAAAAGCGTTTTAATGCAATAGACATCTCATAGGAAACGTTTGAAATAATCGACTAAGTGGGTATTTTTTAATTAGTATCCAGCAAAAAAAATACGAAGCAATGTAAAGATTTCCAGACGTGGCTAATCGAAGAGTGCCTATGCGTTTTTTACGTTTGAAAATTATATATTTTAGCTATTCGATTACGTATATGCTAATAAACCGTGCCTGTGGCAATTTTTTTTCATCAAAGTTTAGTAATCCCGAATGGGATCAAAAAAAAAAAAACATTTTATCGTCAAGATGAGTGTAAGATTTGAATAAAAGAGATATTTTTGTTGTTCGGTTTCATTGCGTTTAATCAGTAATAACTGCAATTTCTCATTCACATGACTTATACGCCCGTTTTTATATTATATTGTTCAGTGTAATCTCGATTTGAATCAATACGTTTGCTGCAGGAACACAGACATCTGGGTTGGACAAAAAAACATTTATTGTAGATTGCATTTTTAACCTATTCCCTACTGACATTTCAGGTCCGGTCATCCGGGAAGAAGCGTGTAGCGTATCCAGTCTCTCCGGTCTCTCTCTCTCATCCTCTCTTATATATATATATATATATATATAAATGTGTGTGTGTGTGTGTGTGTGTGATAATAAATATATATATATACATACACACTGTAGAGTTTTGATCCCTTGTGAGTTCGCGAGAAATCCGTAGCGAAAAGGCTGTCGAACATTCAAAGAAACAACTCGAGATACCCTGCTCGTTATCAGTTTAAAAGGTCCCAAAGATACTGGCAGAGGAGGAGAACATCAAGACGAAAAGATAAACAATAAAGTGTGCGCGCGTAAAAAAAGTGAGTTAAAATGAAGGCACAAGAGTAAACGACGACAGCGCTTGTATAGTGTCCCATAGTTTCAAATAATATTATCGTTCAGCTGCCCTCAAGAAATCCTTTTTCCTCTTTTTTACTCCTTCACGCGAAGGATTTGCAAAGCGAATGCTTTAAAAATATATTGAAAAAAAACACTGCTCCGCTTAAAATTGCAACGGCCGCCCGAGGGTATGTCCATAAAAGAGACAAGAGACCTTTAAAAAACAAAAAAAAAATCTTTAAGAATATTAATAGTATACCCAACGATTTAGAAGAACGTTTTTTCGTTATATTTTCTTTTATTTGAAAATCTTGTATCAACCCTGATCAATCAATGGAAGACTATGCCGGATAGTGGAGGTGAATGATGAACTATTCTTCTTAGCCATGAATATACGATACATAAAAGCGTCTAAAAATAGATTTAAATGGATATTTAATCCACCTGCTCACATAATAACGCAGCATTTATTATACTGTTAACGGCGAATCTTGCAATTGAAGATAGTTTTTGTTGTTTAGCGATCGATTCAGATTTTCAGTTCAGTTTTTATTTAATTGCACCGTTATAAATTATAGGATGCAAGAAAAATTATTTTCGATGTTTGATATGTTTCGTAAAATACTAACATAGCGCATGTGTTTTAATAATACATGCAGTCCTCATCGAGACCGAAAAAAAAAAAATTAATGTTAATTAGCCATTTATTAACTCCCACTCGTTCCTGTATGTAGGCAGTAAAATATGTAGTATAATGTTAATAGTTTAGAAATTATGATAGCCCAAAACGATTAAAGTATTACTTGTGCCCATTTAATACGCGCGCGCGATGTGTGCGTGTGTTATGTTACGGTCATGATAGATAGATATATATATATATATATATAAATGTAAATTAATCAATAACATCATTCGCTGGTAAGTTTGTACTCGAAAATATGCTATAAATAAAAAAAAATATGATTTTCAACTTTGGTCACTCGTATTGAATAATATTTATTCCCTTTGCCATAATACTGATCAAAATTCGTGATAAACATGCAAGGTATATAATTTGTTAAGTGACCAGCTGACACTTTAACTCAGGAACTGATCATAATAATTATTGTTTTATTTTTACAAAAACTTTTTAAAGTAACAGGAAATAGCAACTAAACATTATTTATCTCACGAGAAATTTATTTCGTAAATTTTTCATAATCATATTAATTTTTTCTCCTAAACCATAGGGTTTATATAATATTTATTATTATTATTCTTTATTGTCAAATATCAGTGTGTATGTTTCAAAATGGAAATAATCTTAAATAACACTTTGTTTTATTATTTTTTTTTTTTTTTTGTATTTTGATACGAATACGTCATAATATGACTTAACATAGGATTATCGACATTTAAATTATACATATTATAATAGTTATAGTTGAAACGAAGAGGATAGAAGAAATAATACGTTTTTTATCTATTATTGTATGAACTGTTTTTCAAAAATACGGTTCCTACTATTTCAATCTAAACTTAATCTAACTTGAAATTAGTTGTGGAAAGTTTCAAAAGCGAAAAAGACGAGCATTTTTGATATTTAGTTTACAAGGTTACTTTAAAATTATCATCTATAGTAAAGCTCTATGTTTATATATATATATATATATGTGTGTGTGTGTGTGTGTGTGTGGATTGGAAACTGAACATATAATATTGAACTTTGAAAATCATGAATCTAACTTTTTAAATTCTTTTAAGTTTTCGAGAAAATTGTGAAAAACAACAAACAAAAAGTGATTGTTTTCAACAAAACATTGATCATTTAACGGTAAATAGAAACTATAGTTATATGAATTTAATATTTGTAATACTTAGTTGTTCGTTTTTACTTACTTTGTTGATATATTCAATACATCTTTATTAATAGTCGATTATTTAGGATATATATATATCTAAAAAAATAATTCTTCCATAGGAGGTCATTAATAACTCATATAATAAATTACATTATATATTGTAATATTTTTAATTCTTTGTAAGCCAAAATCATGCTGCTTATTGTGAAAATTGGCAAATAATGTGATTTAATTAAATTTGATTTTTAAGGATTATTACAACATTTCAAGACTCTTTTTCAAAAAGCAGTGTATTATTTTATTAAAATAACTAAAATTAAAACTAAGCTAAAAATTTGTTCTGGATAAAATATGAAATAAAATATAGTGCAATAACAAGATTTTTGTCAAAATGATTGTTTAAGTGGATAATCGACATAATTTCTGAAATGTAATTACTTTCGATATAAAAAACATTATAAGTAATTGTATTTACAGCGTATCATATAATTAAAAATCAAGTGTCTAAACTGGTATTGTTTATATTTAAAAATAATATACATATGTTATGTAATAATAATATGTACATCAGTGTTATATATACCTCGAGTTAATTTATTTAAAAAATGTA
This sequence comes from Sipha flava, assembly GCF_003268045.1. NCBI lineage: Eukaryota > Metazoa > Arthropoda > Insecta > Hemiptera > Aphididae > Sipha > Sipha flava. The sequence goes on from NW_020273099.1 coordinate 1,967,831, forward strand.
TAAATTGGTTTTAAAATTTAATTATAATATAAAATGTAATAATGGAATACTTACTGTTTTCTAGATATTAATTATCTCATGACCGGCAGGCATTTTAGACCGGTACAACGTTAACGAAAAAATGTTGAATTTCAAACATGAAGAAAACTATTAAAATTGAATAAATTAAAAATATACGTATAGCCAATATTAATGTTTCTATTTGGTAACATAATATAGCTGCTGCTATATCACTACATCCATTGATGATTATTATTATTTATACTTTTAGATTTAAGATTAATAATGAAGTTAATAAATATACATGTATACCAAACAGTAATACCTAATCTAACCATTTTGGTAATACCTATTCGAACCACTTTGACTATATGTTTTTGCCCTCGGTAAATTTGACTTCCGTTTATTTATTTATTTTTTCCTATTTAACTAATGTTCACATTTTACGTTTTTAAGTGTTTTTAACGTAGTACATCTGTTTTTACATCATTTTGTGAATACTTGAGTTTACCACGCAAATAATACAGACGTAGGGACTTAATTGATGTGAAGGTACAGTCATTATTTTGGCGATCATGTATCTCGTGGCCGAATCACGATGTATTAATATTCATATGCAAAGTTCATTTAACCATAAACATATACACAATATCCGTGGGTTGGATGGAACTCACACAGTGAATATTTGTAAAGTAACCGAAATACAAATCACTTGTGCAGATGCAAAACACTAATTGTTCTATCTATAGGTAGTCAGAACCTACAAGAAAATCCATTGTTAGCGGTGTATATCTATTATGACCATCGTGTGGAGTGGCCATATATTTTTAATATTATTATCTCAAAATTTACCGCTGTTAGAAATTGGAATATAGATACATACAAACGTATAAAAAAAAATAAAATATTTAAAAGCGTTGTAGTAGGTCAATTTATATAAAAAATAAATATTTGAAAATAAATTAATAGTCTTTTTTAATTCTTCGTGTAAATTCAGTAAATATTATTAAAAATACAATGATAAAAAACGCTTTATTTGGATATGCTAAAAAAAATAATATTTTACAAGTGATATCTTAGAATTAATTATTTACATATATGTTAAATACATAATAGCAAAGAAAAAATATACTTAAAACTTCGTAATAAAATATAAAATAACATAAAATATTAAACGATAATCCTGCTACGACAACAAAAATGTCAGTTAATAAATAATGGGATTTTGACGAGAATGATTACTTATTTATAAATATGATATTCATTTAGTAATTTTGTAAAATGTAAATTTTTATGAGCATTCAATAGAAATCAAAAATCGAAAAAAATAACTTTTAGAATATTATGTTTAAATTTAATACTTTTCGTAATTGTAAGATCATAATAAAATTAATGTTTAAAGTACATTTATGTTACATTCATAATTAATAAATTATAGTATTATCTCTGAATATATGTCGGAAATAATATGACACTGTATAAGGTACACTATTAGGTCAATAAGGAATGAGTCAATACAATAGTAAAAGGAATGAGGCTCAGAAAATGGTTTAACGTAATAATATTATAAAAAAAAAAAACGAACAATAAAAAAAACCTTAGAGTTTATTCGTAAAAAAATTCTTGCTATCACAACGAATACAATATAAGTATATATTATATACGAACTCTCCCAAAATCTTTCGTGTAGAATATTTGTAGTATATTTGTTTGTTCATTAAATTGAATATTTTGAAATTGAATGCGTAAGCTGGTGGATATTAAATAATTCGTTTAAATTAAATATTCCTACTTACAATAGAACCGTTGTTTTTCCTAACACGTATTAGATGTGCCCACTACCCACGTACTATGTATTGAATCTAAAGATTTAATCATTCAAATTTAATCACATAAAAATAAATACATTTTTATAATTAAAAATAGGTTTTATGTCAATTGCCCATTAGTTCGTACACGAACAATAATATTTACACACTTTGAGTTAATCTAGCATTGGCTATATGTGTCTATAAAAAGTACAACATACAGACCACATAATGTTATAAACGATTTAAAACCGATTATTTCATTGATCTTCTTGTAGAACGCCTTGTTAATTTTCATTTGATTTTTAAGAATAATTAAAAACATTTTTAAACAAGTACCTACTGCAGTGCATTTCCAACGTGCCTTTATTCATAAATTTATCAACAATTTACTAATTTAAACCATTATAACATACAAATATAACACTACAATATGTTATAACAGTACACGTGTGACACACCCTCAGTCGAACATCGTTAGTTTAATTTCAAGTGTACCTAAATGACCATCATGTTGACGTTTACACAGTAATATATTATATTAAACAATATTATCATAGCCATGGCTCGGAACTTCAGGCATTTGCATATATATTTAGAAAATGCATGTTGAAATTCTGGTTCGATACAAATTCAATCTATAGTACGCATATTTCAAATACAAATATTTTATTATATTTTTTTATATTTTTTTTTATGTCTTATTTGTTTTTTTTTATTTATTTATAGGAATTCTCATATTTAAGGATTAAGAACTTTTATATGCATAGATTTAAGGATGAACAATTTTTTTTTTTTTTTTAATATTTATAATTCAATAAAAATATTAAATACATGACAGCCAAAACTCTTTATTTTGTATAGTTTGACAGAATAAACTATTTCATCAATGATTACTTTAGTATTGTTCTCAATGCACTTAACAATTATATTATCTATTGTACTGAAAACCCGTAATAGTGATCTTCGACTGCTCTGAAATTATTAATATCTCAATTTACTAAATTCTTCTTCTTCTTCTCCTTCGTTATTTCCCGAAAATTTGGAATCGGCCAACCTTGTCCAACCTTGTCCTAAACCTCCACTTGTCTCGATTTTCTATATGCCCTACGCACACACCAACAGCTCTCATATCATTTTCAATCGTATTCAACCATTTCTTTTTTGGTCTCTTTTTCCTTCAACATTCATTTTCATAACTACTCTTACTACATTTATTTCCTCTCGCCTCAACACATGCCCAAACTCAGTCTATTTTCTCTCATCTTGTCCACTATCGATCAATACTACTTCTCACATATTTGTTTCTTATTATACCTTCTCTTGTAACTCCACTCGTCCATTTAAGCATTCTCATTTTCACAACTCTTATACTCTCTTCTATTTTTCTGTCAACCACGCAATACTCCGAACTGTATAGCATAGTTGGTCTCATTACACTCTTGTGAAATCAGCCTCATTGGAATTTTCTTATAATATAAAACCTGACGTTTTTCTCTATTTCATCCAACCGCACATAATACTATGTTCTACATCCATATCAAAGACCTGTTTATAAAAATGATCCTAGATATTTAAAGTTGTTGACTTCATATTTCACATTACTGCTTATTGTCATTAGTCTCTTCATCTCTTCAACTTCTTGGTATCTTCCTCCGAAGTCATATTCATAATCTCTGCTTCATTTCTATTAATTCTCAAGTCCTTTCTTTTAAGGGTTAACCTCTACTCATCCAACCTTTTATTAACTCTTCCAGTTTTTCTCCTGAAAAAACTATATCAACAGTAAACATCATACATCATATTTTGTCCTGTATCTTTATTTTAACTTCATCCATTACCACAGAGAACAAATAAGGTCTTAGAGCCGATCCCTGATGCATACCAAATCTTATGTTAAAATTTTACTAACACATTATTATTGTACCATAATTTAACATGGTCGTTATCAGTATTTATACATTTATCTTCAAAAAGATTAAAGTTTAATGAAGATAGTAAAGCTTATATAAGAGAACGTAAGAGAAAGACAAAGAATAATACACTAACGCTCAGTGTTTATTTTTTTAAATTCTCGTTTAATTTTTTCCATATACTTAATTTATGTAAATTGTATTTTATACAATAAATTGCATATTTTTGTATTTTATCCAGATGTTAACTGCATATTATGATGTTTTTTTAACGCGTATGTATGCGCATATTTAAGTACTTCTTAGCGCATAAAGCACCGGAGCGATTGAAACGTTTTAATACGATGAGAACTGCAACAGTTCGTCGCGATATTGCGCCGTTTTTTTGCGAAGTCATTAAAACCAATAATGAATTAGCCCACGTGTACAATAATGTACTACATGTACGTCGTAGGAAATTTACATTGTCGTCAGCTGTGATGATTACTCTTATCGTTTCAAACGTTTCCCGATGTACTTCGGTTAAGGCTGTGCTCCACAGCCTTTGGCTTTGGAGGTGATTCAACAAAAATTTATTATTTAGTAATTTAACTTGTATATATTGTTTGTTGGAAAATTAATAAATATTATTATGTATTATTATTATTCGTGAAAAACGTACGTGACTGGTACTTAATCGTCATTATTAAAATTAATTATCGTGCCTATAACTAATCATATACAGACCTAGAGTATGTGCATGTTTCAATCGAATTTCGCGTATTTATCTTCGACAGAGTAGGATAAAAATTAAAATGACAGTGTTTACGCACATCATGCACGTGCACGATATTAAAACTTGTCGACGGGGCTCCCGAGAACGAAAAAAATTATAAAATTGCAACATGTGCTACGAGCCTATTAGACGATTAACGTCTCGCGTCAATGCGGATCCCTCCTTTCTCATGTCTGTTCGCGAAATTTAATTACTCTTCTGTATTTACTTTTAATGTATTTTTACTCGTTCTACTGCTGTATAATATTATATCTATTCTATGTATATTAAAATTGATATTACACATGTTATCAATACGTCAATACGCGAGTGGTCTTTTTCAAATCGTATTACGTTATAGTGTTTCACGAATGTATATCGTATCTACGGATGTCGGACGTCCACGCGTACAGCGGCACGTTTTGCGAGTGTGGTATTTTGGTTCGTTAGTTATTCTATTCGAACAGTTATCCCTTCGGAATTAACGCGCGCACGAGGAAAATAAAACCGTACTGGAACGTGTAAAAATCGCCAACGCTTTTATAATTAAATACAAATGCCTAAAAAACAATCAGCGTCTGACAGTAGCGCAACGAATACTTTTAAACGCATGATTCGTGTCCTTATAGCATGATTTATGTTGTCACGTGTATATTATAATGACCGGGCGTGTTGATGGCTTTTGTATCTTTTTTCGCTATTAAAATTTATTTCGTTGACATACATATTTCGTAAAACTAGTTTTTATCGTGAATTTATTTGAATCGTTTTCGTTTAATCTTCTTTAACTATTTTCCATTGTTACATGTTCGTATTTTTGCCTAGAACGGAGAAAAAACTACCGTTTTTTTAACACCGATGACGACGGTGTAAATACATTCACATGCTTACTATTGTAATTGTTCTCTACAACAATTATTAACGTATTTTCAAGCACTCAAGTCGTTAAAAAATAAATGTAACGTCGTTTTTTCGCGTTCTCGTGTCATATTTCTTAGGACATCAACATGCGGACTCCAATTATAACCGTATTCCAACAAGTACGCGTTATTATAATCCATCGTAATCGGGATGTCGCGAAGTATCGTAAGTACGTCGAGCGTTATTATTGTACACGCGGTGACCGGAAGATAAACGACTGGAGGGAGAGAGAGAGAGATGGTCGTGAGAGGAACAGAGAAAGGACGTGCTGCAAACCAGGGGACAACAGGTCAGGAGAACAAATGAATAAACAAAACGCACGACGTACGTAATAATAATAATTTACAAGGAACGTTATGATATTGCGTACACAGGTATAATACGTACGGTCGGAGGCAATGAATCACCCGGTCGGTTTATTAACCGTATTTAACCGGTGTTCTGGTTTGGCAAACGGCGTTCTACATCGTTTGGTCTTGTCTGCCGCCGCTGGGACCGTGCCCACGTGTACACGCATACGACTCCTGGTACACACACGCATGCATTATACGGTACCGTGTTGTTCCGCGTAGAAACCGCGTACCGTGTACACGGTAACCGATCGACGAGCGGCCGCGGTCGCACGACATCGCCTCTACCCGATGCACGAGCGCGAACGCGTAAAGTTCGGGGCTCGTTTAACGCTAACCATAACGTAACGCTGGCGAAAAACCGTACGCCGGTCTCGCGACGATTTCGCGCGCGTTTTCACGCGTTTTCAGTTCCGCCGAGCTGTGATCCCGGATCTAGGATCTATACGATTCGTGCACGCGTTACGTTCGATTTTTTTTGAGATTTTCGTAAACGTTACGGGGGGGGGGGGGGGTAAGCGTTGTGACCGGAATAGAAGAATCCGTACAATTTACGAAGGCGGTTTTTTCCCCCTACCGACTCATAAATAATTGCTCGAAATAAACCGCTTTTTCGCCATTTCTCATTTTTCATCAATGATTTTTTTTTTTTTTTTATATATATTCAAACGTAGTGCAGCGCGTACTTCAGAAACGTTAGCGTTTCGAGTTCTGACAATATTACGAAATCGGTACCCGTGGAACTCATGGCCCGAATTCTATCTAGATATGTCCTTTTTCGTACTGTTCACGTCAGTCGATTTCTGGTACATGAGCCATTGATGTAAAACTAATACGCATCGGTATCGGTCTACGAAAAATAATTATGTGACGTAGCTCGAAAGGCAATATCTCTGTATCTCGTTAAGACCGGAGCTCGGATTTGAACGCACTCGGAAGCTTTATTTTCTTTTGAATTCTCGTCGCGGTGCCACGTCAAAGGTACAAATATGATTTACAACATACCAGCGTACCTCGGGATTATTAGGGGAACTTTTTTTCTTTCGCATGGTTTTCGAAAGCCCAGAACACATTTTTCCTTTTATAGCCCTGTCGCGGTTATGGTTAATGTACCCGAACTCCTCGGAATCTCGCCGACAACAAACGGTTTGATTATAGTTTTTATTTTATTACCCATCGTAATAAAATAAACATAATATGCTAATCGATATCAGGTCGATTCGACGGACGCCGGAGTGTTTTCTTTTTAAGGGCATTGACGGAGTACCGCAGCAGCCCTATAATTACAATCGATATTCGTTGTTAAGCGTGCGTGATATTCGACGCAGCTTTAAATAGTTATTGTGTTGCACAGTAAGAACTGCGTTTACGTCCGAGTAACATGATAATAATTGGAGGAGAAAAAAACGACGATTAGTGGCGGTGGCAATGCGGCATACCCGTCGTAGTACACGTACGGTACACACATAGTTATATATATAAACGACACCAATTAAAAACGACCGCCACCGCAAAAGACCGTGTGTGTGTGTGTGTGTGTGTGTGTGCGGGGCAGAGAATGCAAACCAGTTTCATGTCGTCGCACTCTCGTACACACTTGTACATATACTCGTATACTTGTATAAATGTACGTGTATAAGTGAACGTAATGCTCCTCGAGTTCGATATGAAAAGACCACTGCGGCAGGAGCGTAACGGAGGCGGTGGCGGCTACCGGGGTTGAGACGCGTTTTTACCGTGCACAATAGTACAAAAGTACACGCGCGTTTTGTATTATTCCGTATGTGTGTATAAATGAGTATATGCCGTACACGACGTCCAACGTGTGTGTGTGTGTATGTGTGTGCGTTATGGAACGGAAAAATAATAAAAAAAAAAAAAATTAAAAAATAGAATAAAAAATAAACTACGCGGGAGAGGGGACCGAGTCGTTTCTCTCGTCGGAAAATAATTAACCGACCCGGCGAGTGCAAGCGCGAAACATTGTTTACTCGCGCGCATGCTCTACGCATATTATTATGTATATTATATTTTATTTATTTTTTTATACCTACACGCACACACCCCGTACACGCTTACGACGCGGTGTACGTTATACTTTTCACCCCATCGTTTTTTTTTTTTTTACATTTTCCCAAACGTTGCAGCGTTTTGCTCGCGAGATACCGTTCCGTAGCGTAAAAAATGTTCAAAAGTCTCGTTAAATTTTCATAAACGTTTGCACCAGTGTATACAACACGATCGTGTATTTACGAACAAACTGATGTGTGCGTGTGTGTTGTACGGGCAAACCCTTCTCCGTGTCCTCGTGCACACGAACGTATTGGCCTCTTACGCAACGATAGTATTAGTAGTATTAGCACGTGTATGCATAGCGCAGTGTAAAGCGCATAGAAATAAACCAAACGCCCGAGAAAAGGATAAAAAGACTTCGCGAAACGAAGTTACGCACCTTTTAATATACGTATTTCATTATTCTATCGTATAATTTACCTGTACAGTTTTTCGTTTCACAATTTTATCGTAAATACGTCGCTATACTAATCTTTCGATCTTTTTTCCGTTTTACTCCGTTTTCTACTCACGTTGTTACAGTCGGCATACGACACATCATTACACATGGTTATAAGAAACGTTATAGCGAAGTAAAACAATTTGATATTTAAATGCCCCCTGTATAAATTATTCGACGATTATTTGTTTTAAAATAAAATCAATAGTACGTTAACACACATGTTACTTGATTCGATTGAAAAAAGTTAATAAAGATTTAGTTTATATAAGTAAAATCTTTTCCTTTTTTTTTTTTTGTCATAAGTATTGAAGTTAAATATTGTTTACATATTTGTTTTTATATTAAACTCTTTTCATTTAAATTTGTTTTGCTAGTTTGATTTTTTTTATTTCTGCGTAAAAACATATAAATAACTATCACAATAACGCATATAAATGTACATATTTTATCCGAACAAAAAAAAAAAAAAAATGTTGTATCATTTCCAAGTACCCGTTTAAAACTTAATAGTACGCAATGATTATTAAAAACATTTATATTAACCTTGCACGCACTACTGCGATCAAACAATAATAATAATGGTAAAAATGAAAAATCATTCTATTTATATGTAAAAGAAAAACGAGTGAGATATAATATACATAGTGTTCCGAAAAGAACGCAGGATTTAAGTCTACTATAATTTAAATTTATTACTTAAAAAAAACATAATAAATATATCATTATCTTCGGGAGAAGTTAAGGCTTATCAGTGATAAACAATACTGGGCATATAACCCTCCTTACTAACCCTACAGGCGATTATTCTTTCTATACAATTTTTTTAAAGAAATTCTCACCAGTGCATTTTATAAGGAATTTTCACTAGGCTACAAAAAATGTTTTTCTCAAAATAGTCAATGTATAATACCATAGTACGATTATAGTATTATACGTTTGTTTCGCATTATTTCGCCCAATCTTTTAAAATACTTTCGACAGAGTATAATCACTGGGCGACATTTGTGTCGCCTAGTTAACTAGTTAAAAAATGCACTGCTTCTCACGCAGCAGAGTGATTGTTATACTTGAAGTGTGACAAGTTAAAACCGAACATTTTTGATGTTCATTTGGTCCAAATAAGGAAAAAGAAAATTACTGAGCTCAGTAGGTATTTTTGTATGATTACAATAAGACGGCGCAACTTGTTACACTTCAAGAGAAATAATCCCTCTGCAGCATGAGAAGTTCCCGGACAGACAAATGTCTTTGCGTGAAAACCAAAGCTACCCACTTCGATCTTGCGATTTGATGCCGTGTGATTTTTTTCTTATGGGGATACAATAACTTACGAGTTTACAAGAACAAAATTCGAAATATTTTGGAACTGAAGCATTAAATTCGTTATGTCATCAACGAACTTGATTGAGCAATGTGTTATCCAGTGATAGTAAATTTTATGGAAAGAATAATCGCCTGTAGGGCTAGTAGGGAGGGTCATATACCCAATATTGTTTTTCGCTGTTAAACCTTAACTTCTCCTGAAGAGAATGATATATTTGCTATGTTCTTTTTAAAAGAAATAAATTTAATTTATAGCAGATTTAAATCCTGCGTTCTTTTTGAAACACCCTACAAAACTAAAAACTCGTATTCATTTTTTTTATTTAATTTTTAAACGCTAAACTACAAAGTATGCCAAATAGCCAAGAGTTAGAGAATTCCGTTTCGTTCATTTATCATACTTATCTACAATATTTTAGAGTAATTTACACATTTCACTCGGTTAGTATACGATTTGACAAGTAATAAATATGATCATTATTGAAACTGTAATGCAATAATTTTATACCAATATTGCATTAAAATAGTTGTATTCTTATGAATCCACGTATTACGCCAATAAATTATAATGAATTTACATTTCAAACGAGGTATTTTTTTTTAAACATGGGATTTCTATTTTTATTTATTTAAACCATGTTGATAAGAACTACGAAAATTAATATTATTATTGTGTTTACCGTGCTACTACTGTGCATTTTACACAGAGTGATCTGCAAAATACTGTGGTAAATATTGATATTCAATATTCTGATGAGTGTTTTTCAACGTGATGAATTTCGTGAAAAAATTAGGTTACTCTATACAACAGCCGAAGTGTATCACGTTTTCAAATATTATGAAGATATTTTAACGTCTGCATTAAAAATTTGAAACTTAAATGAAGATCGTATTAACATAATGTATATTATAATACATAAGGTTTTACTCGTTTAGCATTAAATATGTGTTTATCGTATTTAAGGCATTCGTGGGTTAATATATAATATATATATATATATTATATATTAATCCACGAATCCCTTAAATAATATTATTATGATAATTTACGGATAACCTTGTATAATTAATGTAATTAAAACTAAGTGAATACTATTTTTTATTAATTAAATTGTTTTTCTAAAGGGTATGGGTTATTATATAGGAGGTATTTTTTTTTTTATAATTCAACTATAGCGAGGTAATTTATTTGTCTATCTCTCTTTCTCTTCGAATATTTAATGAACACGACCAAATAGTCATTTATAATGCCATATAAATTAGTAGAATTAAATGTAAAAAAATGTAACTCACTCACAGTATACCTGTAATGGAGACAAAACAATTATTGAAATCATAAAAAAACTATTGAAATTTACTTCATGTAGACGACAATTTTATAACATGATGAGAATAACATCGAATGTGTAATATATATACATATACATATATTATGCGTGCATCAAATATTAATGTAAATATATAGACAGAAAACAACTTGAGTGTCAAAATGTGACTTAGATACTTGGAAAACATCACTAAAAATGTACAAGTATTCATAAAATAATGACAGTCGCAGGTTGTTTAATGTTATTATTACATAACTTGAAGTTTGTTGTTTTATGTTGCCGTTATACGTGAACCTACACCATAAGAAGATGTGTATTTTCTGTGCACAACAGTGCCAATTTCTACATAAATACACTTAAGCCCGCATAATACACAATGGAATTTTTCTTTGAATTTCGTTTTTTTTTTTTAGCAAACTTTGTGGCACATGTGTTTATAATACTTTGATCGTCTTACATTACTTAACGATTACTCGTCCAAGTACTAACTAGTTAAGTTTGTAAATTTCATTAAACCAATATGCGTAACATTTCGAGAACATTTATAAGACCGCATACGAAACTATGCGTATTACACTAATATTAATAATAATTCATCATGTTAACGTTGAACAATTATGGAACCACTCTCAACAGTAAAATCGATTTCTTCGATCAATACAAAACATTGTATTCATCATTTTGCTATAATATCATTGTGCCGTTTAGAATTGCATATAATATTTATACTACTCTCACTACACACTTTTACGGAGTATTAATTTTTCTTCTGTTAAAAAAAAAAAATTAAAAAAAACACGCGTCTCGGTGTGAACAAATGCCAGTTAAGTTTCTCCATTTCTTACCGTTTCAATTACAACAATAACACCCGGTGCCCGTTAAGTACCTATAAATTTATCAGAATTTCGCATTGTGTATACACTAGACATAAAGCGGACGGTTTAGGTAAAAAAAAAAAAGTAAATATATTTCATTCTTCATTACCGCGTTTCGTAATAGAAACCGTACATATTATGTACACGGATGTTAGAGCATTCCTCGGCCAATAACTACCATCGAATTCAAATTGTTCTTCGGAGTTAGTTTCTAACATTATTAGTTTTTAACCTTTTTGACCAACACCGTGACGAGTGCGAGGAAGAATAAAGTTCCGTCGTGGAATGCTCGACGACCAACGAACAGAAATCGGTCATTATTATAATACTAATTCGAGTACCTGCTGTAAACATTGTCGAATGCAGTACGTGAACGTCATTTGTCCGATGTTCTAGGAAAAATTCTGTACATAAATTATAATATAACGACGCGCCTTGGGAACGATTTCGTTTTGACTGACCCGAAAATATCAGATCGCTTTTCTACTTTGTATGATTATATTATAATATTACTTGAAACGATAAGTTTTGCAAGGGTCAAAGTAGGTGCTGTATCGTCTTACATTTAATTACAATGTAAATTTCTAAGTCTAACGCATTTTGTCGTTCGTGTTCGGAACAAACGCAATTATCTACACGCCATAACATTATTATTATTATTATTATTTCCCTAGCTGTAAACAAACAACGTTAATACAATTATCGGTAAATTAATAATAAAACGTCAAATATTGTAAAAGTGGTCGAGTTTTATATTCTACAGAGAGATAGAGAGATAGATAGAGAGAGAGAGAGAGAGAGAGAGAAAGAGAGAGAGTCGCATTAACGCTTCAGTATTCACGCTCAGGCAATTCGCGTTAATTTTGTTTCGTTTTCGAATAGCGCGTTTTAATCGAGACACACTCGTGTCATTAAAATAATTAAAAACCTTCCTTGCGTATTATATGTTGTAAGACACACGTACTAGAGTAGTATCACGTCTACCAGTTCTTCAGTGAATATTTTGGAAAATAACGACTCGAATCAAGTCACGTTACCCCGCAGCCAAATCGACATATAGTGAGAATGTTAATAAGAAGAGCGCTGTTTTAGTCTACCTTCACCGAACTTGATGTTGAGATGAGCCGATCATTTTAAAAAGTTTTCATTGCACACTACCTATGCATAATGATAAGTATATTATGTTTATTTATAAGTATATTAAACTACTGACTCTAAAGATTTATTATAATATGTACATATTATACATAAGACTTTACCTATTTTCTTTGGTCCTCGCTACGAATTATTGTCGCTATAACCACGTATGTCAAACACGTGGGTCCAGGTCACCAGTCTATAATGGGGCACAATGATTAAAATGGAAAAATATGCAGAATGAAAGTAAAATCATTTTGTTATAATATTTGTTAATGGAGATTGAACAACAATTGATCGATTTTGTTTTGTACACACTATTGTAAATCAAAGTTTCATAATAGCCTGTATAACCGAAATTAAATATTACTTGGTTACAATTGGTTAAAGGTACATATCCCCTGCAGTGTCCAGAGGAAGGAATCCAAAGTGGTACCAGTAAGAGGACTTGGGTGGGCTTAGACTTCTCAAACAACTGCCAAGCCCTCTCCCCAAACTAATTGTTATAAGATATAAAAAATTTAATATAATGACATTTTTTATAAATTTAATCGGTGTGAGGGCTTGAGCCTCCCAAAAATTGTGAGGCTGTTTGCGTCTATCGACGCATAAATATTTTATTTACACGCCCATATTATTAAAGTTACGGTACTTCTACGAGTCCACAGAGTCCAAAGCTACGACGCACCAGGGTTTTCTTGAGGTATGAACAAAATGGGTTCGAAATATGTCTCTATATACGACGTGGTCGTTTTCTGTTCGAGCCACACGACACGTTGAACCGGGCGAACTATATACTACTACGTATAGCAACGGCGTACAATGTAACAGTCGCGAAATATATCACACACGGTGTAAGCCGATATATTCGTCGTTGGGACTATTGTACCGCAATACATTCGCATAATTGAGGTGTGGCCCGGAGTCGACGGTGGATATTTACGGTGCGGGATTTAAAGATAACGCAAAAAGAAAAAAAAAATCATCAAAGGGTCGCAGCGTACGTAACGGGAATATCGTATGTGTCGCATTCGGTTTTTTTTTCCTTTCCATTTCGTTCTCGAACTCGATCCAGATACACGAAATGAACACTGACGTATCCCCTGCGACATGTGGCCGAACTGATCTACTACGAGTGCGATGTTTCGGAGAGACAGGTGCTGCTGGTTTAAAACGGTGACCGTGCACCACGCACGGCTCCCGGAAGCAGTTCGTACAGAGGGGATGGGTGTTTTATTGGTTCAACCCGAAACGGTCAAAAAAAAAAATGAACTTAACCAATTTAATAGTTAATTCGAAGTTTGAGACTTGCAAATAAAATATATAATAAATATGAGCAACAAAGCGCGCTATTCATCGAAATCCTACATTTTTCACCCTCTGCGAATTCTCTTTCCGCGTTCGCCATTGGTTCGCACAACATAGTCAACAGCTTAGAACCACGAGCGTAGCCGTTGGCCTCCCGTCTTGGCCACCCGAAACCGGCGGATAGGCGCTCGTGCCACTCGGCCAACTACCACGTGTTCGCGGTGTCGATTTCAAACTTCGGCGACCTCGGACCCGAGTTAGCTGCACGGCGGCCGGCGGCAGTAACGACGTGTTCCACAACGCATTCGTAGGGTACAGTCGTTGAAATATTAACGTATCCAGGACGAAATTGATTTTGTTCGCCAGTTGTGTTTACTTATCCGTGTAACTTCCAAGGCTATACAGTCGATATTGCAGACATGTTATTTATATATGTATCATTAATTAAAACCCAAAAATTATAAGTGCATTTTGAAAAATCACATCGTTTTATATATAGTATACTAACAATAACGATCAATAATTTAATATGAACCATATTTTCAGAACAACTGCAACGGCGCGTGAAACAAATTAACTACTGAACTGCCCTTTATTTGACACACCCTTAGAATAAACTCAAACAACGTTGCCGACAACACATGTACGTAAAGTTAGCCCCTTGACTATGGCCATTCGTATCCGGACCTATACCCAAACTGAATAATCTTTTAGTAACTAATAGTAACCGACATAAAACAATTTTGTAACCAAACAGTTTCCAAGAAAACACAATTTCCATTTCGGGGGCTAACTTCACGCAGTCCCCCTACCTCCGAGTTCATCCTATCGGGCCTGTCCTCAAATTTAGTAACATTATAATAAATGATTGTAACCTACATCAAACAATTTGTAACCAAATAATTTCCGCATTTAGTTTCATACATAAAAAATTAACTTTAAAGATTTTTATAAAGATTTATGATTTTCTCATAAGTTTCTAATATTTTATTTTACATTTCATGCAATAGTTTTTAAATAAAACTGTACTCATTTAAATAAATTAAATTGGAGAATGTGACGAAACACCATGCAAGTATCAAACTTAAGCTTTTCCTTTGAGGAAAATATTAATTTTGTTGGGTAAAAGAAGTCTTGTTGAAGCCAGATGCAAATTATAAACCATAAATAGGTACCTACTTATACATAGTTTTTTGTTTTTTTGAAATCCACAAGTTATTTATCAATTATAAGAGTTTCGAACTTTCAAAGTAGGCACTGCAACTTTGGAGAATTTCGCAATTGCAATAGTAAGTTAATAAAATGTTAACCCCCGAAATGAAAATTAAGTTTTCTCGGAAACTGTTTGATTACAAATTGTTTGATGTCGGTTACAATTAGTTGTCAAAAGGTTACTAAATTTGGGAATAAGTCCGGATTCGATTGGACACAGTCAACTCCACATACATTGACAACACTGCGATATTCACAAACGGATAGTGCGCCGCTGCGATACACAATACTTTTCAGACAAGGTCTGGAGTCGTACTACGCGACGTGTTTCATTGGTATACCGTTTGGATAAAACGTGGCTCGTATAATCGATGATTTTTACCGTATTATTCGAACGAGACGAAACATTGTGATAAACGTGTAATAATAATGCACCGATGATGTGTGTTCTCGAAAGTTAAACAGTCGCGTTGTAAATTTCGCGACATCTCGGTCGCTCGGTTTACGTGCATAATATATGATATTATTACGATGGTAAGGGTAGGCGCTCGCGGTGGAGTGAACACGAAGAATCGCCGTGCGACCCATTAAGCCGCGACGGCGGTCGGAGCGACGAAAACAGAATATTTCGTCGCGAAACACAGCGAAAACTTTTAATATCTCACGTAAATTCAATATATTACGGTATTGTCGCATAGTTCCCGCAGTGCTTAGCAGTGACTTATTTATAATATACTGTTGTTACGGTTTCGCGAACATTGTAGGAGTGTTTTAGTTTGTTTTTTTCCCCCTTCAAAAGCAACACACCTAATGTAATTTCATGCAAAATAATAAATCCCGTCGCATCCTCTACGATTGTTTTTACATAATATAATACGTGTGTGTGTGCACACGTATTACACAATTATGAAATCTATTACGTTCTACGCGGACGGATAACAGTGGTGTGCGTTTCGCATTACGAAAGTCCACACAATCGCATTGCACCTATGTACAGTGCACGCGGTTACTGTATTATTACGATACGAGTACGAACGGCGCTTATTTTTGCGACGCTGCTAACAAGACCTTAACTCGTGTACGAAAACATTTATCTGGTTCGGTCAACCTAATATTTTCCCATTAACCTACATACGGACGCGGGACAGTGTACGTCGACCGCGTGCAATAAATAAAGATCATACGTGATGCGGTTGACAAGTGCGCAATTCTCGATGCGAACAAGTGACGTAAATCAGACTCGGAAGAATTATTACAAATTCAAACGGTCATAACTGTGGTCACCGTACGCGAAGGGGACATTACGTGCGAGTAATGTATACTTGTTGATTTTGCATACCCATTAGGTACGATCTACGGACGATCGGACGGCGACCGTCGTCGTGAGCTGAATGCTGAATCGATCCTTTTCTCCGTACGCATACCTACAGCTTCATAATACACCGCGACGGTACGGAACCTAATATGATATTTCAATTTCCCGACTCCCCCGTTTTGGAATATCGCATCGGGTTAGGTGATGTTTTATACAGACACAACGGGCCACGGCGACGCGCACGTTCCCGGCGATCTTATCGACTGCGTCCAAGTAACGATTCCACGGTTCATAACGACAATGTTTACAAAACGGGCGTACTCGGGAGATCCATTACAGTACTCGGCCGCGTACGCGTTTAACGCGGACGTTGAATGATTTTTACATTATGTTTGATCGGTTACGTTTTATAACAATCATAATGTAATTGACCGCTCATCAATCCGCGATATCCGTGCTTTCGGACTATTTTCGTTTCCAACGCCCTAAGTCAGGTGTGTCACTTTTAACCGAAGCCCATTTCCTCCGCTGCACGCCGACCACGCCCTGGCTGTCCTTCTTATCGTCGTTATTGTAATGCATTACGGTAGGTATACTATAAGAGCGGTGGCGCGATATCCTCGTCTTTAACACATGTACCTGTGTGTGCGCATTCGCTTGCATATAGTCATATCGCACGTCGGAGGGTCTAGAGTATAAGTTTCAAAATAGTGTACAATGTTTGGATCAACACATGTTTGTGAAGCAAAAACAATTTCAGATCTCGGTTAACAAATGAACATCTTAACGAGTTAATGCAAATCAGTTGCGCCAACTTCTCACCAAATATTAGGAAGCTCGTAAAAACAAAAAAATGTAATTTTTCACATTAAAAATGAAATATTTCAAGTATAACCTTTTTTTTTTTTTTGCAAATTCGATTTGAATAAATAAATAAATATAAGTACAAATTTAAAAAAATGTGTAAACCTATTTATTAACGTCTATAAAATACAATTTGAATAAATAAATAAGTCTAATCACACATTTATAAAACATAAATACCTATTTATTAACATGTGTAAAATTCATTGAAACTGTTTGGACCGCACAAAGTTTGATAAGTTTCAAAACGGACCCCCATAGAAATAAATTGGTGATCCCTAGTCTAGACGGAAAATAGTGTTGCGGACAAGGAATAACGGACGGCAGAGGGCACCGCATAACGTCATCAAAGAGCATATTCTTCGGCGGACCATCTTTCCCCTGACCCATTACCACCGCTCCCGGGCTCGTTTTGAAAATCCCGAAAATCCTCGCGGGCCCACACACTCGCGCGCCGGCACAATGCAAAATGGTTACCGATGCGTCAGGATTTGTTAACAGAAACACCCACGGGTGGGTAATGGCGAAGAGGATGAGGTTGCGGCGCGTGAACGTAAAGTAGACGTGTGTACGCTCGTTTTCCGCCGGTTTTCTCTAGCCGCCCGTTCGGGTTTGATTAATGGAAAACACAAGTCGGCAAAATTCGGTTTTATATGTACGTGTGAGCGTGTGTACACCGCACTTGTGCTCGTTTCAACCAATGCTACTACTTATTATTGTCCCACGTCGACTTTAGTATGTGTATGTATGTGTGTGTTTTGTGTAAAAAAACGAATTTAAGTCGCAAACCTTTTAAAACTGAATTCAACACGTGGATTCTTGCTGCAGCAGTACCGAATATATACTTCATACGGATTCCAGCAGTTTGCTTTTCTCGTCGATGTTGAAAAATATATATTAATTAATTTCACTGAATAGTACACTCGAATCGTTAATTAAACATTTTTGTTTATCGATTGAGAAAAAAAAATGACGATGGCGAGATTAAAAATAATTAATACCATACAACGGTTGGTCGTTGTACGCGTTCACTGTCTAATAACTATTTTTTTATTTTTTTTTTTCTCCAGAAAGATGTATTTTTTTGCATGATAATAAAACCGTAATAATATTGCTGTATATTTAGGTAACGAAAAACTAGTACACGTACCATCTGCATAAATCTCTTCTCGCAACGATGAATATATAATAAAACGGAAACGGTCTAATAGTATTGTTTTTACGAAAATCGTGAACACTGCAAGAAGGAACAAACAAATCTGTGCGACCTACCGACCGGATTTTTCGGAGACATCGCTCGTTTTTCTGCACGGCTCAGTGGTGGATCTAGGATTAGTTCAAAGGAGGCGGATATAAAAATATTTTATTAATACACATGTATAATGTTTATACATAATAAAACAATTTTAACACATAAAACAAAATCCAATTTCCTCGAGGATAGAAAAAGGATATTAACTATACTTGATGTACGTTATAGTTATATTTTATGGATGGAAATCTTTTTAGTCATTACAAAATAATAACTTCAGAATACTGTTAAGGAGATACTCATAACAAAAGTTTTATCTTTTGTGAACATTTACCTCGTCCATTGTACTTTTTAAATATGCTTTTGCTCATTTAAAAGTTGAAAAAAATTGAGATGGGCTGTTAAGACAAATAGTTAACATACAATTTTCACAAAAAAATCACGCGTTAAGTTAACATTTGTTTATTATTTAGATAAGGGCAGCTTAAATGCAAGTAATAAATCAGGACATTTTTTAGCATTTCCCTTTTCATGCATAACAGTGTATATCAGACAGTGACTATCCCCTCCTCCAAACGTTTTTCATAGACCGCATCTAAATTCTTTTATTCTTATTCATAAAACTAATTTTTTTAACTAACCAAATAATGATAATGAGAATGAAAAGCACGTCTTCGTGCTTCAATTATAATATAATATTCACTCGTTACCCACGAATAATAATACGATTTCGGAAACCTACCGTTTATGACGCTAACAACACGCTCCTGATACAAACGCATTGTACGTACCTGCTGCTGTTGTGCATTGGATACGGTGGAGGTTTTTCGTCGAGACTCGTGTTATATACAGGTAGTTAAATAGGTAAAAGCGTGTTTATTACGTAGGACCATTATAACGTGTACAGCTTCCTGTTTGGACGGGCGTATTGCTATTTAGTGCCGTGCAAGGGACACCGCAATTATACGAACCCCGGGAGATAACGGAGGAAAAAAAAAAACACGACTACCGTGTCTGACCGTGCGGGATTTCGGACTACGCGACCGCACGCCGCCGTCATAATGATCGGTAATAACAATATATATATCGGTGGATCGACCCAGCGACGACCGTTCGTCGTGTATACACCAACGCGATTCGGTTATTCATTTGTATTCACACAAAACAAATGCTCTCAGCGTGGTGCGTTTGACTGTGAAGAATGTCATCTGTATGTATTTTATTTCATTTTTTTTTTTTTTATCATACGTTCGCGCACGAATATTATGGTAGGTTTTTTTTTTTTCCATGTCCGTGCGGACGACATAGTAATTCGTGGGCCGGCTACCGAAATGCCTTGGAAATGAACAGAAAGAGAGAGAGAGAGAGAGAAGAACACCGTCTCGCGCCGTTTAAAAGAAACGACGGTGGCGGTGGAAGATGCGAGCGTACGTACGAGAGAGACGGACACAAAAAAAAAAAAAACGGAGACTAGAGAAAAAGACACGCGGAGAGGCAATGAATAATAGAGCCACTAATCCGGTGAAGTGTGGCCTGTGGGAGATCCAGTTGCCAATCCAACGGGGCCGCCGCCACTGGTAATCCTAATTGATTGATTATTTATCCACCGCTGGGCTGACAGTGTTACATTATATATATATATATATATACATGTATGTAATACGTCTATGAGGATATTGGATTTTATTTAATACGTAGCTTCGGCCTAAAAAAAGATATACTTAATATTTTTCCTCGTCCCGTCATTTTTCTCGGTGTATACATTATTACAGAACGTATACCATGTTTTTTATTACGAAAAAAAAAAAAAAAAACTATACGGTAGTTGTCGTCCGACGATCTATAAAATAACAGCCCGTACGTATGGTGACATTTTTTTTTTTTTCATCCACCTTAACGTGTAAATTTATTCAACGAGATGTAAAATATATTTATACCCCGGTAAAATATCACGTCTTAACCGATTATATACGTGTGGTTCTTCAACGTAACCGTACGGCAACAGAGCCCAAATAATTTGTATTCGATCGACTAATATATATAAAAATAGCTTAACCCTACCACAACGCGTGTGAAATATAACATTTTTTTTATTTTTTTCAAACACGCTTTCAGTTCGTTTAATTAGTTTTTCTGTTGTTACTTACTGTTTCAATTCGTAGACTTACTCGATAACTCACTGAATTCTCAGCGATCTCACAATTTGTTTACGAAAACACGCATGGTAAACTGCTATCATTATCGTTAATATAATTATTGTATACGATAAAGTAGAATGTACCGAAATCAAGAAATAAAAATAAAATGATATACGTAACACAGCATACGAGCACAACTAATTTATGACATTGTGTATTATTATTCTTCGGAGTAAATAAAAATGATGTGGACTAGATTTGTAGTAATATAAACGATGATGTGCATGGGATCAGCGTGGGATAGACGAGAATCTCGAATGGTTACTTTTAGACTCATATGCTTTGGAAATAAAAATTACTGAAAACGACCGCAACAAAAATAAAACTAATTTTTTCGTACTTAATCTTTAGGCGTACAGAAAAATTATTACACAAATTCACTATTAATAACACTAGTAGATAAAAACTACGCTAAGAGCCTCACGTCGGATAATAGGATGATACATAATTCACGTATCAAAATATGATGATCCTCTTCAGTCCTACGCGTTTGTAAATTATTACACCGACTTTTTAATGTTTAAACTAGACCATAAAATATGTACTTATAATGATATTTTCAAAACTACCGTGCATGCGTACATTATCATAATATTATTTTTGGTAGTATAAATCCACACACGGTAAACGGATGTATTTATTTATTTTTTTATTTTTTTTATATTATAATTATACTTGTCTGATTCAAAAAATAAATATTTTTTTTTTCTAATGTTATAGATATTTCGAAAAGATATTAATGACAACATTTAAATTGTTATCTACTAAATACAACCCTTAACGTAATTGTACAGCATATATAATGATATTTTGTTGCTTGCAAATGTTGTAAATAGGTCAATAAATTATGTAAATATCTACGGCGGATATGGTAAAACTTTTTATAACTATTGGTGTATAAAAAAAAAAGTTGTTCGTATTTGACTTATTTAAGCTTGCGTGTCCCTGTTTTAGTGCATAATTTACAATTAAAAATTAAATAATGTACTTCAAAAATTTGTGTACAAAAAAAAATATATATAAAATAAAAATGATTGAACGTGAAAAATCACACTAATAGTATACCACAAATATTATTAAATTTACGGTATTGTTTGTAAGTGAATGATTTAAGCTGATGTTTTTGTTCGCGTTAACTATAAAATAATAACTATAACTAAAGATTCACAAGTCAAATGAAATACAGGTCAACCAATCAACAAATGTTGAAAAATTATACTGGTAGAAAAAAAAACAACTATCCATTTTTTTTAGTGAAGGTAATAATACTTTTTCGTTCCCGGCACTGGGTTTGATGATTATTGAAAAATGAGACTAATGAAATATTTAAATGGGCAAAGTCCTACAATGCACTCACAAACATAAGCCTAAACGTACTTAATATATATATATATACATATAATTCACTCAGTGTATGATATAATGGAACGTATACCTCGTGGGGGTCAACAACGGCAAACGGCACGCAACGTCCGTAGACGATTTACTGCTTCTTCCTCGCCGAGTCGTTTTTATCCACCGAATTTTAATATCCAAGGACGCGTATTACTGGTTTCTATTATATAGTCAACCGCTCTTATTATTTATGATACCGAACTATATTTCTCTCTCTCTCCATCAACGTAGTCTCGCCATCTCTATTTCTCTTATTTTACGCACATGTTTTTCTTCCGCTCTGTTACTGTTTTTTTTTCTCTTTCTATCCACAAACACAGTAGACAATTTCCCAATAAAACGGTTATTAAATCAGTGCGAGTTAATCGCGTGTATATATATATATATATATATATATATATGGGAACACGATTTATTAACAATGCGTGTGTACAACGCGCGTACATAATATTATTATTGTACATGTACTCGGTAACGTAGTGTCGGATGCGCGTATACGAACATAATGATATGTAAAAATATAACGCGTATTCGTAAAAGTATCTTTTTCTCCACGCATAACACCGCCGCTAACAATAATATCCACAGTAATAATAATAATAATATAATATTGTATATCCGGCCAGTGGCGTGAAATCGCAAGGGGCCCGCCGCAGGAATATTAATTTTCAACCCCGGACATTTTTCATGCTTGTGGATTTTCATCGACCAGACGAGACGCTTGCAGTTTTTTAAATGATTACGTGAGTTCAATAAGAGTTTGACGCGTTTCGGTAGGTAATAAAAACTGAAAATTCCGAAAATGATCAACGATACGCGCTCGGATCCACGAACCCCGGATGATTTCGCAGCTCCCGAAGACGCGCACTCGAATCGCACCACTGCGCCCGATGGCAGCGTGTTCTTCTTCAGTAGCTGATACAATTGGGGAGAGGGGCTATGGGGACTGAACCTTTACCCCTCTTAGAAATTTGGTGAAACCATGTCGGACGCCACTATATCTATAAAAATTTATATCACTAAAAAATATTTAAAAAATTAGACGTAAAAAAGACTTCGTACAAATCGGTATGAGCAACGAACTATGGCAGTAACTCACTTTAACAGCCCTCCTCTCCATTTGTTTGTTTCTAGATCCGCGCCCGTTCTCCACCAAGCAAAGAACGGACGAATGAACCGCAGAAGACCAACACCGCGGCCGGATCGAGACCACCCGGCGAGCGGTGTTCGCCCCGGACCGCGATGTGCCGCGTTGATACCGACGAAATACGTAATGATAACAGATATCGTTGGCGGTCAGAAACGCGAGCACGTCGTACGACCATGTGTCGTTCGAACGGATTTATTGGAAGATGAATCACGGGATCACGGTTGCGAGCAGAGACCATAGGCACAACTAGGAGGGCACAATAGGGTTCTTATCACCCCCGAGTTCAAATGTAGCACTCTTGTTTTTTTTTTTTTCAGATCTGTATAATCTGTAGTAATTACAGTTAAATACCATTTTATTTTATTTTCAGCAATTTCAGCATTCCCATTATTTGGGCTCTATTAGCGCCCATGGCAGAGACCCTTATGCGTACGAGGTGTCTGAGAGCTCACGTTATCGGTCGCGCAGCATAAACAATGCGGTGTACACGCCTCGC
This sequence comes from Sipha flava, assembly GCF_003268045.1. Classification (NCBI taxonomy): domain Eukaryota; kingdom Metazoa; phylum Arthropoda; class Insecta; order Hemiptera; family Aphididae; genus Sipha; species Sipha flava. Next base: position 1,991,945 of record NW_020273099.1, read on the forward strand.
TCGGTCGCATACCACTGTCCGCGGTACCAGGTCGATATCGCGAAATGTGCCGATTTAGACGATTTATATTTTTTTTCTCCGCGAGCACATCAATCATCCGACGAGGGATGTAAAAAGGGAGGGCGCGTTTCCCGTGCGCGTCTCAGAGATATTTTTAAAACCGATTTGTAGGTCTGCGCAGCGACGTACGTCTCGAAGACGACGATGATTACGTACCCGTTTAAAGATCGATTTCCAATGTAGTACGTTCGGTTGTGTTTTTCTTTCCTTCGAAGATCATTAAAAACGTACATGTACACGTGCGACATCGTCGTGGTGCGAATCGCATATTTTACACCGTTCGTATATGTTCCACGCATCGCCTATGGGAAATATTTGCTGCTTCTTAAAAAGAAACCTTTACAGTAACGTGTTATTTTTCAATTTCCGGTCATGATTTGTCCAATATACGCTTGTAAGCGTCTTTGAGTGTAAGATGGTACGCAAATATTTTCAGCTGTATACTATGGTGTAACAGTGACCGATAAAATGATCGACAATAACGAGAGACTGAACAGTGTGTACCGACTATGAACTTTTCCAATTTATTTAGTTTTCTGATTGCCAAAGGCGGTTTTTGAGGCGAAACAAAAAAAAAAAAATCTGCCCACTATTTCTTATGTATATATAATGTATATAGATATAATCCAAAAAAAAATATTTACATAAACCCAAAGTGTAAACTTCTTGTGCAAGAAATCGGCTTTGTTTTACCGCAGCAGAACAGCGATCGAGGGAAACCATCTTGTTTTTTTAGTATTGAATTTCAACTGGAACAACAATATTTTGATTTTTCCATGCATACAAGAAAATCTGTGTTATATTGCGTGATATTAAAATAAATGTAAACAGAAACTTCTGGCCGCATGACGAATACATGATATGGAATAAACTGTGCACACGCTGTCACTGCAACAAAGTGGATAATGTATCCTTTAGACTCTGAAGGTTCTTTTTAGAGTTTCTTTCCAAACGCTGCTCTAGAGTTTAGAGAAGTGTTTAGAAAGAAAATGTTCAACTTTACACGGACGAGAACTACTTTTTGAATACAGTTTTATCGTTTTTATTATTATATTATTTTTACATTTTTTTTTTCATTTTAAAGAAGATTCTTCATTACATTACGCTATGAAAGTATATTGTAATATTTAATGATGTTAATGATAAATAATAATAGATTAATATGTACATAATAAAAATTATTGAGCGTTTTTTTTTTCTGAGTTGGCACTCAGTCTTATCACTCCGGAACACGGTCTTAGAAGATAAGGTCTACAATAATAATACTTAATATCTAGGGATTTTCTGGCAGGACTGAATGTGTAATGAACGCGTTTTTTCTTCGACGAACGTGAACGCATTATTTTTATTGGACAATGAACGTAAACGTGAACGCGTTCAATATTTTAATGAACGTTCCAATCTTTATTTTCGAGTGCACATAATTCCGTGTAAAATGTTTGAAAGTTAATTATTAATCGCATAGATATAGATCGGTGCCATCTGTTTTCATTAAAATGCAAAGCATGAAAATAAAACACTGCATTAATGCAATATTATACCGTTTACGGTTTTGGTTACGTGCGGAAGACGACACGAGTAATGCTTAAAATCCAGTTTTAATGTACGTTTTTAGAATTTTGAATATACCTGTACGGATAAATATAATTTGAAAAAAAATATGTATCCGTATAGGTATGTTCCAAATTCTAATAACATATGAAAAAAAAACCATAAATATAGTTTTTTTTCTTCATTTGTATTTTTATTTTATTTTATTTTTATTTTTGAATTAAAAAATACGACCTATATTATTGTGTGCACAATCTATCTATAACAGATCTCACGAGACCGTAAGAAATCCACCATAAAAAAAAAAGGTTTTTCCCCTTATTGAAAACCTGCTTTACACAGATTTCACAGTCGTATTGTATTTTAAAAGCCACGTTTACAATCGTTTTAGCCACCGAATACCTATACAATTTTGTTTGTGACGGGTAAACCAGAGATAGAAAACATAATCTCTAGTTTTCGGAAAAAAAAATTATATATATACAGTAGTATAGGTGTATTTAAGTATAAAAAATAGTACAATTAATAACTGAAGTACATTGAATAAAAATAAAAACAAACAGTATGCGAATCGTTTTTAGTTTCTAGCGTTTCAGCTTACGCACAAAAACTTGTATATCAAATACAAATCATCCACCAAAAAATATTCATTCAACGTTTGATACGCGCATTGTATTAATTTTCGATTAAATTTGTTTACGTATTATCGGTATACACGCGGGCGTGTACGTATATATAACGATAAAGAATTAATCAAATAAAATGAAGTAAAAAATAAAGTTCACCGTCGCCGTGTTTACCAAGCATATGGTAATAGCATAATAGCTTATATGAATATTAAATTATAATACTCTTATTATAAATGTATGTAAATTGTAGTACCATGTGGAACACAATAAATACACACATAAATGAATAAATATTATTATTTGTTTTAACATTCTATATAAAATTACATTCAACGTTATTTCAGTTCGTTTAACAATATAATATGTAATAACCTACCTATGCCATATCGTCGAAATAATAATTAAAAAAAAACCTACCACTATATTAGGACTATAATAATAATAATAATAAAAATAATAATAATAATAATAATAATAATAATAATAATAATATCCTTTGTTACGTTTAGCCCGAGGTAATTTTCACGAGTTTGCTGCCACTCAGATCATTGCTCTAACCAGCTGGTTATATGAAACGAAGAATTTATTTTTCAAAATCTACATTAATAACGCGGTGCATATAATACGTGATAGATCATCTTGTTCAAGAACTTACCTGTCATGTTATAATATTCAATCTATACATAGACAGTATTTTGTTTACCCTTTTGAATACTATACGCATACTGCGATGCGACGTGTAGGTACACTAAACTGTACATTATTATAAAAACGTCATGAACGGTACAACGGTCATACTATTTATTCATTTTGTACGAATCGTGTATTGTAAGTACAGTTGTCTACAGATTTGAGTACTTTTTATTTTAAATTTTGTAAACGCGTGTACGCTTTAATGTAAAATGTTCAACCAAAACCTGGTTCGAATCACGCGCATTTATATATTAGAAATGAATTATATCCTTTCAAAGTATTTTATCTACCCACGTAATACCGACCACTTGTGTGAAAAAAATAATAAAAATAAAAAAGAAGACTCCGCGCACACTCGAATCTTGAACAGAGTGGATTTATATGAGTTATAATACTGTAATTTTTTCTTCTTTGATAATTCGAGAAAAATATTAAAACTAGGCACTCCAATCGTTTTGCGGTTGTAAAAAAAAAAAAAAAAGATAAAATTAAAATTAAACGAAAGAGGTAAAATTTACGGGAGGAAAATGTAATTTCCTACAATTTCGCATGCGATGAGCATTATAAAATATAAATATCCCGAAAAAACATCACGTCTGTTAGAGATAATAACAAGAGAAACTCATAAATTGAAAACTAAAGGGACCATTAAAAACTTTTCCGGAGCGTACTTGAACTTATAGACTCGACCGGCGCGAGGAGGAGAAAATGGAAAAAAATAATAACGCGATCCCTGGTTGCCGGAGGGAGGGAGGAGACGTGACGCGGAACGAGGACGAAGGACGAGAGTGCCACGAGGGAGCGGGTGTGACAGAAGTAGTAATCCTTAATATTCGTGAGTCCGCGCGCGTATGTATAATATATTAAACGAGATATGTTACGGGAGGGAAAAATTCCGCGTCGTCCGGGGGTGGTCGGAGGGTATGCGAGGACGAAAAAAAAAATGTGAAAAAAAAATACGTAACGCGATGTGGGCTTGTGGTGGCGTACCGAGTGCGTGTATGTGCGTGTGGGTTTTGAGGGGACCAGCAGGTAGAGTTCCAGCTGCTGCCGATCATCTAATGCGATGCCGCCGTCGTCGCCACCAACCCATAAACTACCTACACGCTCGCACGCGCAGTCCGCAGACGATACCGTATACCGTGAGTGCGGTACATTCGGGTAAATATGTGTGTACGTGTACGTGTGTGTGTGTGTGTGTGTGTGTGTGTGTGTGTGTATGCGCGCGCGCGTGTTTAGGTACGTAGTGAATAATAACATGTATATATAAGCCGTGATAAACGTTTTGAAAATCATTTTTACCTGGGCACGGGGCCACATGACGTGTACCCACCGCCTGTAGACCCATAGATCCAGCTCAACATTATTATTTTTAGTCGAAAAATAAAAATAAAATATACTTTTAATAATAAAAAATATATATACAAACGCTATGTACATCAAACGAATATATATATATATATACGATTAATTTCCAGGTGTTCTGCACAACGGACCGTGGAAAAGGCGAGGTTTTTAATTGAAATTCTTTAATTTTTTTTTTTTTTTTTAGTATGTCTATACTCTGCGTTCGGCCCTTACAAATAATTAGAACCACAGGCGTAATTGAACCGGCTGCCCGACCGAATATGATGTATACGCTTACACAATTGATACGCCAGACGGAAATTGGGCACTATTTATTATTATTATTGTTTATAGGAGTACGAAAAATGGACCCTAATATGATATTATTATTATTATTATTATTATTATTATTATTACGTTATATTTCCTCCGATCGGTTCGCAACGTGCTTGGCATAGAACTTTTGGAGATTATTTTTCGGTTCACGAAAGTGTTATCGGGCTTTGCACATTGCATGATTTACAAAAAAAAAAGTATATCATTCTCATCGAAAACTCTTTTTCTAAAACAGTTTCGCATAAAGTCTCGTAAATTTGTGTCGAACTTCATAAAACCCTAGTAACTTATATTATTTAATTACGTACAATTAAAACAAACACTAAATATTATTAGACAATATGTAAATTACACTAAGCGCAATAATTTTATATTACTTCGCCTGTTATCAACTGCCTCGCCGTGTTGAAATAAAATTAAAAAAATAACTACACAATTACAGGATAGCCGGTTAGCATTAATATTTAATTTCGGTTAACCTTTCAAATGTATTCTACGAGGAAACATAAAATACAAAACAAAAAAAATGTTTTTAGCATCGTGCACAGTTATTTCGATATTGACATTTTATTTACGGGAACACAAAAGGAATTATGAAAAGTGAAAAGGTCACTTGTGATTTGAGCGATTTCGCATGGATAATTATTACGTGTAAGAATCGAGCTAGTTATAGGATAAAACGTCATCGTGTAGTAGTCAAGTAGTTTAAAAACGCAAATGATACGTTGCAACTGTAATAGGAGGAGGAGCGACAGGGGTTAGCTACGAATGAACGGATATGGTTTACACGGTGCACGCGCGCGTTGTAACATATAGGTACTAGCTGGTAGTATAGGCTGGTTTACAATTTTATAGAGTTTTTTTAATTTTAGTAATGCTTTTTCCGATTGACAGGTCCGGGATTTGAATACGGAAAAAGAGGGGCTCGAGACGCCATGCGTATTAGTGCTGTGTGTTTGTGCGCATCCGACCGATCGGTGTGCTATGGTCTCACGAAAAACAAAAAACAAAAAAACTTAACGAGAACAAAAAACATCTGGCATAATCACTTTCGTCCATTGTTCGGTACCGGGGGGGGGGGGGAAATGTGGAATTAGCATTATCGGCCGATGTAACCCGAGAAACCGTGTCCGGCTAATTAACGTGTAATTTGTTTAATTAACATAAAACACGTCGATACCGCGGCCGTCGCAGCAGCCGCCGGAAGAAGCGTTATTAAAATATTATGTGCCGGCGGCGGCAGTGGCGGCACTGGACAAAGGTTCAAATGGTCGATAGTCCGTAAAATGCGATTGTTTCGTGCACCGCCGTACAGTGTACGTTACAACTATAATATACTATTATTATTGTTATTACTGTTCGTATTTGCACCGTTAAAGCTACAGCGGCAGAGGACGAATTATCATCATCAGCGCAGATTGCTCGGGACGAACTAACGCGGCGAGTCCGCGCTTCGATCCCGTAACGACATCGTCGCGGAATTAAACCGTTTTTACGAGGCCGCGGTTAGCCGTTGTACGGTAGTCGTGAAAATAATTTAACAGCCATAATATTCCGAGACCGTCGTCCGCCTACTCCGCGCACGTAAAATGTGATATGTGATATCGTAACGGGAAGAGCGCGTTTAGAATGTGTTCAGTGTTGATGTAAAACGAACGAAACGGAGACCTAATGTTGAATCGTTTAGTCGTACGTTAATGCGAACACGGTGAGCGGTCTTGCCGGGCCCTACGAGTTTATTTATCGCGCATATTATAATAATACTATTCTCGATTATTATTGTTGTTGTATGGTTTTCGAGAGCCGTTTCGTACACCTACGCGGGCAGTCGGATGATCATAATTTCTTCCGCGGCGCGTTCGTCGAACAGATACGGTATAGACAACATTTTCTATACGGGAAATTAGAAATCATTACGATGCACGGTCAAAGCCTAACCGCTTTAAAGTGTTGCGGTAAGAAAAAGTCTCCGTTGTACGACCAAACCGTTTTCATACGAGACTCGGACCTACGTTTAATTACGCATTCGCATTGTAAATCGTGCGCGAGAGAGATTTGATTGTGCGCGCGAAATACATATTATTATTTGCTATGTATCTTACTGTCCGCCCGCGGGCCTCGTTTGATCCGGAATAATCGACAAAGCCCATGGGTAAATAATATCCGTATTCACGTGTATGCCAAGCGCACGTAGATAGCGTTCGCACTACGTCGCTCGGCTGCAAAAGCGTCATTTCGGTGTGTTTTAAAGATACCGCGCTGATTTGTAAGACGTGAACGAATTGTTCTCGAAAATATTCGCGCAATGACCGTCCTGAACACGTGTACCAGCGTAACCAGCACCGAAAATCTGATTTTTCGTTTCACGATATTATTATTATTTATTTTTTTTTTTTTAATTTAGCATTACAGGTAAAAAAATATCGAGTCACTAAGAGTTAATAATGGACTTGGATTAAGATGTAGTTGTTATACATACTGTTTGACGTTTACCAGTTATTTAAACGTGTACAGCTACACCGTAACGTATTCAGATGTTCTGAAACGTAAAGTCAAAAGTTGTCTTGGGTCCCGGAGTAATTGACTAATCATTTTGTACCGTACTCATACCAGCTGCATACGAAATCGTACATGTAATAGATTATACATGTGTTCTATTCTAGAAAAATACACAACGATTGTACGATTTGAGTGCGATCCGTGAGAAAGGAAAGAGTGAGAGAGAAAGAGACAGAAATAGAAAGAAATAGAAATACCGTGCATGCGCGTCTGGAGGTTAAATGTTTCGGCGTGTTTGGGTTCGTCTAATTACACGGAGAAAAAAAAAACACTGACTAAAATCTCGGCACGAAAACGTTTTAGATTTACTATTTACCGAAACGAATGCGATGTTCATCCTAATACAAAATATAATTATCACAGGAAACCGTTGAATTTCAACAACAGTATCCCGGAAAATATTTACCGAATAACTGCAGCCACACCCCGCTGGTATGGCACGGGTCAAGTTGACTTGACGCAAACGAAATAATTGAATACTTGTTATTAAAGGATTTCCGGGATTATCTGCGCGCAAACATTGGAAACAAAAGACGCAGAGCTAAACGCTCTTCATCGAATGCACATCGGCCTCGAAGGACTTATTTTTTGCGGCATTAAAACCCAATCGTTAAGGTTATTGTTTTCACTTTTTTCTTTATCTTCTCTTCGCTGCGACGAATAATCCCGATAACGACCTATACCGTCACCGCTCCAGTGAATTATAATATGCTGCAATAGATTTGAATTATTCGGGTCGGTTGCCGTAACGAGAGGTCGCGAGTACGTACATCGGACACCAGACAGTCCCGTGCCCCGGTCGCTACTCAACGGTGTAGTTATTATAGTTATTTTAACTACATGTCGGACAACAGAAAACTAGTACGTATACGTAGCGGTGATTGTGGTCGTCGTGGCATGTTTAAACTGCACGCTTTTTTTAATATACCTGTTACATATCTATACAGGGCAATCGGAATTAAAATCGATTAAAAATATTCGTGAAAATACAGAAAACAATAATTTTTTTTATTAGAAAACAGTAGCTGTAACATGAAATTCTGATCAACCTCTAAATGCGTGTGGTTTATTATTATTTATATTATATTACTTCCATTACCGTTATATATCCAGGGCTGTCTTAGGCTATGCAAAGGCTCAGGACCATCCGGAGCTTACTGGCTTTTTTAATAGACCAAAAAAATGTTTAACATCACAAGCTTATTTTGCATGATGACTTTTGTGTAGCCGGGCGATATGAATTATTAATTTTAAAGAAAAACCTGTTTAAATAATAAGACAAGAAATAAATTATACCTAATATAATTGCACACATTATACATTACATTATTATTATTATTTATTTTAACATTTTAAAATTGCTATTATCTTATATATATATATATTTTTTTTTGTACACTATCGTATTAATACGTTACAGCTTAAAATTTAAAGTTGCAATCTTTATTTTTCGAGGCCCCGAGCCAGTTGAAGGCTCTGGATACGTGACTTAGATGTCCATAGGATAAAGACGAAACTATTAATATGTAGTGGCGAAAAAGACATAATTGTAACGCGAATAAACAAATAAAAACTTGACTAGTGCTTACCGACCGTAATGACATAAATATAGTGTACTGTTTCTCGACTGTAAACCGTACGAATTATATTTTATTGCTATTTCACATACACGGTCGCTCGAAACTATCTCACGATCGTTTTTGGCCGAAGTTTGTTGAAGATAATATTTTATCAATACAATGAAACAACAAGAACATTTCTGAACATTTTTTTTTTCTTTCGAAATCGGAAGTTTTGGCGACAAAAAAAATATTGTGACATAAAGAATTGTGCTATAGCAAAATCGACGTTCATTCCGAATTAAATAATAATAATTACTGTTGTCCAAACCGCAGCCGACCTTGGAACGGTTTAAAGCGTATTACCGTGTTAGATGATTTATTATCGTGTCAGTTGTGTGACTGTAGGGATTTCTCTATGTTACACGCATTATTTCGTACGTCCCGTGAGTGTAGAAAACAAATTAAATAATATTCATAAATTATAGTACGGAAAATGAAATAAACGAGCGCGGCTTTTGATGTAAGACAATTGTTTCGAAAAACATGTCTACGGTATGTGTATAGGTCTGCTGCACAACCATGCAACGGCGACTACAATGCGCATGCGTCGTGGTTGTCGAGCGGTGTATCTATCCGGTGGACAGAAGCAACAGGATCATATTTTACATATCGTTTATTTCATATGTAAATTAAAGAGGTTCTTTATTTTTTTTTTTTTTTTCATCTTCTTTTTCTCAGATGAATATTTAAACACCAGATAACATTACTTGATATTGTATACTATTATACGTAATATATATGTATTTAAACAGATACTATAATATATACGTATATATTGTACCGGCGTTTAAAATCCCATCAGCCCATTATCGTTGTATTGTTTTGAATCGATAAACGATGACGACAACTACATGAAACCCCCTAAGCATACACTTCCAGACAAACTTTCAGCCCACCTGGGAAGCAATACCTCACCACTTTTTCCGCGTCTGCGAAAAACTATTCGCAAGTTTCCCCTGTATAATTTCGAGATGACCTTCTACCCCTCCTTACTCTAATACCAGACTCGATCGTTTTCGTGGTCTATACCATACAACCCTTTTATATTTTATTTGTTTTCGTTTTTTTCTACTGTTTTATTTTTTTTTATTTTTTTATTTACCTTTATTTAGACGTCTCCATTCATCGCGCGAACACCTGTTACGGTTCCCAAACGCCAATAGTAACGACCATCACGCCGTGTATTCCCATCGACAATAGAACCATTCACACGCGGCCGATAAACGACGTCGCGTATACTTTGCATAAACCGACTTAATACGAGGGCGTCGCGAAAAAGGAGACGAGAGCAGATGTTCACGTCACCCGACAATTCCGCGGATCTTAAAAACGAAGAAATTACAACCGAATAGAAAATATTACAAACAACGCGCGAGCTCGTACGCACAATACATTTTCTCTCTTTTTCTCGTTCTCTGTTCTCTTTCACTAAATTCTGATTAATGAAAGTGCCGTTATGGTGAAGAGTTCAAAAGTTAAGTGCAATCCCGTTTTAGTACGATGCACGCGTGTACGTTTTCTGACCAATTCAATGAGACCCTAAATCGGATAAAAGGACGGAACGGTAATAGGGTAATGGCGAGGAGAGGGGGGTAGGGGAGTCGCAACGAAAGAGGATTTGAAATATGTTTGGCGGCGTTAACAAGGTCCCTTCTTCCAAATTAGACCACAGAAAACAACGGTCGATCGTAAATTTTAACCAACGTCGTTTTTTTTTCCCCCTGTTATCATTATTATTTCTTTTGCGCATTTAACCGAGAAAAAACCCCGTCTCACAGATAACTCTTTGTACGTACACGTCGTGAATTTTTGGTGATGTTTTTTTTTCTCTCTACCGTCCTTCCCCGCACCACCCCCACCAATACTTTTTATGATGTCCACATGGCCGGCACATGACGAGCTCGTTAAATGCATAAAACTCGTCCATAAATCGCACTGGGTCGGCCGCCGCCGCATGTATTATCATCGCCACCGAGATCTCTAACGAGTTTAATAATAAGTAACTTGATACGCGGCCTCTCGTGTAGGACGACCCGTGGTGACGTTTTTACGCAGGAAAACGGTCCATTTCAGTCAATCTTCCGTTAGATAAAAACACGTTGGCCTAAGGACGCGTATAAAACGGTGAGAAGCAACAGAAAAGTAGTAAAAAAAATTAAATTAAACCGCAACGCTATCGTGCCGTGACAATTAAACTTACGGTGTGCTGCAATTAGACGAAAAAAGATACGCGGTAATGAACATGTAATTATTATTCGATTGTACTCTTATAATACGTGTAGTGTTGTTGCTGTTGTTGTTGTCACTTGCGACCGTCATTGGAGACATGCTTTTGTAACGCTTTTAGTACAAATGAACCAGTAAATTTGAACCCTGATCATCTTTATTGTTATTATTATTATTATTATTATTATTATTATTATTATTGTAATAAAATAAATAGTAAATTGACTTGTCTTCAGAACAACGAAATTTTATGTTTTTATTTTATTTTTTTTTTTTCCATTTTTAAACGGTTACGTTGAATATTATGATGTATATATAATACATGTTAATGTAATGCGGTAAAAGTAATTTAACAATTCTATTTAGGACGGGCCTCCCGTAGAGTAATAAATTAGCGTGGAAAACGTACGAAAAATGATTAATCTCGAAACTACTTTCGAATTCGATTTTTGGGTCTGCTTTGGACAATTAGAAAAAAATACGCAGACAAATCGAATTTATCAAATTAATCTGTTGTATCAGTGTATGCCGCCCGTGTACAGAGAGTCGATTTCTAAATTGAAGAGAAAAAAGAAATAGATTCAAATGTATATCACCTCAAAGAAATGCCGAAAAAAAAATTCAATATAATATGTTGTTTATTTTAAATTTAAATAACTACACGTGTAAGCATTACGATTTGAAATGCGATACGGAAAATAAAGTATCACTTACGAATTCAAATCGAATGTTGATATCCTACAAAAATATTATCGTACAACGAGTTTGCATATTTATCTTTGTGGAAAGATTGTAGTTTAAATTTTTCATTGTACACGTGTATTATTTTTTTGTTTTTCATAACGCATTTTTTTCCTCAATAACGATTTCAAAAGTATTTTTTCAAATTTAAACTATGCTCCGAAAGCGAAAACTATATATATATATGTTTTTAATTTTTTTTTTATTATTCTCATCGCGAATTGTTCTCAGCAACCAAATAAAATGTTGGTCGGAAAGGGTTCCAAATACGTTTTTCCAAAACTATAAAATAGTCTGGAAATGATTGCGTTAAATCGGACAGTGGTGCGAACATGACGTTTTAAATCTTTTTTTTCAGACTAGTGGCGTTCGTAGATTTATCCATAAAGCTTGTTTTCGCAAATATCATTGAGAATGCACCCAAAGATGTATATTATATTATTGTAATAGCGTGCATGTATTTATTATTACATAAATAAATAAAACGTTTTAATTAAAATTTAATTTAATTTTAATTAAATGTATAAAATTTAAAAAAATTAACATAATAATATATCGGCCTACCTGTACGCGTCAACCGCGCTGACTAACGGTCTGGTGACGACCGAGAACCGAATGCTCCAGCACTGTGGGTGCCGACTGAAGAAGTTCGTGTTAAAAACGGACGGGGTTCGTTGTCGTTTTGTCTGTTACTGCTGTTGTTGCCTTTGGTCCGTGTCCGTTTGTCGACGATGTACAATTAAAATCGGTCACGTCACGAATCGCAACGCGAATGTTGTACGAATAATGATATCAATAATCCAATCATATATATATGTAACACATAATCTGAGCGACGTCAAATCTAAGGCGTATCATAATAGATAAACCGTAAGCCCCTAACTGGATCTTTGTAAGTATATCAGTTAATTATGTTAATGATGATACCATTATTTTAACCATCCGTTACGGTCTTCAGCGCTAGACGAACGTCGTCGGTCAACGAAAAAAATTACAGTGAACTTAATGCGAACGGATCGCTTCAAAGTCGACTTTTGGCGATATTTGCATAGCATCAGCTACGTCCGTCCGGAAAAATAAACATTCAACCTATACGGCAAATTCGTGCTGCGTTATGTTTGGTTAGTTTTTTTTTTTCAATACGCGCTCTTGCCACGTATCGTTTGATTTTATCAAAATAATCGTAGAAAAAATAACTGTATTGTAATAACCGCATAACGCGTCGTCATGTGCGATTATACAGAGACAGCGTTTCCAGGTGGGACTAGGAAAAAAAAAAAGGGTTAAGACCCTCTTTCGGTTTTCACTTTTTGCTCGAACATAATGCGCACAGGGGCTGATCCCCATTTACGTATGATACGTGACACACAAACGATGTATAGTGGCGGAGAGACTGAGAGAGAGAGAGAGCACAATAATATTTCGTCTAGTCGGCCGAACGAGCACTTCTGTTGACTGACAGCTTTTGCAAGCTGACCACGAGGTGGAAGGGGGGGGGGACAAAATCCATGTATTATTCATGCTCCCGTTTTTCTATATTATGTGATTTTCTCTCTCTCTTTCCCTCACTCGGTCAGTGTACACGATATTATAAAATATCATTTGATCCGTACAAAAGGTATACGGTGCAGCACAACATGTTGTGCGCGTTGCATATTGCGCCGAACAGCGACACGAAAAAAAATTAATAAATAACGTACATATATTATATTACATTACGGAGATCAAATATATGTGATGGGAATGAAAAAATGAATAAAACAAAAAACAGTTGTTTTTTTTTTCAAAATAAAAAATAAATTATTTATTTTCAACGTAGTACAATATACACGTCTATACATATTAATATCATTACATAATAAAATGGGATGTACACGAATATATACATATAATACCTTAATCAAATAATAATAAAATAGATTCGAAGTTAACAATATATATATAAAAAAAAAATTAAATAAAAAAAAAAAATTGTGGTTAATTAAAAATATCATACAGTCTTCGTTCAAGTAGTGAAACAAAATTTACTATTTTCCTCTATTTCGTTAATGACTTTTTTTTTCAACATCGAACACTAACGAATATAACGGTTGCAATCGGTTAAGTACCCTGTCACTACACTCGAACAGAATAGTTAAAAACCTCATGGAGTGCGAAATTCGAAAATATAGTTTTCCAAATTGTATTCGAAAACATATTATATATATTTTTTTTTTTAATTGATTTTTTTTTACTGATAAATTGTTATTTATTTTTTCCAAGAAGAAAACGCGTCGGAGTTAGGTGTCTGTTGTCAAGTATAGTTCACATATTCATCCGGGTCTACATGGAAATTAAATTATTATTCGCCGGAAAGTATTACATAAAAGGTGTGTATAATAATATGTATAGTTTTTTTATTTATCTTATTTTTATTATCCTTGTTTTGTATACGTTATTATATTAAAAAAAAAAAAAAAATAGTAGTTTTATATTGTCTCTCCAAATAAAAAGCCGAATCCATTTCAGATAACGCGGCGGCAGTACTAAGTGGTAATCCGTGTACTAAATAAAAGAAATACATATATATGTATATACATTTTATTTTTTTTTGTTTCATTCTCTTTAGTTTCTTCTCCGTCTTTCGTACGAAAGCGCACTCGGACACGTCGGAATAATAACAGAATAAACGCTCTAGGAGAGTGTAGTAATAAGGAGAAATATAATAAAATACACGAGAGCCTAGAACCGGTATTATTATTATTATTATTACGATATATGAAGAGAGAAAAAAAACACTAACACCCACAGAGGTTTTTAATTATCCCACATCATACGTCATAAATTCAAAATAATATTTTACGTCACGTGAAAATAAAATGGAATAATATAAAGCACGATGTACGTAATTTCGGTACAGAAAACAATCAAGAAGGGTGGGGGATCAAACAACAGTGATACGAAGACTAAATCAGTCTGGGTCTCGAATCGAGACTAACACGTAATTATTAATATTTAATATTTTTTTTTTTGTTTTTATGAATTTAACACACAAAATTTGGTTGCTCAAAAACGTTTTTTTTTTTTTTTGAGCTGACTAGAAAAATGGCGTTAGATTCTCAATAGTTAGTACGAACCGTTTTTTTTTTTTCACAACAATCATAATATTTAAAAACCCGCCTTAAATCACATTTACAATATAAACGGCGGACACAGCCCCGTCGTAGAGTTACAAACATATATAATAATAATAATAGAAAAAAAAAATACAAGAAAGTTTCAAAGGGAATTAACCGCAGTGCATGTTCCGACGAACGTACACTTAGGAACTCAATTAATCTATAAATTATACAAAGTCGTGCTTAAAACAACATTATCACATATTGATGAGCACACGTATTATTCAGCATTTTTTTTTTTTTTTCGAAAAAAAATTTAAAACAACAAAATCTAACGAAATTCAATAGTATATTGTATAACCTATACGTAATAATATAATATGTCGATGACACTGACCTGTTGGCGTACGAACCTCGCACGAACTCATATTTTATATATTTATATTTTTTTTTTCCCGAGGGGTTAAAAAAATATGAATTAAATATGTCGCGTTAGACCAGATAAGCCTGCACGGCGTTCTGGTGCTGTTGCTGATGGTGTTTTGCCGACCTGCGGCTGTTGGTGCGCTCGAACTGTTGCTGTTGCTGTTGCTGCTGTTGCTGTTGCTGCTGCTGCTGATGTTGCTGCTGCTGCTGGTGCTGCTGCTGTTGGTGCTGCAGCGGCATCATCATCCTGCTCGGCGACTGGTGCACCGACGGCGGCGGCGTGTCGATGGCCGAGTAAATGTGCTCGGTGGACGCGGGCCGCTCATCGCAGTTGCCGAGTTTCGGTGACGGCGTGGCCGTGGTGGCCGTCGAGTAGTTGGAGTCCTCGTGCCGGTGCTGCGGCCGCGGCAACGACCCCGGGCTGTGATGGTGATGGTGCCGGTGGTGGTGCGCGGCGGGCTGCGGCAACGACTTATCGTGCGGCGATGGTTGCCTGCGGTGCGCGGGCACCACGGGCGTCCTAGTGTCGATGGTGTAGTTGTTGATGTTGTTGCGGTAGTTGCACACCTTGTGGTGGTGATGGTTGTTGTTGTGATGGCTGTTGCTGGGCATCAGGTACCGGAGACGTTCCCAGAACCGTTTCTCACCCCAACGCACTTTGGACGCCACTTTCAGGTACGGCCGGATCTCCGGGTCCGCGTCCGCCTCGGCCGCGATGCTGTTCTCCTCGATCAGTACCAGTTTGTACACCTTGCCCTTGAGCGCCTCATGTAGCGCGGACCGGAACTCGTACCGCGACCATTCGGTCTGTATGAAGTTTCGCGATAGGACGACGATCACGCGGCGGCTGGCCTCGGCGGCCTCGATGACCACGGGCGACGAGCCCGCGTGGTACATGGACGTGATGGGCAGATCGCGGTAGTGCAGGCACAGCTGGTACGACGGGTTGCCGTGCTCGAGCTCGGCCACCACGGACTGCAGCACGAACTCCTCGTCCTTGGGGCTGTACAGAACGTAGCCGTCGTACAGCTTCTCGCGGTCCTCGTAGAAGTGCTTGTTGCCCGCGTTCTTGCAGCTGAAAACGCGTATCCCGTACTTGGTGTACAGCCACACCTTGACGTTGTCCCGGACAGCGAACAGCACCAGTGCCACCACGAACACTACCAACAGGAACGTGAGCACCGGCACGTAGCTGGACGCCATCATGTTCCGCAGCGCCCAGCCGCCGGTGTAGAAGTCATTGCACGCCGTGTCGTTGAAGTCGATCTCACGCCGCTGTCCCGGGTCCGTGTCGTCCGGCGCGCACGTAATGTCGGCCACGTCCGTGATCTTCGGCCCGTTTTCGTACACCCAGTTGCGGAACGGTTGCAGGAACTTGCACCGGCACGTCCACGGGTTCTTGCCCACGGATAGTTGCACCAGATACGGGTTGACGGACAGTTGCCATACCGGGAACCCGGTGAGCAGGTTCCCGTGCAGCCGGAGCACCTCGAGGTTGCGCAGCGCCGCGAACGTCACGTTGTTCACGTACGACAGTCGGTTGTTCTGCAAGTGCAACTGCCTGAGCTGGTACAGCTGCTCGAACTCGTAGCCCTTCAGCTCGGTAAGCATGTTGTCCTCTAGGTGGAGCACCTGCAACGAGCTGAGCCGGTTGAACGTGTGGTTCTGCAACGACTCGATCTTCGAGTTGTTCAGATACAAATGCACCATGTTCTTGCGGCCGATGAATATGTGGCCCTGCAGCTGATTGAAATTGTTCCCATCCAGGTACACGTGCGTGGCGTCCATGGGGATCTTCGGCGGCACCATGTTGTTCAGCTGGTACGAACAGTCCACGATGTTCGTGTGCCACGTCTGATCGTGGTAGCACGTGCAATTGCTGGGGCACGTCATCTCGCAGTCGCAAGCGTCGAACTCGCAACACTTGCACACCGCGAAGCAGTGCGTCTCGTATTTGCACAGGAACTGCGACGGCCCAGCCGACAGTATCGGCATCACCTCCGAGCCCCTCGAGTCCGTCGTCTTGCACACCACGTTATCCAGGTCCATCACTTTGGGATGCTGCCGCAGTTGCGTCATGTTATTGATCGTGGGCAGCCAGTCCATGGAACAGTCGCATTCGAACGGGTTGCCGCCGATGTAGAACTCCGGTAACGAACGGTTGATGGGCACCACGCCCAGTCGCAGGCTGTTCACGTCCAGCCGGGTCAGCTCGTTGGCATAAAGGTCCACGCGTACTAGATTTCTCTTTTTCAAAAACGTGTTGGGCCTAATGTTCGACAGGAAATTGTTGTTGAGGAACAGCACCTCGACGCTGTTCGGTATCGACCGGTCCGAGATTTCGGTGATGTGATTGTGACTGGCGTCGATCGTGTTGATGTTCAGTCGGTCCTTGAGGTTGTAGTAGTCGCCCAGTTCCTGCACGTAATTGTCATGCAAGTCCAGCCACTTGAGGTTGGCCGGCACCATCGCGTAATCGAACCATATCAGATTGTTTTTCGACAGGTTTATCCACTGCAAACTGGACAGCGACTCGAAAACGCCGTTGACGTCGGTCAAATAATTGGCGTCCAACCGGATCGCTTGGATCTGGGCGTTTTGCGTGAATGTACCGCGTTCGATGGTGTAGATTTTGTTTTTCGACAAGTTCAGCACTTGCAGGTTGGGCAGGTTGGAGAACATGCCGATGGTCAGGTTTCCGATGGCGTTATCGACTAGCCGCAGCCCGGTCAGCAGTTCCATGTTCTTGAACGAATTGTTGTGGAACACGCTTATCTGATTCTCACCCAGGTCCAACGTTTTCAGGAACGACAACTCGTTGAGCGCGACCGGCACCTGTTGAATGGCGTTCGAGCTGAGGTCGAGTTCCTTGAGCGCGGAGCAGTTCTTGAACGCCTGGTCGTCGATCGTGACCAACAGGTTGTTGTTGATTGTGAGCTTGGACAGCACGAACAAGCCGTTGAAGAGCCGCGAGCCGATCGTGTGCAAACGGTTCTCCGCGAGGTTGAGCGTGTGTAAGTTGTACAACGGCAGGAACGCGTTCTCCTCTATGCTGCTGATGCTGTTGTTGCTCAGGTCCAAAATTTGCAGGAACACTAGGTCCTTGAAACAATTCGCTTTGATCCTGGTGAGCCCGTTGCGGGACAGGTCAAGCACGACCAGTCGGAGGAGGCCGACGAAAGGACCCTCGTCGATCTGATTGATCTTATTGTTGCTCAGGTTGATGATGACCATTTGCTCTAGCCGATGGAACAGTCCACGCGGTAGCTCGTACAGCCCGTTGTTCTGCAGGTACACCTCGCGCAGGTCACGGTTCTTGGCGAACAACGACTCGGGCAGCGCTTCGAGCTTATTGTACGACGCGTTAAATACCTTGAGCGATGCGAGCGTGGACAGGCTGTCGGCCGCGATTTCAGTCACGCCGTTATGCTGTAGCGCGAGCGTATGCAGCCGCTTCATGGCGGATATTGCGGTGCGCGCGGGCACCGACTGCAAGTTGTTCCATGACAGGTCGAGCACTCGGAGGTCGGTGCCGCCGGGGCAGTCGGGCCCGGAGAAGCCGAGCGTGGTCAGGTCGTCGATGCCGTTGTGCGACACGTTCAGCTGCTGGATGTTCTTTAGCGCGCAGAACGCGTCGGCCGGCACGGTGTGCACGTTGGACTCGGACAGGTCGAGCGACTGGAGCTCGACCAGCCGGTCCATGCTGCCCTGGGCCAGTTCCAGCGCCTTGGTCGCACCCCATTCCAGGTTGGACGTGTGCACGGCGAGCTTCTTCAGGCCGCCCAGCCCGTCGAACGCGTCCGTCGGTACCTCCAGCAGTTTACACCGGACCAGCGCCAGCTCCTCGAGCTGATGCAGCGTCCGGAACGTGCGCGGCGCTAGCGTGCTCTGGAAGAACAGTTTGTCACTGCACTCCACCGTCAGTCGGACCGTGCCCTCGGGCTGCACCGTCGACAGGCTCGGGCTGTCCACGCCCAGGGTCCGGACTCGGCAATGCACCGATGACTTGGCCGTGTCGTTGTTGTACGGCGACCACGTACACTGTTCCGCGCCACCGTCGAGTTTGGCGACCGCCGCGGCGCACATCGCGGCCACCAAAAACAATTTCAATTTCAAAAACATTATCTATTTTTTATTTATATTTTTTCGATTAATTTCCGACACGCTCCGTCGTCGGACGGAGAAGGGTGATGAATTTTTTTTGAAACGCGATGTTATTTATTTCAAAAAAAGACGACGTCGTGCGTTCGTCAGAAAACCGAACGGTTCGCGTACGACCCCGTCGGTCGGCCGGTCGACATAATCGCAATCGGAACCGATGTGTTATTATTATTAATTTTTCTACGAGAATATTCAGACGAACGAATATTAATATTGTAGATTACGAACGCACTGAAAACATAAGGAAAAAAAAAAAAGAGAGAAAAGAAAAACGGAAAAAAAAAAAAAAAATACGAAAAAACGGAATAAAAATAAAAACTCTAAAACACTTGGGACGTCCGCGCGCGCGAACACTTTCACATAGTAGTGGTAGTATAAACCCGTAATCCGAACGGATGCGCGGTCGAACTGTCGGCAACGGGTTCACGGCGGAGACTGAACGCGACGGGCACGGCCGCACTGGCCCGTGTACCGGGAGGTCCGCGCGTTGCGCCCGTCCGCCGTCAGGTAGCAGCACGTCACGGCGACCGGCTGCGGTCCGCGGCGGCCGGTCGCACCCCTCCACGGGTTTCGGTTGCTCTGTGATCATCCCGCCGTACGGTAGTCGGACCGTCGTTTTTCGTCCGATCGTTTTTTTTTTGTTTCCTTATTTTCCTCGTACCGTACGTGTACGTGCAACGTTCACACCGTCTTGCACGCGCACGAACCAACACGATTTCGTTGTGGATTACGCGTTCTCGTGTTCTTCCGTTTTCCTATTCCCGAATCACCCTCCCCTGAATCCGTGTTTAAGGGTACGATCATATGCGATATGCGCATTACAATTGTTTTCAATGTGGATCATTTTACAACGAAATCAAATTACGCGTGGCTGTGAACACTGAACCGGGCTCTTCGTCTCGGATCCATACTTAGTGAGAAATCAAATAAAACACAAGCGTTAATTTCACAACACAGACAGGTGTTGAAAAAGAACTACACAAAAGTCGATTCTAAGTGGATCTGGCATCAGATTAGAAAAAAAAAAAAAAAAAAACCAAAATCGTCAAGGATTCACCCGATTTAAATATTACCAAAAATTTTACTTGTACGTTTTGAGCCTGAATTAAAGAAAAAAATTGAGTCGCCCCCCCCCCCCCCCCCCCCCCCCTCTAGAAGTAAGACTAAATACGTGTCCCTGGCTGGTAGATTATAGACACGAATGGCAGTGCTCTCTTTCGCTGGTTTTCCCTTCGTTCTTCAATCGATTTCGTCGTATTGGACGTCGAACGAACTCTCCCGTCCGACACGACCATGATTTTCGTCCCGACAAGTCGGAAAACGCGTACGCGACGTATATCTGTGTTCGCAGCACCGGTTGATTTCGCCATCCCGTTAGCTCGTTTACTCCGGCGTGGTTCTTGAAAAACACAATTCTGACCATGGTCATCGCGTCCAACAGTTTACGAACAATTGATTCTAAAGCTTCAATTCAACGCGCGTCGACGTTCCGAAAACGGTTTATAATTAAATATTAAACTTATTATTATGTGACTGCTACAGATCAAACGATGAGAACAACGTGCGTTGTTAAGCGAACGGTCTGTCGTGAGAACCGTTTCAGACGTTCGATTCGTTATTTAAGAATAAAATATTGGAATCATCGTAGTAAACCGACATTGATTTTGCACGAAGAAGGATTATGTTTCGGTAGAATCACCAAAATACATCGTACGCAGTAACGTTTAATTGAGTTTCCCCCGGGTGGTTATGGTCTTGTATTTGAACGTCCGACGGAGTTGAGCCGTTTGTAAGTCGAAAATCCTTTACGATAATAATTGTCCCGATGGCCGCACAACAAAAGAACGCGTTTCTCTGAAACATAAGACGTTTTTGTGCGGTCGTCAGCTGTCCTTGCGCACCGATGCCAATTAAAGGACAGAGCAATAATTGTTGTACTGATGCGTTAGGAGGTTCCTTCGCACAATTGTTTTTTCTATTTCAATACCGATATATTTTCAAATTGAATCGCTCACATTATTTTGTTCGTTCGTTGTGCCTATAGAGGCAACGATCAATTATTGACGCAAATATTATCGTGTCACAATATTAATCGTACGGTAGAACGTGCAGCGTTATCTACCAGACTAATTCCGCAACGCATTATGAGTTTAAACATTTCTGAATAATTGACTCAATTGTAGTACAATACCCAATTTATCTAATTTACATACTAAGGTATTGATTTTTTCCACCGTTGTAAATAAATTAAAGCTACTTATACGTGTGAAATATTATTCGATAATAATGGCCATGTATTGTGGCGGCCATAATTAACCACTAATAATAAAAATCATTTTTTTTTTTTTATAATTACAGTAATATATTTTAATGAAACAGGTTTACAAAATTATTTTTCGATATTAGGTGTCATATATTGAATACATTTTTGGTAATAAAACAACGAATTTCAGATTAATTCATCAAGCCTGATTTTAATAATCAATATCATTTTTTTTCACACATCAAGTGATACTCACAACTGTTAATCCGTAAACAAATACAAATATAAAATAAAATTATATAATGTAAATATTTTTTCTACAAATTGCCTAATTATTTAAAAAATGTGAAAATAAAAAAGGTTATCCGAACGAAAAACGAAAATATTTTTAAAACTGTAACCTTTCTCTGAAATAGTATTGTTAAAATAAAATATTTGTTACGTACAAAACGTAGATATGTATACTTTACTAACCATAGTATTTTAAAATACACAATTATACATATTCATATTATTCTTGATTTTAAAATGTTATTCCAAAAAACCATTTAAAAGAAATGTCGAAAAAAAAAATACAAGATCCAATTATATTTAATCGGTATTAATTTCAAGATTCTAATTTTCCATAAATCATTTTACTGGTATTATAACAAACTACCTACACAATTATACCTAGAATTTTATACTTTTATCTTTACACTCACTTTATTATTCGACTGAAATAATAATTTTATATGATGTCAATGTACAATTTCAAAAGATTTTTCGCCACACGCGAAAACATAATCCCCGAAATTGGTATAAACTAGTATTCATAGAATGGCTTTGAATATAAATACACACACACACACACTCTCGTGCGCGTACATACTCACGTAAATGTCTAAATATAATAATCAATAGCAGTAGGTTTTCTAGATAATCATTTATTTCACTTAAAAAAAAAATCATTCGATTTTTTAAACATATTTGTATTCGTAACGTTAAGCGGTTATGCATCCTACGTATCCGACCATATCCTAGTGCGTAGGTGACAGCCTTTACGAATTTCTCATGAAATTTTCCAATCCGTAAACCTGCGGATAAGTACGTTCATAATTATGGAATTACCACGCCGATAATTTTTAAATATGTTACGCTCAATATCAACAAACAGTCAATTAATCATGTCGTTTAAAACGCCTCGCAGTCAATACGCGTTGCTAACGGGAATCTTATTAGTTGTTTAAAAATCGGAATGCGATTTTTCAGATACCAAATGTGTGTAATTTTCATTATTTGCATACTTATATTATCGTACAAGAGTATAAACAAACGGATTTTATAAAACACTTAACGTACCCATAAATCATTACGTCGATAATAAATATTGTTTATTAATACCGCGTGTTGGACGGTATTTATTAGGCTAATTAATATATGTTAATCGCATCGTGTTCTTTTTAAATTTTATGATTTCCCCCCCCCCCTCGTTAAACCATCGAATATTGTATAAAACGTTTTAAAATATCGCGTTAAATGTTTAAAGTAAAATAAATATAAAAACTCTGAAGATAAGCAATATATTTCATGTGTCGACAATAAATGATTGTTCGATTTTATTAAATATATATATATATTTATATATATATATATTATTTAGTGTTATTATAGAGAGAGAGACTGTTTATATGATGGGCGAAAGAATTTTCGGGGTGTAGTATCTCTGGCGTTGGGTTAAAATGATTTATATTGTGTTCTGCGGTAAAACCGAACGGCGAGAACAATTTCGGCCGTATACCGTTAACGGCACATTACCGGGTTTCTGAACGCTCGCGTATTGTGTACGGCCTCCTATACGAGGTATATTTTATAATGTATTATTGTATACATGTATGTGCGCAGGTCAAACGCGCGCGCACTGCTGCGCGCACAATGAAAACATTGGAAATCATCGAAAAGGACGGGTTTATTTTTATATTATTATTGCTTCTATTACTCGTACATATATACATTTATATATATATATATTTTCCGGTCGACCGAACCGCAGGGATAGTTTCGATGAACACCCGCCGAACCCGCGTGCGGCACGGTGCACGTTATACGCGTAGGTAGCTTAAGCGTACGCGCATTTATACAAACGTCGTGCACGTTATTTTATTGTTGTCTCGGTCAGACAGAGAATTGAATGTCAAAAATTAAAATCGTTTTGTACGCGGGCGCGAGAGAGAGAGAGTGAGAGAGAGCGCGCGTGAGAGAGACGACGGAGGAATTTTACGTACGAAATCTTTTCTGAAAACACGGGTCACCGGTGCGTCGACGGCCTGCGGTTTTATGCCGACCGTGTCACATGCTGCGGCCCGGCTATCTGGTCCGAAATCTTTACAATCGTTTAGAAACCTCATCTTGTGCGCCGCGCGTGCGTGCGTGCTTGTCGTCGGAAGACCTAACCTGTGGCCAGGATGGGAGGAACGAGTTTTCGTGGCCGCCGGCTAACAAAGTCCGTAAAGACGCGCGGCGGCGGAGAGAGTTTCGGGCTGCTCGTGCGCGTCTTGTGTTCCGCCGCCGCCGCCGCGATGGAATTACAAGACGGCTGTGTAATAATATAATGAGTGTTACCGCGCCGTACACGTATATATGTATATGCCCTGCGCACATATAACTATAGGACGCGGTCACGTGGGAGGTGGCCGAAGTGGTGGTAATAGCGTATTATATACCTGGTAGTATATGGTACACGGTGCACGTTGGTGACCGGTACGAAACAGTGGACGCGCGGGGAGGGAGTGTAGAGCTTAAGAAGAAAGAAGTAATACGGAGAGAGAGAGAGAGAGAGAGAGAGAGCAACAACTATGCGTGTAGACCCCTTTTGAACTCGCGCGCGATAAATCTGAAGATGTGATCCTGTCGAACCTTTGCCCATAAATCATATTATTCTACGCGCCGGTCCTGTCAGGACCAGCGCGCGCGCGCCGGACAACTACTATATATAATAAAATAATACGTGTATACTTCCTAGTACATACAAAACTCTCTAACGCACCTTGTCGCTGGTACATAATGTATTTCTTAGTGCGACGAGTGTAATATGCGCGAACAAAAAAAAAAAAAAAATAAATAAATAAAACGGATACTTTTATTTTTCTACCCGGAATTCCTCGATCGTTTAAAGGAGCACATGCGTAACAGACGTCGCACTAGTAACGGTTTCGACAATATCGATTTAAAAAAATCGCGCAGTATAAGACATTACTTTATCACACTTCTAACTTCTCAGAAGTTCCAATTGCCATCACGCTGATATCTTCAAACCGCAACCGTAACAACAGTACCATTGTGTTTCGTGATTTTATACCCATAGCGCCGGTCGATCAAATAGTTATTTAGTAAACCAGACCCGAGTTGACGGACGACTCTTCGTAAGAATATAACAAAATCAGAGAATCGAGATTACATTTCGCGTAAATAATCTATGAAAACTATCAGGAACTTTCGCTTTATCAGTATTTCATCGGCTCGGTGTTTTATAGCACTATTACCGGATGTTAATCGAACGGATATTTGTTGTGTTCTACGGGTGCTACCGATTTGTGCTGTTTTCCGAAAAACGGATTCTATCGGATGAAACAGCCTACGCGGTACGGTAATAATTTGTACTCGCTACACGAACACGTGTACCGACCAATGGCGTACCTGTGAAACATTTTTTTTTTGGGGGGGGGGGCATAAATTAATTGCACAATTTTTTATGGTTATAATATAATCTGAAACTTTATTATAAGTTATTACTAAATACTTAAAACTCATGTTGATCACTAGATATCAACGATAACCACATTATAAAATAGTGACTATACGTGACCATCACTCCTAATCCCGATTCGGTGAAGTATTGATATTTCATGTTACATCGATAAGCGATATCAAACGCGATTATAATCGGTGAAAATTAAAAATGTTTATAATTTACATTGTTTATTGCTGAACAATTAATTTGCATTATGGCATCAAAAAACTTCTCTGGGGGGGAGGGGGGGGGGAAATTTCCCTGTTGCCACCTCCCCACGCGCACGCACACGGGTATGCCGCTGAGACCGGTCGATGTTCGTTGATTCGGTAAAGGCGTTGCGCGCGGACGAACGCAAAGGAGAAATAAAAAAAAATCAAGAACACTCGTATTTTTACGCGCGTTTACGTTACGCGTCAGAATGTCCATTTAACGTGTTACTCGAACGTACACGATACGCTCGCGTTCGTCTACCTGCCTAATCAACCGTCGCCGCCGCCGTTCGGGAGTTCCGTCCACCCCCCCCCCCCCCCCCCCGGGGGTAGCGATAGGCGTATTTCTCGAAACGTGAGCGTCGAAAAAAAAAAAAAAAAATCTTTTGTCGAAGCCAACGGGCGCCTCCGCTCCACTCCGCCGCACCGCTACTAACGGCAACACGAATTTTTAGTTCGCGCGCCGTTCGTACGTAACAATCGTGCGTAACGCGTGTGGCTGGGTATTATGTTTCCCGCGAATGCTCACGCCGTCCTCGGCACGCGCGTCCGTACGCGGGGCAGTGCCTACGCGCGTTAACGTAAACAATCGGAACGGTTTGTGGACGAGATCTCAACGGGCTGCCAGGGGACGGGGCAAGAGTTGAAATAAAAGATCAAAAAAAAAAAAAAAAACATGAAAAGAAAAGACGATTCTCGTTCGTTAGCGTTCGTAACGTCAAATCATCACTGGAAATATACGACAGGCGTGTTCCGACGGTATCCTAGTTAACGTCTTTTGTCTCGGAATGCGTACTTAATACGATTATTGTTTAACATATTTAAAACGGAGATCATGTATGATTACGATTTCTGGCGAACCCATTACTCGAGTATATATTTTTAAACGCGCGTTCTCGTAAAAATTCAATTTTCCTCGTCCGAGGGTTACTGGAATATTCATATAATCTTGCTCGGAACATTACGAAACGGCAAACGATACGTCGCTCGTACGTTTTTAGCGTGATAAAATGCATGCACGTAAATAGAATCCATAACGTTTATGTTAATGTTTAATAGAACAATAGAGACGTATCTTAATGAAAAGTATATTTGTACTTCCATCGAATAGGTTCGACGCGTTTGAAAACTGGTGAGACCAGATCGCGTTTTAATTGAATCCAACTGTTAGTGTACATATATATATATACGTTTAATATATGCCCACGTGATTTCAGTACAATCATGTTTTATAATATTCTTAAATAATAATAAACCGTGCAGAGCCGATTGTTTCGAAAAATAATTCGATTTGTGCGCGTAAATAGTAATTATTATTACCGTCGGCGTTACACCTGTAAAATATAACTGCAGCATATTTTCCTAACATCGCGTACCTAAATACTATGACTTAACATAGTGCGCCGCGGCCGTAGAGGTAGTTAATGCGCCTCCAAATTAAACGCGCTGCACCGAGTCCTTAGCGAAGGAATAAGACGATTAAATTAAATTAATTGATTGTAAGTGTTGGTAATTTTTCTTAATAACAGTCGTGGATATTCGTCGTACACCGTTGGACTACGCTGTCGGAGAACTATATGTGTGTAGAGAACCTCGTAAGATATTATTACCGGGTTATCGGTAATGAGAGAGAAAGAGTGCGCGTGCCAGAGAGAAAGAGAGAGAGAGAGCGAGAGAGAACTGCTATATAAAGTCGTGTGTCTACGTGAGTACGGATGGGTGCTGATGATGAAAAATTGCTCTTTCTAATGGTCCCACTTGTTACGACGATGATCGGCGTGCGAGTGTATATAATACGTAGATATCTACCACGGTCACGGTAAAAAAACGTGTGTTAAAGAACGTGTTCCACCGAGTGTTTCCGTACGTACAAATGGCCGGTCATCAATGACGGTGCGCATTCAAACGGGACATAATGGTATTTGTAATAATAATAATAATAATAATACGCAAAGACGACGACGATCGTTCCGCGATACGTGTATACGACGGCGCCACCTAGTAGATCGCACGTGAGATCACTACCGCTCCGTTCGTTTTCAATGAAATAATAATGATTAGAAAAAACAATCACGAATGACTTCAACGCGATATTATTTCGTGCGCGAAAAACAAATGCAGCAGTGCAACAGTTCCGCGACACACACTTGTGCAGCCGTCAATCGAGTCCGATCGTCGATATCGTCGCGGATAAAACAAACGTAATTCGTTCGATAACAAAAAAACGAGTGATGTTATACACCACAAGACGATGTGTGCGTGTAATATTTTTTACGAACTCGTGTCCACAACTCGACGAAACCGTGGGGATTCCGTTTACCGCCGTCTCCCCCGGAGAATATGACTCACCGCCACTAATATTTATGGCATTAAAACACCCCACGTATTATTATAATACGCGCGTTCGTATTGTGTTCGTGTACGACTCTTCTTCGGTGCGGCAGCAGCAGCCATTAAGTCGACATTACGATTCATTTCTCTCCATCAAACACCAGCGACGGATGGCCGGCTGTCCACTGTGCCCCGGAGGCTGATCCTGTGAACGTACAAAATCATCCCACCGATAGGTTACGTTTGTTTTGTTTTAATCGTATGCATATCAGTGTTATGATCTCACTTAAATCCGATCTCAACATTTAAAGCCCAATCGTGTCCGCACATCGTACGGATTTTAAACATTTCTCAAGTTGGTTGATGGTCGTAAAATAGTACGGTTCTTAGTGTGGTTCTCTACTGGAAATACTTTTAGTTCCCGTAATTCTTTAATCACTATTAATCGTTCGGTTTATGTGAAATATTTATTTCGATTGATTTTAATACATTCTCTTTAAAAATGTCCATACGCCCTTCGCTCACGGTATCAATTATAGCTTTTATGATCAGCACAACGTATTGTCATATGATCTCATTAATTATTTTTGGTTGTATTACTTATTTGCAGATCATAAAATTATATGGGCCATAAATATATTAGATTAAGGCTTTTTAATTTTTGTTAAAGCCACATATTCTTTTAAAACAAACCATTGTTGCTTTTATAAACATAAGAATATGAAATTTATTTAAAAGTTTGTTTATATTCGTTTTATAGAAACTATCGTGCAAAAAAAACGTTTACTTTATCTTTTTGGATTTCGATGCTGTTGTCGATCACCGTTATTTGTAATTTTATAAAAATAAATGCGTAAGACAAACTATAACTTTTGAAAAGTGCATGCATTAGAAAAACAACGAATTGTAAGAACTTAAAATCTTAGAAGGTTTTTAATACTTAAGTAGACGGTTGATGTTTTAGAGTGTAGGCGAGAAGAAGACGACATTTCCATAAAATCGCATGTAAAATAATTGATAGGTGAATACCTCGAGATGTTTTCGGTTCTAACGAGTCGTGAACTAAGATCACCGATGCCATGAATGCGATACCGTAAGTATAGTATAAAGTTTAATTTGTCGTATATAATTCGATGTATCGTCTCGTCGAGTTATAACGTTTCTATACGAATCGTATTGCGCGAGTGCGATGGTGAATATGTTATATGAAAAAAAAAAATAAATAAATACATATCCATATAAATACGCAGACGGAGTCGACAACGTTTGGAAATGCGTAGAAAGGAACTGTCAGATACTGAAAAATAAATGGTCAGAGTAGTTTTTCTGTAGTGTGTGTGCGTTTTCTCATTTCCTCGAACTTCTTTCTCGACTTTTGACAGATCGTAATTGCCACGTATCGATCGTAGACCGACTGGAACGCGATGTTTGAATATCGAATACATTTGTACACTTATTTATTTACACATTATTATTATTTTTGTGAAAAAAACGCCGAGTTGCTGATGTTATGTGCCGATAATAATATTCACGCGCCTACAACATTATATATTGTTATTACCGTACGCGGTGCTTGAAATACATTTTTCGTTGCGCGCGTGTAAATGTAGTTGCATACGTAGTGATGCGCTAAGGAAATGTGAACCTCCGCCGTCTTTGTAGCAGGAAAATAATATTGGGCGAACACCACAAACGTAGTATGTGTACACGTACATAATTGTAACGAGATTGTCCGTATAAAACGTGGCATAAATGAAAATTGTATTTTCTTATTTTAGCTGCCCCTCCACCCTCACCCCAAAACTTCCTTTTTTCAACCGTGTTTTCTCAACTCGTACTAGCGATCAATTGACGACAAACCTCGTCGGACAGCGGCCGTGAATTCGTATACTCGCCAAAATGATCCGTGTTCGACTTAAAAGTTCAGTGCTCAATGACCTTTTATCCGGTTAAAGAAAAGTCCGTTCATGGCGTGAGCGAAATCGTCGAGAGGAAATAAAAAGAAAAAAACAACGTCTCAACTAATTTTAAGTTTCATGCGCGGACAAGTTCAACGGGTTAAGATTTCAATTGGTTACTCGAACATTTTATCCGACCTAAATAATATTAATAATAATATACGCTAATCTCCGTGTAGAAAATCTTTTCTCGTTCTGCGTGTTGTAGAAGTGAATTGTTGTAATACACAACGGTTAGTAAGTAAATTATCATCGTTGTGTTGTTTTTCGAGTTATTTTTTGATTTATTTTCTTCGGGATTCAATTGTCTCATTTTTTTTCGCTTTGCACGATGCATTGTATTCCGTTTTACAGGTCAATTTCAATGCCCTATAAACTTCTACGGCGAACATAGTAAATATATTGTATCGTAATATTCATCGGGTTTCATCCTGGATTGGCATTGTTGTAAAGAAAAAACGGAATGCTTACTAAAATATTATTAATAATCATATTTCTTTGGCAGTACACGTGAGTTCACTCCGATGTTGGTTGATTTTAGAATATTTTTTCTGTACCCTCTCCCCCTTTGGATTAAATCGTTATGTTTTCAAGTTTTTTTTTTCGGATACGCACGTGTACGAAGAAAAATTTTTTTATCCATTACTACGACCATACATAGGTGAATAAAAAAATATACACGATGACATCACAATTTATGTCGTTTTTGTGTAGCACAATGAACCACTCTAAACGACAACACTATTCAAAACCGTACAAACCTATTTCACAAGTGCGTTTTAGATCGTTTTCTTTTTTACGTTTTACTTTTCCCTCATATATATATATATATACATATAATACATAATTTGTATTCACATTTCTATTTCGTGCTGACAGATTTTAGACAATATTGTCACCCAAATTTCGATTTTTACCCATGTCCATACATCATATTTCGCGTATACATTATTACGTATCGATAAGTATTTCAAAACCGAAATGTGTAAATCAATAGTAATTTCCGTTCGATATATTGCAAGAAAGTACATTGTATTGAAAGATGTGTATAACTTTTGAATAAACAGTATATAAACCGTACTTGTTTATTATTCAGTGTTCATCTTATACAAATCGAAGTGGAATAATATTTAATATATTTTCTTATCCTTTGTGCATTTTTTCGTTTTAGATGATTTTTTATTTTATTTATCCATTATTTTATAAATTTGACTTTTAACAGTTTACTTACACGTGTAATTTTAGTAAATTATTCATGAAAAACTAAATTAAGACTGGGTATGGCTTTTGTTATCGAAGAACGAAGGTAAACTATTTTACATGGTTTTAGTTTGAAACATTTTAAATCTTTGTAAATAATTTTTGTTATATTACGGTGTTTTTATTTTTTTTCTAAACTGTCCTTGGCGACAAATGATAATTTCACGTTTGACACTTAGACTGACATATCTCACGCAGGAGAAAAATAGTTTGATAAGTTAATATTTTAAGCAATTCTCCTTATTGACTACAAACACTAACCAACGAAGTTCTTAACATAACTCTTTTAAAAAGAACACTGAGTTTCTAAAAAATGAACCTTAATGTTATTCCTATTTCGATTGCTGGTCTTAAATTCATAAATATATGCTCTGAAAACCACAAAAAAGTTTTAAAATGTTAACAACTTTATTAATAATTGATGTGTGAGCTATAAAATCGTTCTTTTGTACTTTGGTATAACGATATGTCAGACTGTGAATGCTATTAATTAATGAATCACTCCGTATTTACACATATATATTTTTGTTAATAATATTTTATTTCCATTAATCCAATATTCTTCACAATTTATAAATGTTAATTGATTAAAATGGAATTGAATAAAAAAAGATTGTTAAAATTAATTAATTTTTCTACGATAAATATATGCAACAGTCTTAATCATATACTCGTAATGTAGTTTGACTTTATATTGTCTATTATTTAGATGTATAAAGTTGGAAAATATCTTATTTATCAACTAACACGAGACTAGAAATCAATGTAAAAGTTTTAGTCACATAAAAGAAGTAAAAGTTCTGTACGTCTATATATTATAAGATATTATGTAACATTTCTAAAACAAAATCTACTATTAATGAAAAATGCATAGAACTATCTAATGTGAAGTAAACAAATAATATTATTGTCATTTAAAGTTAATTTTATAATTATACTTTATTTTTTTATTAAACTTTCATTTATATGTACACTGATGCGATTATCAATTTATATAATTGATGATATATGTCTTTTCAAAATCAACAATCAATGTTGAAAACATTAAATGGTAATCCAATTCAAAGGAAAGTTTACTTTAGAATTCGCTAAAATAAAAAATATAAAATCCATAATATTATCCATCTAACTAATGGTATTCTCAAATTGTTTACACTACTTGAAAGCAATGAAGAAAATAACTAAAAATTTATCAAGATTTAGGTAAAAAATAACTGACCTGAAATCATCTAGGTTTAAATGAACATCAAATATTATATTTTATCAGTCTTATTAATGAAACAATTTATCTAGATAAAAAACTACTCAAGTATGTAAGTAGTGATCCCTTGAGAAATACTCTCCAAATTTTTGAGTTTTCAAATTAGATTAGAATTTCATTTTTACCATTTATAATTAAATAAAATGTATTCAATCTTTATAAAACGTCGACTGCCATAAATGTCTATGTAAGCTGGTTACACATCATGCGTTTTAGACGCTAGTGTACGCGTTTAAAAAATGCTGCCAAACGCGTACGGTTCCGCAATAGTGTGTACGCTTGTATGTAAATCGTAGAGTTTTATTTTTCGGTGTTTAAACGCTGTGTTTTTAAAACATGTAGTATGTGTCCCCAGTTTTATGGCTCTATAGAAAATAACACGATAAATATATTAAGATGAATTTAATAACAATAATAAAATTAATAAACATATAAATGTAATATTTGTTGAAAAATGCATATTATATGCAAAATATATTATAGAAATTATGTAATTGGTTTATTAAATTGCACTTTTAAGTTGTATGACAATTTACAATTAAAGTTCAGTTTAATAACCTAACCCGTTTTAAATAGTTATGGAATTATAATAATGCTTAAAAGAAAAGCATTTAAATCATAAAAAATAAAAACAAATTAAATTTTTGTTGATGATAAAGGTTTAATAAACAGCTCAAAATCAATATTACCATTACATTTTTCGAATCGATTTCATATATATCAATTATGTTAATTAAGACGTTTTAATCGACACTTGTGTAAGGGTTTCAATTAAAAATATTTTCATTTAACGGTCATATGTTCATCTCTCAACAAGCACTGGATGTGCACCTCAATCATGATAACTGTACTGCAAGTTGCAGCGTATATAAGTCAATTACAAAGTGCGTGAGTGCGTACGTGTGCTTATAGTAATAGAAAACCAATGAGGTACATTTGTTAACAGAAGCCTTCAATATGTTATACATTTATAACGATGTGTCAAATAATTTTTACTACTATTAACATGAAAAATATACAATATGAAAATGAGCAGTTATTGCCAGCACGTATGTGTACGATTAAGTATCAGGTATCACTTATTTTAATCACACATTAATGTTTTTCAATTCAAATGTAACATTTTGACCGAATCGGTGGCTGTCGAATGCTGTGCAGTTGTTACGGGACGGTCGCGGTGCACGTGGTTCGACAATGTTGCTGAATACCTAAGATCATAATAATGTATAATGTATACGCGTTGGGCTGTCGGTGCACGAAACACAAAATATCCAAACGGATCCGTATCGGAATGACACAATGAGCTGCCGTTCTAACCGTATTGGTAGCACACACGTGGCGTCGTAACGTCTTAACGGCATATTCTATGCACACGGTAATAAATTTAATAAATGGTAAATTTTGACGTAACGTTGTGGATTGGATTCAAGTCGATATTAAAAGGGTATCGCCTACCCGCGGTGCGGCACCGGTCCGAAATGATAAAAATACCGCACGCAACAAAGGACGTTTTACGTGCACTTATTGTGTTTTCCGCGCCGGTCATAGCTATCCTCGTTTACATGGTGCGTCGGCGTAACGCGATGGGGTTGTAACCGGTGAATAGATTTTATATCATCTCTGACCGCAGTTCACGTACAGGGTCTTCCAGAATATCTCTCGCAGATGTAAGAAAATGTATTCTCATCATTTTATTTTACATAAAAATATAACAACAAACTTGACTCAAACATTATGTTTAATGTAGACTCTACATAATAGACCACCGGGAGCTAATAGGTTAAAAACATCATATCCTGAAATGGAAATGTGACCCGTCCAACAAAAACAAGTTATCAACAAAACTAGCTGGGTTCGTCAGTTATCTTTTCCATAGTTTTTCACTAAACATTAGCTGCAAGTTCTGGTAGCTTCAATTTTTGCACAGTTTGTGAATTAAAAAAGCGCTACGCACAATATCAACGTTCGATTTCAGGAATTTATAAGTACAAACGAACTCTATCTTATACAAAGATTAATTTTTTTTTAATCTTTGGCACTCTTGACGGCTTATAATGTAGATTTTATTTTTAACTGTAAAATTTTGTAGATACATCTTTCTACTTACTCCTATGATAATTAATTAAAATTTTCCTGGTAAACCGTGTGTAATAAAATATAGTAGGTCTGCGAAAACTCGTTACGCTAACGGCACGTATTTAAGTACGTATCTGCGATTAAAAATTGCTACTTAAAAACGAATAGCTCGATATCACGGATCAAGAGAGTCCAATATCTGTATTTCTTTGCGCTCGGCCGAGAAAAAATAGAAAACCGTCGTCGTCGTGACCGTGCACCCAGATTTGTCCTGCTACGATCGCGATTTTTTCTACCGCTTTTCAACTCCAAATCGTCATCCAGTATTAAATAATACATAATTATACTAACGCGCACGCAAACTCAAACCGCAGCGCTTACTACTTGACTAGTATAAGAAAATACGGCTCGTACGTAAATTAATATAATCAAATAAAATAAAACGTATTGAGTGTGTATCGAAAACACGCACAAACCATCTATATATATAAAAAAAAAATAATAATAATAATAAAAGAATAATATTATAATATGTCTATAGGCCGGGCGCTTGCATTTATCGTCATGGTCGTCGTATTATGTTATATGTTTACAATGGACAAAGACGAAGCACACACACACACACACATACGTTAACACTGACGCATATACGTTAATAGTATTATATCTAATAGCCTTACAGCTACTTGATCCAAGGTTGGAATTTTCAGATTATAGTCATTGTTGGGACCGCCGTCGCTACTGCCTTATGTATAATATTTATATTAACATATTACAAGAAGGCAACCGTAATAGACCGTGGCCTGTAGGGCTAATTATTAATCCGGATCCCGTGTGAACGAAAACACAGCTACAAGAGAACACGTTAAATTATTATCCTGTTTCGTATGTTTTTACGGTCAGTAGAAAATTTTTTTCTTTTCTACGGGTACAACGTATGTGTAGTTTTTTTTTCCTCAAGTTGCACTCCTCACGATCCACACGGGAGTTCTGTAATCTGAGTTTTTACGATCGAGTTGTATTCTATAATCAAATTAAAAATAACGTCAACGACGAGGAGGACGGAGACATATTTGTTCAGAGAAAAATTGCTATCCTCTGATCCGAGGCTGACACATGGTTTTGAAATCGTTAAGTATGTTCAATTGAGATTTGAAACGTAGCATTTGTTTCATGTGATTGCAAATGCTTGTTGGTGCATGTTAGCGTACCTTAATATATATATATACTTAAAAGAGGATTTATGTCAGGAGCACACATTTTAGGACACAAAAGCACGTTGTGCAAGCACACAAATACACACATATATACACACACACACACACACACACACACATATATATATATATATATATTACAAAACTGATAACAATCATTTAATTGGTACATTATTGTCACAATAAAGACTAGATCTTTGTTAAATACGTTGTTCCGTTTAATTCAAATCGTTTTACAGTGATTCTGAGATAATTTTAAAAGAATATACACTATATACAGAGCCGTGAAAAGAGAAACTCGGGCCCGGGGATATATCTTAAGGCCTCATTATTTTTGACTGCCTATCATTACATTTGTCAGGTAACTGTTAGGAGTAAAATAGTATGGGTATAAATGGCATGAAATAGATCATAAAAAAAAAAAAAAACTATTCAAAAATATTATAAATCAATTATTTACAGAAATTATTTAATTTTTATTATATAAATATTTTATTGTCTTCAATTAATTTGTATTTATTTTATGTTTAATGTAATATAATATAAAATCATTTCAGGTTAGCTTTCCCTGTTTTTTTTTTTTATGAAAACGAGACAATATCAATAAAAATAAATATTTAAAATTAATCTGCCTTGCTAATGCTGATTCTTAGCAAAGAATTGTTAATGCGAAAACTCTTGTCTGTGTAGAACAGGACCTATGAAAGTTTTTTATTCTTGAAAGCACGCTGAAGGAACTCTCAGCACTATTAAATAATATAAATAATATTATTTCAAAGCAAATTATATCTTTCCATAATATCCTATATAATTTTTTATACGAATTGTGTTATTTTTATTTATAGTAAAAGATCTTAAAGTTTATGCAAGTTTACCATTTATTTTACTGTGATATAATGCGTTTATTTGTCTATTAATCACATGGTTTATACGCCATACGGTCATCGATAAAATTGTAACTGTACAGATTTTATATTATATTAGATTAATTTGTTTGTAATTAAAAAAATATTTTATCGGAATAGGCTGGATTTAATTATTATTATTATTATTGATCATATTATGAAACAATTTCCGACAAAAAAAAAACTATATAGTCATACAGAAATAGATTCTTACGAAGATAACATTAATGTTTTTATAGACAATCAACAGCAGCAGTCAACCATGGACTTGACGTATTGTCTATAGTTGATAATAATTATAAAATGAGTTTATTCCAAATTTTTTCCTCAGTATTTTTATCATTAATTGTGTGTTTAATTTTTAATAATTTGTAGTCCCTAATTTCCGGGTACAGGGGGGATCATCCATTCCTACCCTTCTCGTCAGGCTTGACTATATATAATGAATTAATTACACACATATTTTAATGGTTTAGTTTAATTGAAAATTTTCATAAAAAAAAAAATTAATTCTATTTAATACATTTTTGTGGGAATTATTGCGCATTTTTCGAATAAATACGAAATGCTATAATAATTTTGACCCAAAGTAACAGCAAAATAAAATAATTTCAAAAACAAACAGCTTATGCTATTGAAATCTCGTTACTTATTTACTTACTATCTATATTTACAAATAAATCCTTATTTAATTTAGCTTTCACTATAGATTTTAACTCAAGAATACACAATAATAATAGCTCATAATAATTATTACCTATTGTTGGATTTATTTCAAAACATGTCCTCTTTCAAGCCAACGTTTAATTACGAATCGAGTAAAAACAATTACTTAGTATTCCGTTTATATCATTCAAACAGTATAAATAAATTAGTTAGCAAAAACACAAAGTTTTCTTTGCTGAATTGAACGTACGGTTTTGAAAACTTATTTCAGGAATGCAATCCAAATTATTATTTACCACTAATCTGTTCAAAGAACGAAACTTACTTTGTAATTTAATTAAAATTTAGTCACTAAAACAATTCCTGTTTATTTCGTTAATTTGAAAACTATATATTTCAAAACAATTCAATGGTGAAATTATTAACACAAAACCTGTCTAGAAAGTTTGAAAACTTTATATTTTTAGAAAAAATGATATTTTTCAAGACCATTATTTAGACGAATTTTATTTAAATATAATCAACTTTTATGTATTTTTCAATGGACAACCTATATTACATAACATTTATACTCTGAAAATAGATATTTTTCTGAGATTCTCTAAACACTTAATAGTAATGAATATTTTAAGTTTAAGCCTTATAGTTTTAGAGTGGCGTTCATTTTTATCTGTTTTATCGACTAATCATATCAAAAAATCACTTTGTATAATTCCCGATAGAAATATACAACTTTAAATATTTTAAAGATAATAAATAACACAAAATAAATATTAATATATTTATGAAACCATTTTCATTTGTAGATTATGTATTTATTTATTAAATTCTGTATATATGTATCAGTATAAATATTTTAGCAATAAATTTACGGTCTTAAATATTTCATTAAAAAGACTCCAGTTACATAACAAGTGTAAATACATTTAATATAATATAAGTATATTTTGAATAATTTTTTTTAACACTAAAATGTTACCATTATTGCATTACATCACACACTTAAGTTTTCTCATCACAATCAACAAATAAGATGGAAATAATACAATAATAACCGTGAACTATTGAATTTATTAATAATTTTAAATTACTTATAATATTTAAGTAATAATTCAGGTTATAATTAAATGATAACTATATTATGTCATAATTTGTATTTTTTAAATTTGCCATTTATAGTAAGGTAAAAAATTATGTTCCTAATTGTTTTCTTTTCGTTCTATCAACACTAACTAATCTGTTTCACCAAATTTATCGTGATCAAAGGATTAAACTCTATGAATGTTTAAGAAATGTACGTGCTCGTGCATATAACATATACTTTCATGCTAAATCGTGTGGTAAAAATTTAAAGAATCTTATATGCACATAATACATAGAGTTCAATTGTATTTTTCTCTGCGGGAACACCAAACCCTCTTACATCATTTATGTCAACCATACATGCCAATTGAGTACTAACATTATCCTGTACAAATACCATGCTGAGCCTAATGCGGGTATCAATCGAATTTATAAAAGATATATCCGTTATTCATACACGGATCCCGATGTCGTCTTTATTGGTATACATCTCGAATTATTGTACGGACAGGAAACGGGTTATCCGACCACATTATTGTATTGCTCCGTCTGCAGAGATCGATCATTCTTACATGTGTCATAAAATTACATAATATTTCGAATTCCATGATTGAATTCTCAACAATTCACTGCGATATTATTCATTATTTATTATTATTCCCTGTTCTAATATCAGTCCACAAACATCAAACACTATATCGATCATCATCCAAACACGTACGACGTTTACTTGAAAATAGCAGTATGTAATTTCAAAGAGATGACCACGTTTGATTAATTTTAAAACATGAAGATATCTATATGTTTTAAAGCTGTATTTAAAAAAATGTATTGGTACACTCCGAATCCGATTAAAAAGTATAACATATGCAGGGACGGCCTGGCCCACCGGGATACCGGGAGGTTCCCGATGGTCTGACCTATTGGGATTTGTTATTGATGGTATCACTTTTTTTTTAAATAATTAGTTAGTTCTTAAAAGAAGTTTTTACACTTTAAAAGTTGTCTCAAACATAGATAACAACATTTCAAAGGAATACCCACGATCGCTGAAAAAATAAAAATAGAATATAAGTTGAATAAACAAATAAATATAAAAATGTATTATTTACTACGGCGCGCCCGCTGGAAGGTTAAAATTGGTATTTTAGGATACAGACAAGTATTATGTATGTTTGTATGTATTTAGTAGTATGTATGTTTCGTCGACATGAATGAAGGTCTGGGGTTGCTGAGAAACTAAGTCAAGTTATGTGTAATAGTTGTAAAAACTGTACACAGTGTTGTTACAAGTTATTGGTAAAATACAATTTATATAGTAACGCTTATCAAGTATTAGCAGTTTTTTATAAGCAGTGGCGGATTCAGGGGAGGGGCACAAGGGCACGTGCCCTTTGTCAATTTTCTACGGACAATTTTTTTTTTATATTACTATCATTTAAATGAAAAATACAATAAATAAGAATAAAACTACCAACTAGTATAATAATTATTTAAATTTAAACGGGATCGATATGTTTGTTAAAAAACATAAACAAAGACTTCAATTCGACCTATAAGACAATAAATTATGAGAATCTATAAAGATATTTATATTTATTAAAGACTACGTATATGAATAATGACTTGCCTATGGGTATAAATTATTATTTTGGTGTGAGATATGTTATTAATACTATATTAAATGTATTACCAATTTTGTTTAAAAATAAGAGTATCTATGTATTATTAATTATGATTAAAGAATCAATATACAATTTATATGTGCCCCCTATCAAAATAACCAAGATCCGCCCCTGCTTATAAGTATTTATTGTGTCTTCCTGTTACCCAAGTTGCCTGTGAACGATCTTTTTCTACTTTAAAGTATATAAAAAATTGGTTAAGAAGTAAACTTACTAATGAAAATACCGAAGCGTTTATATTATTGTCAGTTGAAAAATAAATGTTGATAAATAGTGATAATGATCAAATAATTAATTTACTGTCAAAAATGTAAACTTCTTTCAACATGTCTTTAAAATATCTTAACTTATTATTTATATTTAAAATTTAAAATTAATTATTAAAGCTTAATTAATGTATATTCTTTTTGGTTTATTTATTAAACTACAAATAATTCAATCATATAGTAAAGTATTGCTTATTTATAAAAATCAATGGCTAATTGAACTATTTTTTCAATTGCTTAAAGAGAATACATAGTCACAGAGATTGGCCTTTGAAATTGAATTGTCATGAACAAACAACTGTCTCACAAAAATATTAACTCATAAACAACCTTTTTTTACAACCATTTAAAATGCATTGTACAATAATAATTATTTCAAACAGACATGTAACATACATAATTTGTAAATATTTAACACTTAATTGTCATATATATATATATATATATATATTAATTTAAAAAATGTTACTGTGCCTTTTTGACAAATCATTAATATTAAAAAATATACTGATTTACAGTACTGATTGAAGGTTTATTTTTATTATGTCCTCTTACATATAATAAAACAAAAATATTAGATAAATAAATAATTATAAAATAAATTGATAGTGTTGTTGGGGGGGGGGATAAAGCACAAACTCAGCCCTCTTCTACCTCCCCACACCACTATAGTAACGGCCTATAA
Organism: Sipha flava; assembly: GCF_003268045.1. NCBI lineage: Eukaryota > Metazoa > Arthropoda > Insecta > Hemiptera > Aphididae > Sipha > Sipha flava. The sequence continues at coordinate 2,033,031 of NW_020273099.1, forward strand.
GCTGAACATTGATATGTGGCCTGGGTAATAAATTTTTCCCAGTCTGAATTTTTCTCCCAGGTCGTTCCTGTACATGTGTCCCTATACTGTATAATAAAAAAAATAATTATACTTAATATTTCATAGAGTTACTAATAATAATTCAATTAATAAACAAGTGCTCCGTGGAGAGTTACTAATAGTTTTGATATCACCAGTAGTAATAAATATTATCAAATCATGTTTTATTTTAATAGTACAGTTCACACAACTAATTACAATGCATGTATTATTTTAAAAACAGATATGTATGTTTAAATGTAAAGTTTAAAACTACTAAACATTTATCTAGAAATGTTTATCAAGTTTAATAATAACAACTAACTGGGTTTATGTTTCTGAAAATGTTAACAATGCAACATCTTAATTACGTTAAGTTCAAAATTTTTAATTTACAGTAATATATTTTATCGAGCGGAAATGCGTAGAAGAATAAATTTGGTCGTGTAATAATTTGGATATACCTGTCCGATAAAGAGACATAAATTATATTAAATAATGTAATATTTCTGTAAATTAACAACAAATCATAAAGTTTACTGAATTAAGCAGTTGAACTATCAAAACGAGTATAAAGATAAGTGATGTAAATCTTAAGTTTTTTACGAATAAATTAATAAAAATTGCCTACTTACCAAAACGTTTACGTTAAAGGGTTAGTAGAAAATGTACTTCATGTCAGACATACGCATTTAAAAATGTGAAATAATTTTATAATTTGAATATATTTACTAGGTAACTAATGAATTCTCTTGGGACGAGACGTGCGCAGCTGCGCGTGGTATAAGGTATCGACCGAAGTGATCGGTGACAGTTGCAGTAGGTATACCTATTGCAAGCGTTGTACGCGCGTTAGTATGCGCGCGCGGATGTCATTATTATAATACTGACAACAATAATATACGGACCGGTGGTGTTGTCACTACAGCCGTCAGGAACGGTTTAATATCTCCCCCGGCCCGTGCAAAGTTCACCACTGATTCACTGTCGAAATTGTCCCTCCCCCCGGAAACGGTTAAGCTATTGTTTCGGTGCATGCGTCGATATCCATCGTCGCCCGGCGAATTTTGCGAATCGATTGTGAAATCGGCTGTTGAAATCTCCCATGCACACACCGCGTTTCGATGCGTTCAACATTCGTCCATCGATATGAAACCGTTTATCTGACGCTCATTTCAATCCACCCCCATCACTCCTCAAAGCGTTCACCGAATTACATTATTTCACCCCCAGTTAAAAACCATCTTCTTCCGATCACCCTTGCGTACACGTTCGTATACAGATACATTCGATCGCACGTGCGAAGTCTATCATCGTTGCCAATGTTGTGGAACGTGAAATTTTTATCCAGTCACATGGTTTTAAACTTTAATAATAATATACTAAATTTGATCAGAACTTTAGAATTCGGAGAAAAGTTTTGTACACGGTGGAAATAATTTATATTGTCACAATCAAAGCCGTATCTGGGTGTCTGGACTCCCCTCAAAATTTCTTTAATATTTTACGAATGTTTAAAATAATTATTTATTTTTAATATCAACATAAATATTTTCACTCAAAAATGACTTAAGCTCTAATTAATAATTGACTGATTTTAGTTTTATATCATAATATCATATGAAAATATGGTATTAATTTTAATAAAAGAAGATTAAATCTTTTTCTCTGTCTTATTTTTAACCAAATATCAAAAGTTAAAATCTAAATTTAATGAAATTACAAGACACATGTTTTGGATCCCTCTCGAAAAAAATTTGTACATACGGTCTTGGTCATAACTATACTAATACAGTTCTTATCGTGCTCTGAGAAATATTATTCATATACTTGGAAACGTGTTTTGAAAACCATCCGAATAATATCAAACACAAAATCTGCAAATATGCATATTGTAAACAATTGTATTAAGCACGTCTAAACAATCTTATGAATATTATGAATGAAAATTTAATGTTCTTCATATTGTTGACATATTACATATATCGTTGGTTATGGTAAATTAACATTTTTCAAACGAAAATTATTTAATTGTTTCTATATATATATGTATTTATCTATCTACATATTATTCACAAATGATCTCTCTATTATATAAATATTCTCTATTATATAATATATTCTGTTCCACATAAAATACAACTGAATGGATGATTGCAGAAACGTTACGAGTCACATCTTTTATGAAATTGAGATATTAGTAAAAACTTATACTAGTCAAGTGTTAGTACGCGTTGAATGTAAAAATGTGTTAAGTTATACTTTTTGTGATATATCATATAGTTACTATAACATATAGGCATCCTAACTTTCCATAGTACTACAGTTAAACAATATATATCATTAGATATCTGTCTTACAAAATAAAATTAAGTCACTGAAAAAAATTTGTACGGCAGTTCAAAATGCATAAAATACAAAGGAAGAAACGAATAGGAAGTGAAGTGAAGTGAACAAGGGGAAATTTAATGATAACAAAATAATATATGTAACTTTGCAGTTTAGCATATTTTTTTTTTTTTTTTTTTTTTTTTTTTTTTTTTGTAAAATACTATATTGTCATTGTTAAGAATAATATTTTGACTTTTAATGTAAAAATATAAAACATGAAATAGAAAAATATATTTATATTTATTAAGTATTTTCGTAAACTAAGAGAATAAAATACTTAAATCTAAATTTTATTTAATTTTACTAAACTTTTACTAAAATATAAAAGTTTACATTGATTAATATTTTATTTTCTATACTTATATTTTACTGTTCCTTGGAAGATTTTTGTTTATTTATGTATATGTCAGTCAAGATTGTGGACATTTTTTACCAAACATTTTATCTCTGGAGCATAAGACAAAAAAATGTATAATATTCTGATTTTGACAACTACGTAGATCTCGAACATATTTTTAATTTCTAGTACAATTTTTCTTTTGTATGTCATCTAGACTTCTCCTATAACGTAATACATACTAAATATTTTACTATTGACATTTATGAAATTTAAATATTTATAAACGTCAATGGAAAAATAATAAAATATGAAATAAATATTTTTCGTACGTTTTACAATATACGCAATAAATTATGTTACTTCCTGAGATTTATGACAAATATTGAATTTTAAAAGTGACCTACTTGCTCGAGATATTATTATGCACGTAATAAAATACTTGTTATTAACAAAATAGGGTATGTGTTTACATATATGTAAACACATATATATGTATGTGCTTATAAGCATCTGGTATAATATTTGAATTTAATTTCAAGATACCGTAGCTTTTAACCGTATATGTAGGCGTTAATTGTTTATATCTTAATTTGAAAATTAGTAGCTTGTGAACATGCATAATCTTGTTTAAACATATTTTTACAATATTTAATTCCATTAATAATATAAACTTCAATTTGCATACACATTGTTGTTCAAAGTCATTGAAAATGCATGGTTTCCACGCATCCCACTGGATTTTGCATACAAAATCGCCCACTAAAAATGATCCACGTACGATTCTTTGTACAGAATAATTATTTTATAAAATTAGATTATAGTTACTTCAAATGTCTATTAATGTGAAATCATAATTTTTGCCGGAAAATATGCAATTTTTTTTTTTTTTTTTTTTAATCTTATGAATACGCACGATGGTATAACTATAATTAATTTGAAAATATTGGCAAATATTATTTATTTTTAGTTTTTAATTCTATCTATGGCATAATGTAAACACAATAAAATATATGGTATTGTATGTATCGTATTACGATTTGTGAGTTATGATTTTCAATATTCTTCTTCTCAAATGTAAAAGAATAGATACATGTGTCAAACTCAAAATATAAATTGCTGTAAATTAATTCCTAACGGTTGTGTAAAATTATGAAAATTAATGATTATTAACCTCGACAACTTTTGACATATGTTATACAAAAATATTTTAAAACGACATTTTATAGTTTTGTCAAATTGTTTACTAAACATAAGCATCTCTATTCATAATATAGATGTTACCATGATTATTGAATTCGTATTTTTAGATAAACTAACCGAATAAGTCTTCAAAAATTAACTACCTATGTTGTCACCATCATACAACTTGACCGACTCACTACCTCTTACTCGTATTAATATTTCTTGATTGTACTATTTTTTTACATATTATATCTTCATTATATGGAATAGCTTGTTTTAAAATAAACATATCGATGCTGAAATCACTCGGACGATACGGAACACTTAATTTTGTTTTTAAAACTTAAAACGATGCATGTTTATAGATATCTAGCGATGTTTTCTCTTTCTTATTATTCCTATTATTATTAAATGAGTTATCCATGTGATATTGTTAACAACCTAATACATCAAAATTATGTATACGATTAACTAAAGTTGTGTATATATAAAAATAATATAATACATTTTTTTCATTCTAAAAATTATATGGCATACATGTATGCAAATTAATAAAAACATTTATACCTACTAAAAATATAACATTCTTACATAAATTATTGTTTCCAGAAACTAGGCTTGTTATGGAGTTAAGGATTCTTATAATAACTACTTACACAATAAATAAATAAATCGATCATAATTCAGTGATTATTAAGTTATCATACAATTATATAATTTTGAAAATTTTTAAAATTACAGAATAAATGCTAAATTAAAGTTTTTCTTTTACCACTTTTTGTAGAATCTAAATATTGTAAACAAACTAGCAACTATATTTAATATCCATTATCATCTTAATTCTAATATTAATGGGGTTTCGTTTTTCGAATCAAGTTCTACAAATATGAATTAAATGCATGCTAGTTTTTTCACTATTGTATAATGGTCGTGTTTAGATTTAAATCTTTGAATATCAAGAAAAAATATATTTGATAATACATGTCGTGCATAGCCAACGTAACACACAGTTGTATTAAATTTAATAAACTGCATTCTCTATAGAACAACACAATGTTCATTCTATAGTTTTTACATATATACATATATTCTGTAATCTTATCACAGGCACTTGTCTTGTCAGTCTTATAGTTTTTTATGCCTTTTCTTAAGCCAAAGTTTTTACTAACATGATCAGACAGTTTTTCACTAGTACAATTTAATTGTTATTGTTATTTATTTAATAATAAAAATAATAATTATTAATATTTAACCAGCTCACATATCTATCGAGTAAGTTGGTTCCTTTTAATTTTCTATTTTCAAATATTTCAAATAAAAAGTAAAAGATTTCATATAAGTTCATATATTATATGTAGAAATTTCATACGCTCATTTTTCATATTTCGATCACAGTTTGGTGACTCTTACATTAATATTGGATCTATCACACATTAACTCTCCAATAAACGGACATATTAAATATCGCAACTTATCCAACACTCGCATAATTGTTTTATTGTATTTTAATTAATCATTGGAAACATTTAAGCTAATTTTACATTTTAATCAAAGGGTTGAATGTATTGTTTTTTCGATGGTGTGTGTTTAGATCGGAAGCTCCACAAATTATCAAATTTACCAGGCACTAACAACTGTATGATTTTTTTTTCCAAAGACTAGTGAGGTGGTAGAATATGTGTACTTCTGTGTATGTAACCGTGCATTTATAACTAGAGAAAATTAGAAACTAAATAATTAATTGAAACGTATAATGTACATTTTGCGGTAAAAACTAAGCCAAACAGTTCAAAGTATGAAATTAAATACAATTAAAAAAATGATAAATAAAAATATATGAAAATTCGTAAAACTAACAGTACCGAGGAGTGCCAAATTAACCAGCAACAACTATCTAAGTCTTTATAAATACTTTTTCCACATATAACAATAAATATCAATAAATAAATATATTTTTGCAAATTCCTGCACACGATATAACAATAATTTCTGTGATAGTGCACACTAAATATTCATCTAAATTACAGATAATTTTGTACATAAAATACTTATATGATAATAATTAAAATAATAGAATCGTCTTAATTTGTATTATTATTTAGTATGTGCTAATCACCTCAGTTTTAATTATTGTTTTGGATACACGAATCGACATTCTACTTTATTAATCATTTAATTATTATAATTTTATTGCACTAATCACCAATTTTGATTGTCAATTTTCGTTTTGTTAAACATTAATTTGCCAATGTGTATCATATATGAAGCCCTGTACAATATCATTATATAATATCGATGGTACTCGGGAAAAACTGAATAAGTCCAAAGTTTGGAATTTACAGTATTCAAAAATTAAAATTCAAACGCAAATAAGAAATAAGATAGTTATTATTTTTATTTGAAACATGGATTAATTTTTTCCATGAATCTAGAAAAACAAGAAATTATTATATAATAAAATAAGTAAATAAAGTTGTACAATAAGTTAATTATTTATTCACTATAATAAATTGAATTACATTATTTACTTCCCATCTTTTTAATAACACTTGATAAGTTAACAAATCGTTAGTTGTCACTAATCGCACACAAAGCAGAAATATAATAACTCTAGGAATAGGGATTTATGCTCAAAAATATGTTATTAATAAGATATAATTACCTTCTAAAAAATGTTATTGACAGTGTATATTACAAATTTTCATAACAACGCACGATTAATTTTTAAGCATGTTCTTGTATACTTGAATAATATTTAATGTTCTTGTATACTTTAAATATTATTCTACCCGATGGAAATAACTAATGTTCATTTTGAATTGTTTAAATTCTAAAACATCATACCTACTAAAAATGTTCATAAATTTACGTTGTTATGGGTTTTTTTATAACAGGATGCCATAACCAATTTAGAAACATAAAAATATACCACTAAAAAAAATCTAATTGAAAAATGCATGAACTGTAAAATGATAGAAAAAAAAACTTATTTTTATTTTGAAATTTAGTATAGCCTTGTAAAAAAGAAAAATATCTTATAAAACTAAGAGCAGTATTCTAAGATGATGGCATTACATTTTCTATTTACTACGTTATATAGTACAATTATTTCTTTCGACTGAGTTTATGAATTATGCACTGGATTTAATTTATTTTCAATCAAACATTTAGGTCTAGTTCGTCCACGAAATAAGTACAGTAATTTCATTTATTGTCCAAACGTAGAGCCGGTACTTTTATACCTGATAGTACCGACCACTTATAGTATACCGGATTCCCGTCACGTGCATTTTATAAATTTTTTATAATCGAAGTAAAATATATTCGTTGGTATGAAGTTAAGATGCAATATTTAATAGTATTATACATCCACGCGGTCTAAAAAATAACATAGCTTTTTTACGGACCCGTTAAACTCAAACCGATATTTAATAATAATAATAAATACGCAAGCATGACCTTTTCGCATCTTAGCTGTTCGATTCGATTGATTCTATCCATCATTACTACCCGGCACAACCTTGTCACCATTTCTATGCCATTTTACCATTCAGAAATCGACGTATATATATATATATATATATCAAATTAACGTGATACAGATATATTATATGTATATGATCGCTACTATTGTGACTGCAATATAGTACAATATGCATAGATAAACATCTAATCCGTGTTTATGTGCTGACAGAAGTGGGTGAATATATAATGGTATATGTTTGTAATAAAATTAATATCAGCCCGCGAGTATGATACGATACGTATCTACCCAAAACTCCATTGTTTTTGGTCTTAAAACGAATGTTTAAAATTAAATGGTCCGTTTCCATGGGCAACACTATTATTCTATGTTTGAGTACTAAGCTACTAACTGTGTAAATAAATTATAAGTAGCGACCCAAGTGAATTGTTTCCGTTCCACTGAACAAAATTAAAGATCGTATTCATTTCCATTTCACTTTATGTTGTTTCTAATTAAATGATGATTATAATTGCAATTTTTTTTTTTTTTTTTTATTCGATAATAGCTACATCACGTTTGTTTACATATTTTATTAGAATTGTTTATAATCCATAAATATTATAAAACTTATATAAATGAACAGATGTAGATCGTGATTAAAATTTGAAATGTTCGATAATCTTCTCACGTACTAAATAGTACTAAAATTCATCAATTTCATCGTTCTCATAAGTCCAGTTAAAGCTATTTTTTTTTAAATCGTTTACAGTAATGTTAAAATGGTGATTCAGTATTTTTAGTATTACACGTTTGACCAAAAATAAAATTAATGAATTATTCATACTTAATATTTACACGTACATTTTAAATAGAATGTTACTATTTATTTTTTGCCATAATAATACATAATATTATATGAAACAAATATATTTAGTCATAAAATATTAGAAATTTTCATTAAAGCGATAAAATAGGTAAAGAAATATTAATAAGTATAAACATTTTCTAAAAAAAAAAAAAAACACCTAGATTATAATAGTTTTTATGCAGAAAATAAAAACTACTAAAAAAAAAAAAAACATATTTAAACATTTTGAAATGTATTATTAGGTAGTTTTAAGCAATTAAGGAAGAACTGTATACGACCTGCATTGAATATTTATTTTTAAAGTGGAGTAGATCTTTTTACACGCGCAGCTTTAAAATTTTAATATTACATACACGGATAAAAGGGGTGTGCACAATACATTTTTGGCAGAGTAATTTTTTTCCTCGTTGTAGGTGTGTACGTAACTAACATTATCCGAGGGATATAGTACACTAGTCGGCGTTAATAATTTAGATCCGCATGTTTCGGACACTCGGACCTCTGCTGCCGTGTAAACCACTGTCGTACCACCCCTCTCGCGCACCCGTTCAACACTGCCGGAGCGTGCGCATTGTTTTATGAATTATTTGACCAGGTTTATTTTTTTTTTTTTATTTTTTTTTCCTCTGCGACGACGGTCCCATTGTTCAGTATTATTTTGGATGAACAATGGCCCTTTTTGTCTGAACTTTACAAATGTCAAACGAGAAAGTGGGCGACTTTTGTCGTAGATGATATAAATTCACTACTCCGCGTTCAAAGAGGCAATTTTATTGCCGGTTTTATATTGTTTTTAGTCCGCGAAAACATAATAATAATAATATGTAATCAAAAGACCGTTTTCGGGTCCTTTGACGTGTCGCGCACCACTGCCGCCGCCACCGTCGCCGCCATGCCACGTGGAATATTAATCAAATGTCATACACCGCCAAATTCGAAATTAGTATCCACAACTGAATTTCGTCTCTTTTTGTACTGCACGGAGATAATCTCAACCACCACCGTCGCCTCGCCTAGGAAATTAAATTACGTCCTTTGGCCCCTTGTTCGGCACACAGAAGTGTAAGAATAGAATTTTGATTGGCGCTCGTGACCGGAATACTGGTGTGGACCTTTTTTTTCTCTCTCACCGAACCCTTAGCGTTTTACATAATAACATTACCGTATTGATTTTCCCCGTGAACGGAAAACTCAAACTTCGGTAAAAATGTTTCCGTACAAAATATATTCAAAACTCCATTGACAATCATTCGGTCCTTTACTCGACTACCGCTCTGGTTTCGAATTCGTTTCGTATATAACTGTTGATTCGTTTATTTTTATTATTTTTATTATTATTATTCACTACAATATCGAAACTAAACGTATATGGATAAAACGCTCACTTTACCGGGCACGTATCGAAGAGGGTGATACAAGGGAAACAGTGGTGGGGAAATGATCTTAAAATTTCACTGGCCATCTCAATGGTCATTTCACCAAATTATTGTTCAAATATACCCAAGGCGCGAACAAATAAAATTAATTAAACAACGAGTAAGTGAAGTATATTGTGTGTATAATATATACATTTTTAGCGAGGGTGTGCATTTTAAAGGGGATAACGTAAACCGTAAACACCCTAGATAAATTTCGGCAATGGTTAGGCCACCCCAGTTTTATTACTTTTACTGTACAGTTATATTGCATACATACTGCTCGCTCGACATTTCGTTGCACCCGTTAATGTTGAATAATTGCGTAGACATACAGTTTTCGAAAGCATATTTTCACAAACGATTATAAAATCTTACCCGACTAGAACGACGGCCCTACGTGGGCATTATTGTGGTCGCTGGTGAGAAATCCGTTTCGACGATGGATTGTTGTTTTATTGCTTTCGACGAGGGACAAACGTAACGTTTTGTTTTTTTTATCGAAAAATACATTTTAAAAACAACCGTTCGTCGCGTGCCACGCATGCTATCGGCATACGTTAATGTGTGAATGTTGATCGTCGTGATTTGAGCACACTTTCGAAAACCAAACGAGAATAAAAAAAAAAAAATCTAAAACCATACAGCCGTGTTTTGATTTCATCTGTGACATTTGGTTGAACACGTGCAAAGATTGGCGAATCATTATTTATTATTTTTCCCTCGTGCTGAGATTAATCGTAGCGAGTCATACTTATTACTACTATACACACACGTCCTGTCGGCCGACCGCGTTGGGCATTGCGGTCGTCGCTCATTATTTTCACAAGTGGTTAAATAAATATTTTCCCCCGATCCTCGGTACATGTTTCTACATATATAGGCTGCTACTATTACTGCCATTACCATCACTGCTGCCACTTCTAGTTACACCACTGTTATAATAATATCTCTGCGCACACCCCCGTCGTCGGATAAATATAACGTCGTGTCCACCCTCCGACGGCCGCCCCACGTGTATCACGTGACCGATTTTAATGAATCTTTTGTGCCCCCGAGTGCGTACGCTTGCAGAGTACTTCCTAAAGGGATTTTTCAAGTGTGTTTACGTCGCCGTCGAGAAAACGCCGTTATCCACCCACTTGGGCTACCGCTGCCGCGAACCCATCGTCTACCCATCACCACCGACACGAGTGCTTATAATATTTATATTTGACGTTCGTCCGATAAGCCGCTTGCGCGGTATTTGCACGTCATTCGGTCGACGACCGCTGGTGGTCACCAGACGGGTGAACGGAACGGTTGAAAAACAGTAAAATTTTATTTTAATTTTACGAGTAGTTATTATTATCAGGGCAAACCGAAATACAAATGTGAAACATTATTTAGTCACCTTTAATGTTACTAAAATTACTTGACAGTTTATGAAAATAATTTAAACGTAAAAATTAATTCATTGCCCATTGCGATTAGAATATGATTACAAATTCTAAGCATAGTAAGATGATTTAGATTACGCAAAGATTACTTGTAGATCCTACAAACATACAAACTAATATTGAAAATATAAATTGCAAGCATTTAATATTTTTTAAATGTTTTAATCAATAGGTTTTATTATTATTGTTGGTAAGAGTATTGAGTATATGATATACATATACAATGACATTTAAGTATAAAATATCAAGTATTTAAATAATATAATATAATTTAACTTTGAATTAATTCGGAGGAAAAAAAGACGAAAATAATATTTGAATTAAGGTTAAATTTTAGATAAGAATCTTTTTGAAGTTAACCTACTGCCAACTTGATTGTTTGATAAATTATTAGATTTAAAAAGTTAGTGTTATATAATCAACTATCAGTTCGTAGTTACTTTGATTAAAACGTCAGTAACAAATAATAATCCACTGTAAACTATTTGGGGTCATTCAATCCTTCTTTCATACAAAATAATGAGCATTATTGATTTTTTTTTTTAAATACCTTCAATTTATTATATGTACTATATCCCAAATCGAGTTGGATAGAGATTAATATTTCAATGTATTATTTACTCTAATACCAGCAGCAAAATGAATATATTGGACATTTTTTTTTTAGTGACAAATTACTAAGACTATATTATTTAATAATGTGTAGTATATATAAATATATGTTCAGTAGAATGAATAAAAACCATCTTAATGCAAGAAAACTGACACTGGATTTCTGCTTTTTTTTCTATACTTAAGAAATACTCGTATGTTATTAATATTTTATATTTTATCACTATTTAATATTTGATTTCAATCAATATTTATATTTAAACACTTATATTTTAATCTATAAATTATTAACAGAGTAAAGAAAGTCTAGATCAAAAAAAACGATAAATTAATTTTATTTGTCTGTTTAAAATATACAAAAATACAGTTTTAAAGCTAAAAGAAATATTCATAACAACAAACACAAGTTAAATTATACAATAATTATATTAAATTATCTATAATATACGTAAACACATTAAGTTCATGAAGTTGGCAAATCTAAGAATTGCAATTTTTTTTAAATTTGTGCCATTATTTTGCAAATTATTTGCAAGTCAATTCTTAAAATTTACAAGTCCAAACTTTCACCGTGAAACTAAAATATTAAAATTTGGACCAACTTCATGTAGCCCACCCATTTTGACCTAAAACTTTGCAGCTTGTGGGTATCAACGAAAGCTTATAATTATAGCAAGTACTTCATGCCCACACTCTCTACCCTCCAATATTCAAAAACTGCTACACCGAAATCACCTAGTAAATAGAAAAAAAATCTTAATTTATAACTGTTTCATTGTATTTTAATTATAGTACAATATATTAGTTATTATCTATCTATTTTAAGAATAGATTTAAAAACTATGGCTAATCAATAGCCTTCGTTTGGTACTAATTTTAAAGTTCTAGGTCAAAACGAGTGGGCTACGTGAAGTTGGGCCAACTTTTAATTTTTTGGTTTCACGGTGAAAGTTTGGACTTGCAGATTCAAAAAGTTGACTTGCAAGAACTTGCAAATAACTTGCAAAATAATGGCATAGATTTAAAAAAACCAATTTAAGTAAAGTAGATCATTTTACCTATTACACATTATTACTGTATCTTACGTTTTTTATTTACTTAATATTTGTTTATAGTTTAAGGATTATATGATTGTACCCATACGTGGTATTTATAGCAACGAAAAAATAAAATAAATCAATTGCTTACATAAGTAGAATTTCGAAAACAACTTTTTATATTGTAGTGAAAAAAAATTACCGTGTGTTTGGGTATAATATACGTCTACTTTTGATAGAACTCCTGTGGGCACCAGTAATTTTATTTATTTTTTTTTATCATTGGCGATACAAAAAATAAAACATCAAAGAATAATTTTTAATTAATTATCAGCCTTTCTGGTTTAATTCTAACGGGATACTTATCAAATATATCAAATAGAATCGAATTAAATAAAACGCATCAAGGATTTAAATAAAAATATAAGTTTATTATATCCTTTGTATAGGAGATATTCCATCGATGACACTAATAAGAATTGAAATTGAATGCATCACAATAATAAATAATAATAAAACCAAATGGTTCCTATTTAAAATATAAATAATTTAACGACTAAATCATTATATTAATATAATTATAATTATCAACATATATACATATATATATATATAGTATTATAATTATTAGGCTAGGTTTTACTAATAAATGTATTATTTTTATAAATATTTAAATATACATTATATGTATTAATGCGAAATTTTGTAGTTTAAAGACTTAATTTATTCGTAAAATATAATATAACTATTACATAATATTCAAACATTATTTGTACAATAAAATATAGTCATGATATATTCATATGTGTTTAAATAATGACATAAAAAACAAATAATACAATTTCCTCTGTAATTTTAATCATTAGTTATTTTTATTTTTACTTTTATCAAACATATTTTTTTTTTTTTTATAGTATTTTTAAAAAAATGTATTGTTAAAACCACTGTGTAAAATCGCATGTAAATTTATGGGGTTAAATTAATTTTTTTCTTTAATTATTATCATATAATATACCATTTATTATTTTTTAGTATCCAAATGGGTATAAAAGTTCACGTTAAAGTATTACAAAAATTTGTCTGTAGTAATCATTTTATCATAATACAAAGTTTATAATATGTATCCAAACCAACGTATTTAATGAATTTTTTATTATTTTTATTTTATTTTTTCTTAATTTATTTGTATTCTGTTGTAAATAAATAAATATATATTATTATATAAATGTACAATGCTGTCGCTACATTTCGACGCGCATCAAATGAACGCGGTCAATTCCACAAAACAATTAGACATTTTGACGCATGCAATTCCGGCATACCTACACTTCGACAAATGTCAATTCAAAGCGTTTTATTAATCTATCCAATGACAACAAATAATAAATGATATTAAGAATACTAAGTATATAATTAGTAAAATAATTAAACTCTATAAAAATTTAAACAATGGCCAAGAGTAGTAATGTTCAAGTCCCAGCGAATACTCGATAAATATCTAGTGTGATGGTATCGTATTTATTAAAATACGTGATGAACATTCAACGATACGGATAGCATTAAAGATAAATTTGATAAAATTGGTCATTTATAAAAATTAAAATGAATATCAAAATATATTTATACAATGAAATGCGTCATAATTGTCTTACGTCGATTACATACAACTTTCATATAATTGTATTATAAAATGCATCGAAATTTGACATTCGTCGAAATGTCATATGCGCTAAATTGTCTTGCGTCAAATTTTAAGTGTCCATTTGATGCGCGTCCAAATGACGTACATTTATGTAAATCATTAACATATATTATTAATTATATTTCATCAAACATATTATGCAATAATTTAATTCTCAATCCAACTACGGATTGTCACACTTTATCCTGAATTTCTTTTAACAGCCTAAATTTTTCAAAGCATATGATGATTTATTGCGATACACAGTTTGGTCTGAACTTGGAAAATGATAGTACACATTTTACCCAAACTCGGTGTACGTTTTTAGAGAAAATCCCTTGAGATTTTTAAAGGGTTCCGCTATAGTTTTGCAGAAAGAAAGACCATATAAGGCAACTATGGTCTTTTTGAAAATCCTTTTCAGTAGTTCACGTGTTGCATTCTGTATTCTGTATGGCATTCTATTTCTAAATCAACATCACAGCTCTTTAATTCTTATTTTGCAGAAAATAGTGATAAAATATTAAAATATAATTCTAAAATACAAATAAATTATTTAATATCTTAATGTTTCGTTTATATTATAAGCTTAAAACCAAGTACTCAATGAAATAAACTTCTTCCACTTTGTCTCCTCTCATAAATCTAAATTCCACCTAAAAACCAAAGCTGTTACCTAAATGTATACATAATTTAAATCTCAAATATTACGAATAAACAACATTTTAAGCTCGATAAAGGATGTGCGTGAAGTTGCCCCCCCCTAATTCAAACTAGCGACTCCAAACCTTCGCAGACATTTTGCAATTAATTTGCTATAATTTACTATGTAGTTTTTTGAATTTGTATACTTATGATTTTTATGGAAATTAATGTATGAAACTCTATATTCTTCAAAATCCTCCCCATCCGATTTCAAGCTGTGTAGTAATTTGAACCTATTATTAAAAAGAGCTCCCCGAAATTGTTTAATTAATATTATACTGATTTCATTTTTTGACAAATAATTTGCATTTTTATGCAGATTTCGAAAACGTAACCATTGGTGGTGCCACGATTTGTTATTGGAAGGGTTAAATGGAGGTCAAATCAAAATATTCAAAAATTATTTTTTATCACAACCCACGTCCTCGAAAATAAAATCTATGAGCAATATGTACCATCTAGGTAGGTACTACATTTAGTTAAAAACATAACGAACAAATAGTTATTTTATTATAAATAGCAAACTGAACTTCTGGTGAATTTTGATGCATTGTGTTCAAACCACTTTCCATTATAATATTATTATATTTCATAGAAAATCATTTTTACTCAATAAACATTTAAAAAAAAAGTTATATTCATATATCAATCACGTGAAGATTAATTAATAGATTTATTTTATTTTGCATTATAGCAAGAACTCATTTATATTACGGTATTTTAAAATTTAATACGAGTTGTGAGTGGAACTGGTGTTATGTACAATCAGGCCCATATTTAGGGGGGGGCACGGGTAGGCATATACCCGGGGGCGTCAAGTTTCAGGGGTGGCAAAATATTTTAACAAAATTAATTTTAAAATTGATGTACCTAATGAAAAAAAAATAAAACAATAAAAAAAAGAAAATAGTATGTTTTATTATGTTATAATTTGTAAATTAAAAAAAAAAAATTGTATGTTTTATTATATTATAATTTGTTTAATTTGTTAGTTAAAAAAAGTATTAAACGAATTTAATTTATAAGTTATATTTTAAAATTAAAGAATCTTGAATAAGAACGAAATAATATGTGTTATTTTATTATTATTTATTTTTTTGGGGGGGGGGCATAAATTATATGCCCGGGGGTGCCAAATTTTTAAATACGGGCCTGTGTACAATAAACATATAGTATATTATATTAGTATATAATATAATTATAGCAACATATAATATTCATTGTGACTAAAATATATTACAGAAATAGATGAATTCTGAGTATACTCTGTACAGCTAATCACTTGGCTTTTTTGATTCCTTGGTTTTGTCTTGTGCACCTAGTGGATTAGTATAATACTATTCACATAGTGTTTCTAATTTTACACATTCATATAGTTAATATTATTTTATGTTAAATGATATTTGATATTGTTCAAATAATTTTTCTTATTATTAGTTATCAGTTATTCAATGGTCTTGCTTTCTACATATTTTTTAAATATTATCTTTGGGCCCTATTGTAGACTGGGGCTATGAGCCCGTGTGTTTGACACACGCAATACACACGGTTATCGTGGCACTGATTCTGAAATATAAAATAAAATATATTGTAATAAATAAATTATTGTTGTATTGAACATCCGAATATTATCAGCAACTTACAACGGGAAATATTATATGAATCTAAAATATATATGTATATTTTTGTAAATATTAATACTCATATTTAAATATTATATTTTCTTTATACCTCTAAATCTGTCACACTAAACCGCTAAAGCTTTTTTTAAATTCTCAACATCTGTTGAAGTTATACAGGTGTGCTTTAAGTACACCAAGTCAAAAATGTTTTCTTGGGAAAACCAAGGGTATGCAAATTCTGAAAACTACATAGAAAATTATAGAAAATTAATTGCAGTCCCTGTGAAGGTTTGGAGTCACTAGTTTAAAATAAGGGGACTGTGGTGAAGTTGGCCCCTCAAATAGAAAATATGATTTTCCGGAAAAATCGTAGGTATGGAAATTTTGAAAACTACATAGTAAATTATAGCAAATTAATTGCAAAATTCCTGTGAAGGTTTGGATTCGTTAGCTTGATTTAGGGAGGCCAACTTCACGTGCATCGATAAAGCCATATAATAATACTTTCTATTATTAACATTATAAAGGTAATGTTATTTCATTATTACAAATTAATAATTCATTATAAAAATGTTTTGAAATTTTAAACACTATAGGGGAGACCCGGGTAAGTTGACGAGCTGGGTAAGATGACGAATTTATAATAACTGATAGTAGATTATATTAACAGCTGATGTTTTACAAGAAATGTAAGGAATGATGTTAGGAACAACTATTTTACCGATTAGAAATAATCATGATGAAGAACATGTGTTTTTATTTACGATTTTCTGTTATCACCGTACACACTTTAATTTTCTGCGTTTTGAAATAACGTTTTTCCAAAAAAAAGTAAGTGAAATCCAATATATATTATTTTAAATCAATAAAGTATAGTGTAAGCTTTATTTTTATGTATACTTATATATATTACGTATGTTAAAAAGACAAAAATATTATCATGATTAAAATATTATCGATCGGGTCAAGTTGACGTGGGTAAGATGACTATCGTCAACTTACCCCGTTTGATTAAATTTTTTATTAAATATTTTTGTTAATTCGTGTACGTTTACGTTATAGAAACAATGCCAAGAAACTATATAAGAAAATATTATATATATTTAATATTAAGGCTGAAGAAGAATACGATTTTATTTTATTGTTTTATATATTTTATATTCAGACTGACAAGGTTACAATTTTATTTTATTATTTTAAATATTTGATATTAAGACTGAACAAGGTTACAATTTTATTTTTTAATATTTTATTTGATTTTCATACTGAAAGAAAAATGTTATTTTATTGTTATATTTGTTTTTAAGTTTTTAAGACTTTGATTTTTAATATATAATTTAATTTTTAAATAAATGCACTGAACTTTATAAAAAATATATTTACTCATTTAAACATAATGCAACTATGCTATGTCAACTTAACCCTGCAAAATGTCAACTTACCCCAGCACATGGGTAAGATGACGAATTCCAAATTTTTTTTAATTTTATTTTTTTAACCCGTTTAAAAAAAAAATTAAATATAACTTTTAATTTTAGAACATTTTTCTAAAGTTCCTCTATATATGTGTGTAAAATTTACAAATATATATAAAGGTAGTATATATTAAAAATACATCGAACCTTAGATTCGTCAACTTACCCAGGTTTCCCCTATATGTTTACTAGTTGTGTATAACGTAATAATCACTAAATTTCATAAATAACATAATTTAAAAAAATTAATAAAAATAAAATAATAAAAAAATATATTTTTTTTTGTTTTTAATTTGTTCTAGATAATATAAAGTACAGTAATAAGTATATTTTTTCAAACAAATTGTTGTTGAGTTTGTTTGCATGATTATAATATTTCCGCCAAATATGTACACTTTCGAAAATATCGATTTCTAAACTGCATCTGTGATTTACAATTTTTTTCCATAAGAACCTTTAGTCATTCGTATTTCAAAAGATCCGTCGACGCCCAATACATAAAAACCCGCTCAATGTTTGCAGTTTCATTTTAGTCGACTGAATCATTCGATGTGAGATCAGAGAAGGGAGCTGCAGAATAAGACTATCCGGACTATACGTCAATTACTGTATTTTTCTCTCTCTCGTGCAACACACGCGGAGGGTTAAAAGGAAAACTTGGTTAACCTTCAAAGCACGTTTCGTGTTGAGTCTTAACAAAAGATCACCGAGACTTTCCCTTATATTATGTTTCCATCCCCCTTTTTATTTATGATTGGCATACACATATATCCGTGTAAGATATGTATTTCGGTTAGAGACCTCGAAGTAAGACGTATACCAGACAAATACCGCGTGTGGCACGTGTTACTTTTTACGTGCCTACCAGGGTGTTTTCTGTTTCTCTCTCTCTATTTCTCTATTCTCATCGTCATTTTGCGGAATATGGGCTTGTTGACACTAAATCATTTTTACTACCACGCCATGTGCGTGCGTTAAGCGTCACGTATATATATATGTATAACATCCATGTTTGAGACGAAGTGCGTACATATGAGCAGAGAACGTAATGGACCGTTCAATGTGACGTAAAAGAAACGGCTTGTACGAAATCTTGAGAAATCTTCGGAGTTCACACTTGCGCGTGAGAATACAAACACACTATTATTACCAAGTTGTCGTCAAAATACGAGATTATTGTAATGATCTCACTTCGCAATAAAACGTAATCTAACGTGGGTATTGAAATATTACTATCACCATTATATCATTATTAATATTGGAGCGACACCCCGCGGAAATAGGAGCTCGCGACAACTCCGTAAGTATTCTGGAAAAAATTGCCGATTTGTTATTGGCAAGAGTATACATCTTTCACCTCGATGTACGATTTACGAACTCGGTTGTTATCCGGAATCGTCTATTACTGATGGTTTATGTCGTTGTATGCTCGACGCGAGTAACGGTGGCGGGACTCCGTCGATGCCACGCGGTTCGCGACGAATACGTCAGCTCTAGAACAATGCGAGATCGATATCAACAGCGGCACGAGGAATTTAAACGGAGGGAGCGTGGAGGATCGGTAAGTAATGGTAGTGGCTCTGAAGCATATGTATGGATTAAGGAAAAACGCCCTGCCTGTTTCAGGGCTCACGCGATAGAGGGGATGCGCGGATCCGGACGATTACAAGGGAACAACGGGGTAAAACAGCCCTGGTGAAGGTGGTGGTGGTGGTGGTGGTGGTGCAGTTAATCCTGGCGGCGTTCCAGAAAATCGGATATCCGCCCGAATCGTCCTACTCGCACGAGTGTGTGGAGAGAAAAAAAAACGCGAAAACTTTTTCTCTCTTATAATATGTTCCGCGTGTCGCGGCGCCACCGTTTTCCCTTTCTACCAACGTATAAATCTCCAGTTTCTCACATCGTAAATCCACCGTCGCCGTCTCCGATACTGGTCGCGCGCCCGAGAGCACATCCTGTACGAGTACATAACCGGATCAAACAGGCCGGAACGTACATCGGCCCGCTGCAAGATTGTTGTAAAATCCGCAAGACCGAACCGCGGTTGTTCCTCGTGAACGGGCAGAAAACTGTTTGCGTGCTCTGTGGCCCACGGGGATTCGGTTCCCGAGATCCCAGAGTGATTTCAAATCTGGAAGATCAAAATAATAGCAAATACAAGAGGTCTGGAGGAAAATAATTGTATTTTATATTTTTTTTTTTTTTTTTTTTTTTTTAGTTATCAGTAATAACACTAGTGATACACTTACTTGATAGTTAAATTTGAGATATTTTGACTGTTTCCCGTTGCGGTTTGTTCGATGCAATGTTGGCAAAGGTGATGTATAGGTAACGAAACGCGTCCGACAAGATCGTTAGGCAATACAAAATAGTAAGACATTTTTGACGATTCTCGAGCGTGTGTATATAAAATACTATAATTAAAGTTTCGTTATGTAGTATTGACGACTTCCACAATCTGACGTGTGTCATGAAAAGAGCTTTGCAACCCATTTGAAACTTCTAAAAAATCGAACGTTTGATGAAATTGATTATGAAAAATATCGTTTTAAAATATTAAAACGCATTGTCCTACGGAAAATAGTTTCGTCAAAAATTTTCTTTGGTTCTTATTAGTGTTTTTAGAAAAAAAAAACAATTTTTTATTAATATTAAAATTACTAAGAAAAAAGATTAATTAATTTCTTTTCATTTTACTAAACGTTACTTGGAAATTACTTTTAAACAATTAAATGCGTATACATTTGAATCCTATTTTAATGATAATACTTATAATACTTATGTATACATAGATATTACATTATAGTGATTTTAATTAATTAAAATTTAAGTTAATTAATTTTCAAAACAATAATTTCTAAGTTATTATTTTGCCAAAAAAATATGTCCAACTTTATTTCATAACTTTAGTAACACAAACAAAAAACATCTTTAAACTACACAATATCATGTTTTATTAAACTTATACATTTTTTGGAGTCTTTATTTTAAAATTATTTTACTTCAATTTATATTCAAACAATATTATTTAACACTCACTAAGATGACAAAATTTAAAACAGAATAAAATTCTCGGAAATTACTTTTTATATAAAAAATTGAACAAGTTATAAGTTATTATTATCTATTCAGTTGGAATTGTGTTTAAAACAAACACATCACTTTTGTTTTCGAAAACAATAATAACATAAACTTTAGTGAAATTATAATTTCATATAATTAACATTTCATGAATGTTTTAAAGGATGTCAAGAAATAACGGTTGACAAATATAAGTTTCATTTTTATGATTATAGCAGATTTCAAATATTAATTAATTTAAAATAATTAATTAATTATTTATTTAATTAAAAACAAAATACTTAAATATAGACATTGTTTTCTAATTTAATTTATAGTTTATATAATTCTCTACATTACTGTTATTCAAATATTGATAGTAATTAATACTTAATATAGATTGTTATTATTAAATTCATCATCAATATGCATTTTGTACGATCAATAATAATGTCGTATCACATTTTTTTTTAAAAGTTACAATTAAAAATTTTAAATAATTGAGCAATTATTTCTAGTTACAAATATGGCATATGTATCCGAATATTTATAATTTTGGACCATTATCAAATTGCATCAAACGACACTACACTTATTTCTTAACGTCGATAATTTCACTTACGTTATTGAATTCGCAATACTATTTCTAAGTAAGCGACTCTAAAACTGTGTTCCGCGAAGTCAAAGAGCTCCATAGGTATATCAGAGTTAATTAAATTCTAATATTATTATATTTCTTAGTTACTGAGGAAAAACTCTAATACGATTACTCGAATTGCACTATGCATTGTACGTTTTTTTTCATTGAACGTCCATTTAATGTTACAACTCAAACGTACTTATAAAATTTGATTTTTTCGACTTCATTGTTTGATTGATAATTCAAAAAATTAAATGAAAATAAATGTATCAATACAAGGTAAAATTACCACATTGTTAAATTTTAGGTTAAAGGTTTTTCTCAACATAAAATTTATAATTATTTTTGTCTCGAGTAGATATTCCTGATTTTCAGGGTACTGAAATTTTTTTCAAGAATATAAGAGCTCTGCAAACAAAAAAAATGTGAGAACCACTGTTCTAAGTAAAACAATTTTCTGTGACTGAAATTTCGCAGTTGATAAATTATGGCCTAGACCACGGGAATAATATACACAATCAAATCAAACATAATTCTATCTTTATTCCATTACTATTATTATTATTACTTTTTTTTTACCTTACCTTTTCCAACTTGTTGCCTTTTGCTGCATCCGCAAAATAAGAAAAACCAATTTGTATTCAGATAGTAATGGAACACGGAACAAATTGTTTTTTGTTTCTCTGGCAAAGAGATCAAGGGAATTGGTCGGTGCGCGCAAAAAGTAATCTTGTTTACGGCGTGGTGCCGTTCCCTTCGTCCCTTTGGCACGTTTATTGTTTTGACATAGCAGATTTCGGTCCCCCCGAGAACGTGAAGTGAGTAGGAACCTCTATATAAACTAATCAATAGCGTAGAGAATTCGAACGGACTACCGCCGCCGCGCGATCGGTGATTTATACGGTTGGGACGCGATGGACGCGGATGGAAATAGCAACGATTTAATCCGAGACGGGAAGGACTCCGCGAAAACATTGGATATTTATCGGTTTCCTAATTCAAACGGGTCAAGAAACGGGGCGTGCGGTGACGACGACGACGACACAGCCTCGGAAGTTCAATCGTTCGTACAGGGATGTCTAGTTCAGTAGCTGAATTACACGCACACACCACACGCGCGCACTCGCAGTATACCACATACCCGTTACCAGGCACGTGTCAACAGTAAAATGACTTCTCTCTCGTCCCCAATGACATCATGTGTTGGACGAGATGCTCGGGTCGATTTTATTTTACGCGCGCATTACCCGTCGGTGCTTAAATGACGAACGCATTTCGTTTATATCGAAACCTTTCCGCCCTATCGAGACTCGTCCGCTATTGATAATATCGTGTTTTATTACCGAAAACGCTTACGGTACACACAATGCACCGCCGCAGTCGGTGCATATAGTAAGTCTTCGCGCGTGGAAATAAAACGCGCTGTTATATTATTACTGCGAATCATACCGCGGTAACGAGTAAAATCCAGGCTCTGGGGAACGGCGACGGAAACCGCTGACTCGGATGTCATATGTTATCATTCTGACATGATCTAATAACATTAGTGCTTTTTCTTCTTATTATTATTATTATTTTTCTCCTCCTCATTTCTTTCTTACACACACATATATATAAATTTTTATTTTTTTATTTAAAATAATGCAGTTGGATAGTTGGACACTTTATTACGTTTTGCACAAAAACCAAGAAGTAGCCTCGTTTTTTTTTTATCTCATACAGTAATCTGTTTTGCTGTAACAATGCAATAATGTCGATGGTGAAATTTAATAACAAAATTCAGTTCAACCTGGGTCAAATGATTCGAATTTAGTTAAGTAGGTATATTCGGTCATACAAAATAATTTTATATACCAATGCAATATTCTTAATCCTCTTGTCTCATAAACATCTTAACTGAAGTTAATAAAAAACATTGTTCCCGAAGGTAAATAAATTATCATCTGAATCAAAATCCGTTTCTAATAATATTGAAATAAATTATTATATTTGAATAAAACTTATAGGTAACATTTTTTTTTACATTTTATCCTAATTTTTTTATGAAATGTAAGATAACAAGATTGTAAAATATGACTGAATAATCATTGGTATGCTATTTTATTTTAGATTTAAGTCGATTCATCAAACTAAAAATGTTTGCGTAACATCATATTTTTATTCATTTTACATTGATGAAATTTTATAAAAGAAAAGTAGAGTTCAAGAATCAGTACTATCGCTCTATTCAATAATATATTCAGTATACCTTAATTTTTTTATATTTTCATGAATTTTTGTTTCTGAGTATTGATTTAGTCGAAAAACTGAAAACCGCCCACGTATCATGATTGTAGATAACTATTTTCAATATTTATACGTTGAAAAAGTATTTAATTAAGAATTATTCTATCTCGTATATTATTAATTTTTTTTTATTTATTGCAAGTTAAAATGTTTCAGCACGCTGAATGTTATTACAAGTTTGCGAGTCTTATAATCTAAAGTAATTATTATTATATAATTATTTTTATATATTTAATTGTTATTTGTATTAATAAGTTTTTTATAACATTAGTAGTATTGATATTTGATTTTATAATTGACATTGATAATGGGTATAATTAGATTATTCTTAATTTAAATACTATTGTTAGTTGTAAGAGCGTTTAAGACTGTTAAAGAAGAGAGATAAGGGGACTAATTAGTGATTTTAAATTAGATATAAAACATGAAAGAGTATCGGAAATGTTGTGTTCTGTGTATGAGTTTTGATTTTTGGTGGTTTCTGTATAAGATTTGGTTTTAGACTGGGCTTTGGAATCAGAGTCTTTGGCTAGAGTGACTCAGGTTCACTGGATCATCATTGAGGTTGTTTAAAGACATAATTGTTGTCATCAGTAGTAGCCCGTGGCGAAAACGGTTTGGTGAAACATAGACTTTGGTATTTCTGTCATTTTGAGTTTATGATATTGACGAGGCTGACAAATTTCGTTGTGTGGGTTTCGGTGTACGTGGCGAGGCAGGACCGGTATTTTTTACGTTATTCATCGTTATAATTTTATTATAAGTTGAAACTGATGGTCAATAATGGCTGTGACAAAATAAACGCTCTTAGCGATAATGGAGCGAATATGATACAATATAGTGTAAGTGTGTTCATGATGAACGTTACGGCTGAACTTAAATTTAAATATTCAATCTACATTTAAACTACTGATTAATAAGTGTTATACTTTTATCCAAAATCATGTCCAAGTATAACTTTAACTTTTTCAATGTAATTTCACATTGAAAAGTGTTCATGAAATCAGAAGGCTCCTATTTTTCAATATTCGTTTTAATTTATGTACTATATATCCGATGTGTTCTTATGAAAGGTACAAATTAAAATATAAACACTTTTAAAAAGATGTTATTTATGATAAACGCTCATCACTGAAGACCTTACTTTTCAACTCAATTTATGCCTTTATATCATAGTTTAATCTAATTAAAACATAATGTGTTGTAATAACTATTGCATTTTCTTAAATAATCTATTTAAAGAAACTTGGTAAAATAATGTTGAGCCTATTTATTTTTTATAGCTGAAGGAGTTATATATTGATAAATATAAAAGTTTGATTATTATTATTTTGTATCGTTTACTTAATATAGTTTTAAATTATTCTGATATTAAATATTGTGAAATAAAATACAAGAAAAAACATTGGTTACGTTAATTCTAATAATGTTCACTACAAAATGTCCACCATATATTTTTCAATCATTTTATTTTTAAAAATTAAAAAAAAAAAAAGCTAAAGGAGTAATAAAATATGTTTTTAGTACAAAATTGTTACAATTATCATATATATTATAGAATATTCAATAAATACTTGAAATAAAAAATTATCATTGTAAATTATTTTATTTTATATATATATTATTCTTCAAGTTTTATGTTTACGAGTTTCTTCGGAAAGCATTATTAAAGCAAATAAAATATATATTTTTTTTCAGTGTAAGTAAAAGGACGTTATTTTAGAATACGACTGTGTTTTTTGAGAATCATATGCCTATTCGTGTAAAGAGATATCTGTGCATGAACCAACGACACGTTTTCAAACGGTTCCTGTGGGAATTGTTCAACAAGGTTAGACATCTCATTTTTACTACCTCCCGAGTCACCGTATTTCATCATCAAGTATTAAGTTACCAATGTATGTATGTTGATAATAATAATAAATATAAATGCATTGGGGGTGTGTTTAACACTTACATATTGGTTCGTAAATCTAGAAATGAATTCACGAACTGATCCGTAATGTCCGTCCGACAATTTCCCCGTGATTATTTCATAGCGGAAGTAATACTATAACAAATATATAATTAAAAACTGATAGAAATTTAGGATATTTTTCATGGTTGGAATCTTAACGTAAGAAATATTAAAACTTTTGAAAACTATGATAACCTAATTTATACATGTTGATGCAAATTTATTAGTAAACTAACAATTCTTCATATAAAAATTAAATATTAAATATATTTGGTGACAGTAATATCTCATATAATTAACAAGAAATAATTAAATTTATAATATTGATTATTATTATATATACATGAGGATAATAATATAAAGATATTATTTTCAATAAAATAATAATTATCGTTCTCAAAATATGTTTTGAATAAATATATATAAAGTAAGATGACTATAAATACAAACTAATTGTCTATGAAGAAAAATGACAATAATATTATTTTAGTATTTTTTTTTAACTCGATAGTCTTCTTTTACTTGTCAAAATAACATTTAAAACTTAACTATTCTCATCCTTACAATAATCTAAATTGCTTAATACTTTTAATAAATCCTGATTTTTTCTATAATCTTCTTTCTGTGTTTATTTATTTCTAATTGATACCCAAGTACACTTTTTAACTTATTGTGTTTTATTTATAACGTTATAAAATATTTAATATAGACAAGTTTTAAAATATACTTTAAAAATATTTTTATTTGCATTCTATAATTGATGTTTCCTTTAAAATTAAATTAACTATATGACGGATTTTAAAATTAAAATAAAGTACAAAGTATAATTTATTAAAATATTCGAGTTCACTATAAAAAACCTTAACATTTTGCGTAAAAAAAAATTTTGAATTAATTAGTATTGAAAATCAATATATTTTAAATATAAACTATGATGTGGATAAATCAAAAAGTACCTTTCTTTGGTTCAAAAAACCAATACGTGCATTCCTTTATGTGGTTTGAATAATATTCTACTTAAAATAAATCATTATATCAAATTCTATACGCTAATTCAGATTTATGTTTTCCTGTTTGTAAACATTTAATATAATTAGTTTATATAAAAAATATACTTGAATATTGATATGAATTGTTTTTAAAAACTAACGACTGTTCCAATTTATTTTCCAATCTAAGCTTCTACAATCCATTAAGGACCTTTGCTGGGTCCACTCCTCTCCTTCATCTTTCTCTAACTTTCTATTCGTTTCTATTCTAAATCACTGCTGCATTTATTCAGATCTCCTTCAATTATATTTATCCAACGTTTTCTCGACTGGTCTCTTAGTATTTTCCAATTCCTTTTATGTCATGGCTTTTGTAATGACAAGGGCGGCCGCAGAAATTTTTATCAAGGGGAGCTGGAAAAGAATATATAATAATAAACTGCCTTAATGAGAATTTGTATATAGTTATATTTTTTGATCTCCAGGTGATCATCTATTTCTTGTTTTGCAGCTCAGTGAAAATTTATTTTTTATGCATATAAATTTAAACATTATATATTATATAAATCTAAATTGTTGTTTTTATTTAAAATATAATTTTTATAAAATAAAGGAGTTGTTGTGTTTTACGTATTCATATGTTGTTTAAAAAAATTATACATATTTTATTGACGGTTATTAATTATATACCCTATTTATAATGTATATTCATAATTTATACTGATAACTTATAGATACAATATGTGTTTAAGGTTGAAGTAGTTTTGTTGAGACTGTGTATTTAAAATGTTAAATTTAGAATAAAATACAAATTTTTAAGGGAGTGTGGGGGGCTAAGCCCCATGAGTCAATCAAACTTGGAAACTAATTGCAACCCTAACAATTTAGCCCAATTTACGCCACTGATCGTAATTTATTTATATATAAACGTCTTCCAACGTAACATATATATAACAAACAAGAACCTTTTGATGCTCATTTGTAAGTATATTCAAACTTGATGAGAACCGTAGTTGATCAAGCATTTGCGTTATTTACTATAATCATGAAATATAAAGCTCTCATCATAGCAGCTTATACTAAATCAGTAAATGAGACTCATTTGAAATTAGTGAAAACTACTTACAGTTTACAGTATATTCAACTTGATCATTTGAACGTATATTTTAAGACTATGGAATATAGTATATATGTGCAGAGTGAAGCTTAGTCTGTAAATCAAGTAGCATAAAAGTTAACATTTTATAATACTTTGTCCCTGTCTCTATCTCTCTCTCTCTCTCTCTCTCTCTCTCTATTTTCCTCTTTCTTTATAGAAATCCTTCAAAGTTATCGTTTAAAAATCAAAACGTCATTGTAATTTCATTCGACCACTGCTATTCAAGGATAATCCGAGCGTATCAAACTGCGCCCGACGGTGACTGTTGGCGTCATGAAAACGCTCGAAGTTTTGTTAATAAAAGATAGAGAGCGGAAACAGAAAATACAAGCGAATTTCACAGGAAAAGGGTTATGTGTAGACAGAGATGGCAAAGTTTTCTATAATATAATCACTATAGCAGATTTCTGCTAATGGTCGTCGGCTCCCACCCAGCCGTCTTTGTCACCGCGTCATTCTCTTACATTTTCTCTCGTACTCTCTCTCTCTTCCCATTCGATTCCCTCCCATTTTCTATCTTACTAAGTCGTAGTACTCACAGCACCGTAACAGTAACTGTAATCGTAAAGAGCGATACGGAAACGCCGTCCAAACTAAGATCTACATTAAATTTCAAGTTAGTCGAGCTCAAAGTTTTGCCTATAAAGGTAATTCTGAGAAATTTAACACCAACTTATATGTCATACGCCCTTAAAATTCCTATAACAAATGTTACTACTACACCGATTATAATGTGTACATTATAATATTAATTTAAAGGTCTATAAGTTCTCTAACGCAAACCTAAACGCTTATCTAAGTGTTCAACAAAAATATATAGTATAATAAATGAAATATTAATATTTGTTAATTATTTAATGACGTAAATGAATAAAACATGGCTTACCTTAAGTAAATTAATTTGATTTAATTTAATTGCTTTTCAGCATTTAAAAGTTATTATAAATTATACTATTAACTTAGTTAATGTATGTTTAGTAATATTTGAACTAGTTATGTTAGTATAATTTAATTTTTAAAATGATACTTGATAAGATAAATTTATAAAAAATGTACATTAGTAACATAACATATATGTTATAATTAATTTATATTGCTTTATTTTTAATATAATAAAGAATTCTGTAATAAAATATTTTTCATTTATGTTATTATAACAAAATAATGAACATATTTGCAGGTATTATGTATTCGTTTGAACTTTATGTATAATATTACGTTTTACACGAAAATAACAACTTTTTGTTGATATGATTTAAGTTAAAATAATCAATATTTTGAACAATTAAATGTTCAAAAAAAAAAAAAATTCTTCTGTTTATCTTTAAGAAATTAGGTAACTTTATAATCGGGATACTTTTTAATTAAAAATGATGTTTAAAGTACTTGATATAAAAAAATACTCACAGTTAAAATGTTGATTATATTTTTTCACTTAATTGCATAACTTATTTAAAAAAAAAAAAAAGAAAAAGATTACGTCATGGAATTTTTAACAAGACGTTTATTCATAAGAAATTAACTTAAAAATATAAATTATGTAACAAAATTTAAGTTATCTTAAGGTTATCACTTGAAATCAACAATATTGTATTTTTTATTTTGAAGAGTAAAAAATTGAAAATGTATTAAATTCAAATAGCAACTTTTAGGGTAGACGCATTCTAATAAATACCCGTAAAATGCATGTTCCTTATTTTTTTTTTTTTTTTTTGGTTTACAAACCATGAAGGCCTTTTGCCGCTTTTACCATGTCCTCCCACAGTTTTAGATCATTCTCATCCTCAATTTTTCTCGTTTTCAAACGTTCTTACTCTATCGCTGACGGGGCCTTCCTCTTGGCCTCATGTTCCTTATATATTATATTATATATATTCCACATTAAATTTATATGAGTAAACTAATAGACTATTTTATAGTTAATTTCATTATAACAATAATTTACTCATAAACTTACACTAACTTAGATAAAAATGAAAATATATAAACAAAATAATATCTTCAAATGAAATTTTACTTCTAACAAAAAAAAAAAAAATCTTGACAAAAAACTTTTCTCAGGCACAATCCCCGAAAGCTTATAAAAACTAAAACACCATCGGTTTTGTGACAGTTACACACTAAAAAAAAAAAAAGATAAGCATCCGTGATTTAGTTTCAGTTGTGGCGTTGCCGATATACAACAATTTATTGTTCTAATAATGTATATTTCTGACTTAATTATATTTTTAATTGGAAATTAAATACAAAATTTGTAACAAAAACCATGTGATCATCATTAGTTGTCTCCTAATCAGTCTACATAATACATGATTTGATAAAAATAATAGTTTTATTTAAAAACCGTTTGTAGTCTTTTAACAGATTGAAATTTTAATTGAGTATTCTATGGAGTTGTACAATAACATAATAATAAGCATATGAATCAAATTAAATAAACTCAATATGTAGGTACAATAATGTCGACAACATACTAATCAAAAGAGACCAAAAATATTTAAGATCTGATATTTATATTTATATTAAAATTTATCCAATTTTAATTGATTAAAAGTTACTAAGTTAATTAGTTAAATAGATTATGTTAAAAATCATTTTTACTATAATATCAAATCTGCTAATTTTATTTACTTAAATGGAACAAATTTTTACGAGTAAATTTAACTATTCAGAATGTGCGTATAAATCATGTAGTTGGACAATTTCAAAATACAATTATCATGTTTCATTGCAACAAATTTATTTTGTTAGAACTCATATTATTTTTTCGTCAGAAACTCACTATTCAAATTTTTAGAAGAATATTGTGGTATGTTTCAGGGATTTGTTTTTCTAATAGGTAACAAAACTTATAAAGAGCATTTGTTTGGTAACAATCCACACTACCATGGCCATTGCTAACAACAACTACGCTAGGGTACTTTAATTTAATTAAAAATAAAAAATATCTGGGGAGAAAGTGGTCCAAAGGCGGAAGAGGGTTCGGTGGCGAATGAAACGGTCGCAATTAACGTGCATATTGGGCGCAAAGAAAAATTCCGTTGGAATTAAATCCCGTCGGACTGGCAGCGGCGGTGGTAGTGGCGAAATAGGGGCACATGAAAGCTAACGGACTGGAAACTATATAAGGACAAAAGCGGTAAATCAACCGACGTTTCCATGCAATTTTCCAGGACGAAACCATTTTTTTTTTTTTTGTGGGGGATTGTGGGTGTAGATTGAACGTTTTAAGAAGGTCAGCTGACGAAATGATAAGGAAAAATGAAATATACATCTAGTCAATTTTAATAATTTGCTGACTATTCGGTATTTTATCCTCCACCTCCTTTCAAAAAATACGGCTATATCAGAAAAACAATATATTTTAATAGAAAGTCGAATTGATTATAGGGATGAACGCATTAGTCACAGTTTTAATAAAATAATTATTTATAAAAACTAAAATCGATTAGTTTAAATGTTCACCATTCAAAAATTCAACAGTGATGACATTAACCATAGCAGTAAAGCTATATTGTTACAAATGCGATTTTTAATTTATAACTTTAAAATTAAAATATCCAAATAAAAATGTATTGATTTATAAATAATTGACTTATGAAAAATTATTCAGTCATTAAATTAAAAAATGCATAGCTATGAATAATTTGTACTCATTAACAAAACGGATAAACGTAGAATGCGTTTTTGCAATATCAATTATACATGTTGCTAAGCAACGATTTGATTGTCATTACTAATAAATCGAGCCGATTTTGACCCACGGACCCTCCCCAAAAATGAATTCAACGGTAGAAATAAAATCAATTTTTATTAAAAATATTTCATTAACAATTATTCTTTTAATAAAATTCTTAGCAATTTCAATGTTATTAAAGCATAATTTTATTGCTATCTTAAATGCGTACTTAATACAAAAGTTACGCAAGTTACATTCGTGTATTACATTTTAGCAAACAATTATTAATTATTTCAAATAGTATTTCAAGTATAAGAACTGTAGTCCTTGAAACTATTTTTTTGATACACAAAATATAAACATATTTAAGCAATAAAGTTATAACAATAGGACATAAAAATTGTTTTGCATGATGATTATTCTTTAACATTATTAAGTAATCGAAAAGTTTCAAAGTAAGTAAATACTTCTCTGGAAATGGTCTCACTTAAATTTTCGAGATCATAATGATGACGCAAATCAAGAGATTGTGTAAATAATATAATCTACATGCATAATATGCTAATATCTACCATAAATTCTCAAGCGTTAAATGAGTGCTTGTATAATTCCATTACTATTTAGTACTTAGTTAGAAATATACAAAGATACATATTTTTTAACTAAAATCAAATGCAGCTTGAACGAATTTCACACTTTCTCATTAATTATGAAAAACAAAATAGTTGATATAATAAATAATGAAGTTCGACCTGAGTTTAATTCCCCGTTGCATATAAAATGTCTAACTTTTTGATCAATTAGTGTTTTTAAAACCCTTATTTGTAATTATTCACTTATTCAAATCTATTTAATTGAGATTTATTGTTTTATTGCAAAAAAATACCTTATACCCTTGTTTTAATGTATTAATACATTAATTATAGCAAATTAACATTATAATTGTATAGTTTTTATAAGTTAGTAGTATTTTTGATGTATATTTTTATAAAGTATATCAGTATTAAAAAAAATCATATGCTACGTATAATTACATTTTAATCAATAATTTTTTTTATCTTACTTGACCAATAAGCTATACATGTAAAAATCTTATCTGAACATTTTGAATAATTTGCTCAAAAAAAAGTTGCTCAGTTTTCAACGTAGTCTAAACCCCCCCCTCCAAAAAAAAAAACTATATTTACATAACTATTCTTATTGAAACAGTGTATGAAATGCAATAATTTATAGTTTGTTTATCTAACCCGGCAAATATTATAATAATATACTACGGTCTTTCGAAGTTCAGAATAATTCTAGTTGCACATATTCTGTTTATTCAAAGTGTTGTCACGCATGTTAGGACTTGTAAACAAAACAAATAAAAAAATGCTATTGATCATATAATAATTATTGATTAACGGTCATTGTTGTGAAAATTATTACCTACAATTATTGTTCGTACCACGGTGATCAGCGTGTAGGTACGTATTCGCTACTTTCCATAGATATCGAATGAATACGTAAACGTTATTTATCGTGTGTTCCGACGGGTAAAGGGTGTTGTTCAGAAATACCTACTACTGTTTACACGCTCGCCGTGTACCTGTTATGCAGCTCGTTGTTGACGTTTTCCACTTCTCGCGTACTTCACTGAACCATGTTTAAATGAACGCCGAGACCGTGTACGCGGAGACAGATTTAATGCGCCCAGCTGGTTGTGAATCGCACATTATACCGCAATGACGAATCGTATGAATCTTTTTTCCTTTTTTTTTTTTCCTTTTCATACATCTGTTATCTTTCGCAATCTGTACATGTTCGTCGTTGGAACGCTGCCCACCATCACGTCGGTCGGACTCTAAGCCCGTTCGGACTAAACACAGTCGACGACCGTCGGGACCGATTATCCGTGTCGCACACACGATTAACCCCCTACCCCGTGCTTACCAGGATTCGGGCGACTTTGAATTATCATTAATTATCCGACTCGTTGGTATTATTATTATCGTCATAGTTCAGGTGGTGATTGTTTGATTAAAAATTGTACGAAACGACGGTAAGGGGGGATGGGGGGAGAGAACACATGTCTCGTACGTTATCTTATTACCTAAACACTGAACATGTTTCTGAAGCTACTAAAACAAGTTAATGCGATGGTTACGCACTAGTATCGCCGATAAACCACGGTTGTCTATTACGTCTTGTGACTGGTTGCAACTGAGCGTTGTATGTAAACTAAAATAAAACGTTACAGCCTTGGTGTTTTATATTATTATTATTAAAATTATTTGTTATTTTCGTCGTGTTGTGACCCGCGTTTAACTTTCACGGTGAGTTTGTGTTGTGGTATATATTATATACATATATGTATACTTGGATGCAAGAGGGTCCCCACTCATTCGGTCTCGCGTACACCCTCTCACGTGATATTTTCGAGTTTTCGAGCCATTAAATCTCGAATTTATATTCATCGTCAACGCGCGGAAACTTTGTAGGGATCGAAGGTGATGAATCAAAATTTTCCGGTCGTTTTCCGTATAATTTCTCAGCAAACTTTTTCCTTTTGACCGGCAATATACGCATTTTTATGCTATTGCATGCAGGTATATATAAGCAAGTTTATGGTGAAAGAAACAGAGTAAGATTATAATACCGGTGGTGATGGTATTATGTGTGGTGTTAAAATAACGCACCATAAAAATAACCATCGTATTCATGATTATTGTACCAGAGTTGAGTACAGAACATTAACGCAACATGGTATCGGTGAAAAACTGTAAGGATTTTGTATTAAAAATAAGTTTTAAATAAATTATACTGATCGATTTTAAGACTTTTTCAATTTTAATATTTTCAGTAATATATAATAGTTATTTATCATCAAAAATTCCATGCAATATTTATTTGTAAAGAGTACCTACGCTTAAAATAATTAAAACTGAGTTGTAAACTCATATATGTTAATTCTACGGAATATTTGTAATGAAAATAAATATTGTTCAAAACTTATGAATGGAATTAATTGTTTACATCCAATAGTATTCCATATAGTATCAGATGTTTTGCTGTTAAAGAGGATGTATAAGCAAAATGAATAAACAGAATTGGCTTAACGTAATTTCATTCAACATGGATTTGTTAAAAATGTGTAGCATATTTTGAAAAAAAGATACTTCATACCTTTTATTCATTTATAAATCTTTTTCTAGTCAACATTCGGTATTTCTCAATATAAACTTGAAATAGTATTTCACTGTTAAGATTATTTTCGTTATTTTCTCCTTCACTTATCCCACTTTTATCATTCCATAATTTTTTCATACTCGAATTAAAATAAATGTTCTGAGTTATATTTATTGAAGGAAATTTCCTCATTTATTTAGATTATAAAAATGTATCAAAATAAATGATATTTTTTTCACTGAGTAATTCTCAATCATTTTGTATTTTAAAAAACCCATTATTATTTTTTTATTTTATTCTATACATAATTTAATCGAATTAAAAAAAGCTTTTATACGAAATCGCTCTTTTTTCAAAATAGTTTCTAAATAATTTATTATAATTTATAACAATAAGTTGTTATATAACAAGAGATAAAAATAAAAGCCATAACCAATTCAAAAAATTCTTCATTTTTAAGAGTATGTGTTGTTCTATGTTTATAACTAAATACATTTCAAATCGAAACAAAATATTTCATGTAAATCTCTAAAAAACTTCTTATTTTTCTTCTTCTTCTTCTTCTTCTTCTTCTTCTTCTTCTTCTTCTTCTTCTTTTCTTTCGCTTTCTTCCAACTATTTAGAGTTAATATATTATAAAGCTGAAAAAGCTGAAAAAGCTGAAAAAAATATTGTGTTAAAATATTGTGTTCTTTCAAGTCAATATTATTAAGTATTTTTTTTATCAAAGACAAATTAAAATGTATAATTTTTTTAACGTCTTTTTTTAACATCTTTTTTAACATAACTAATTTTAACATGAAATAATAATTTATATTACACAAATCATTAATATATATATATATATATATATAGAATTTTATAATAACTTTATAACTTACATTTTTGTTGATTTTACAATAAAATATATTTAATGAGATTGTATTTGTAGTCAAGCAAATACGAATACCTAATAATATGTAAAATATATCTTCAGCGATTAGACTATATTTATTTGATTTAAACCCAGATTCAATGTCATTATGATACAATCAGTATACATGATTAAACTATTTCCATTATACATTTAATATCAATGGAACAAACAATATAAATTGTTACAAAGGGGAACGTCACGAGCTATGACGAACGATCATCTACTATCCAACCTCACGCTCAATGACACTATCTTCAGAGAAATAGTCTGGCAAATTACATTTCCGAAAGATTTAACAATGAATTCAAAATATGTTTAACAGCGACAATGCATCAATGTTGCATGGATAAAATATTGAACATTATATAGCTCAGTAAACAACAGATGACTGTACTAAAAATAATTGATTTTAAGTACCTATAAACTTAAAACTAACAATTTTATATTTCTGGAATTAAATTAATAAAAATTAATAATAATAAATGCTGTAAAATTTGGTTTTAAAACAAATTATCTGTATTTAATAATATGTTGACTATACCAGTATAAACTATTTTCACTAAAAAATATATAATTTTAAATGATGAATTCTTACCTGAAATATTAACAATAAATCTTACAATAATTCAACTTTAGATTGTAATTTCCTGTAATGCAAATACTATATATTTTATCATTAACACTTGAATTCGTATCTTTATTCGTGGGCTCCTCAACTGTTTATATTGCTTTTTTTTTTCTATGGTCTTACTTTAGATGCAAATCGTTTTCTATTTACTTTCTTGTTCTTTGCTTTTTTGGTTTCAGTTTCGCTAATCGTTTGTTGAAATATAAATAAAAAGTAGAATCTAAATTTATAAATATATATATGATGACAATACCTAATAATAAGACGATATATTAAAAAATAGAGAAATAAAAAAAAATACTAGTATTTTATAAACGATTTTGAATAAAGTTGTTTTATTTTTAAAGGTAATATGAATAACCCAAAAATCAATCAACAAATATTTTAAAATAATTATAAACCTTATAAAAAGATTTTGTTTTTTTCTTTTAAAAACAGTTTTATGTTAATAGTCTCAAAATTAGTATAATAAATGATAACTACTGAATCTTTACTATAGTGAAAACATAAATTTCGTTATACAAGTATGACTGAATACTTTTTTTAACAATACAACAAACCCTATTAATTACATAATCTTGACTATTTAAAATAGTATTTCAAGTTCTTCCTTTATCTTCTTAATGTATTCACCTTCATTTAATTCAAAAATATAACCGTTCAATTTTAAGATCGCCAGATATTTAAGAAAATATGAAGATTCAATTTTAATATTTTCTAAATTAAGAAGTAAATTTAAATTCTCATTGTAAATATTTTAAAAATATTTTAGATTTAAAAATGAAATATATATATATTATAATGTACTAATATTTTTTTATACTTTTTATTCGAAAAAAAAAAAAAAATTATCAAACATGGTTAGTTTCCAAATAAAAAACAAAGTACATTATTTTCTGATGATCAAACTGAGCTTTGATGAAATAAAAAGATAATTAGAATTAATGTTTTGGCTGACGTTAATGTTATCCATTTCTGAAATTCGTAGCGATTCAAGCGTTTGGAAGAGTAAGAAACTTAAAGTTTGAGTTTATTGTCATCGGATGAGTAAAGAAAGGGGTGTTATCAAAGCGTAGCGTGACTTTACAATTTGGGGCTGTGACTCAACGAGTGCAATGACATAGCTTAGATGTGAATGATGTTAAGAACCTTTTTCGAGAAAAAACAAAAATATATATTTATAACCAGAGCTTAGATTTTATGCTGTAAAAAACCATGACTCATATCAAAAATCTTCTTAAGCCATTTCCATTATTGAAAACGATGGACTAACCACTTATTATAAGACCTTAACACTTGGTCTCGCCAAGATAATTAATCAATTCATTGTTTATAGTGGTATTATGAGTTTTTTTTTTTAAATAATTAAAATATCCATTTATATAATATCCTGAAAGTTAATAATATTTGTTTTTAATCCAACTACTTTAATATCTAGGCATATATCTTATGAATAGGGAACGGATTTATATGTAAATGCATATTTTTATTAAAACGAGATATTTAAGATTCGATAAGAAATGTTTATGATTTAAATCATTCCTATTAAAATGATGATACTTTTATTTTACATATTTTTACATATTTTGGTATAATTACATATTTTTACATATTTCACTAATTTTTAAATATTTTTAAACATATTTTTATCATTTCATCGTTCATACGTCTTCTTTGAACGAAAATACAAAAAATTATCTCAAAATTAGATCCAGAAACTTCTATTGCTATTGGAAAAGCTCAAAATATTATGGTAAATGAAACATTGAAAATAATTTAATTTTAATTAAAAATAATTTAACAAAATTATTAATAAAAAATATGTCCCCAAATGATAGTATGCAAATTGTTGAATCAGCGATTAAAACTCGTAAACGGACCAATAGATGTTGTAAAAAAGAAAATTCATGCTGTTACAGAAAAAAATTCCAGGCAATATTGATTTTAAAACAATCAATGATATAATAAGTGGCAGACACCCTTCTAAAAATTTGGAATTATCGCCTTCTGATAGTACGCACTTGAAATATGCTTTTAATACATCGGTTGATATGAAACGATAATTTAGCCGTTTTAAAAATATTTTGATACCTCGTAGGCAACATTTAACATTTGATAATTTAAAAGATATTGTAATAATTCAATGCAACAAATCATTTTGATAATTTAATAATAATAATCACTTTTTTTCCCCACATATTTGGATGTTTTTAGCACATATTTTATAAATTATACTTACATATATATGTAAATATTTCTGTATTTTTATTATATATAAATCCGTTCCCTACTTATGAACATGATTTTAAGATACACAAAGCACTTAAGTTTGCGAGCTGCATATTTTATTCATTTTAATCCATCATATTTGCGTTAACGATTGAACTGATAACATTTCATAAGCATATTGTTAGATCCAATTGAAAAATTTATCCAAAGCTTATAGACATAAAAGCATTTGAGTCACTTACCGAATAAAGTTTTCTATTAATGAATAGTAAACTAATACAAGCATTCATAAATAATATTCAGTACACAATCGAAGTGAATAGAATTAAAAAAAACGTAATATTATATTTAATCTAGGTTATCAAAATAAACCATTTGGTCAATATAAAAATCATTGATTTTTTAATACACTAATATTTTGTTTGAATTATTCAAGTACGTATAAAAAAAATTAAAAATTCTTATAAAAACTGTAAAGAATTATTTTTTAAATTGTTCAAATTATAAGAATAGTATAATTTATATAAGAAATTTAAAAATAAAAACATGTTTTATGAAAATTACAATATACATATCTAATATAAAAAGGTACATTTACCGTATATTTTATACTTATCTGTTTAACTGATATAAGATAGATGGTATGATAGAATGATAAATACCTAGTTTACAAAACTGTTAACATTTACTTCATAACTAATTATTACATAGTGTACAGTAAAAATATATTATAAACTTTAATAAAAAAAAAAAAACACGTTTAATAAAATATAAAAACAATGCATATTTACCAGTATTTCTATATTTTAGTGTCAGTAAAAGTCTGTACATAATGAAATTATTACTATCCATTGTTGGAGTGTACTATCCAAATAAATCAACCCAGCCATGCCCACGTAAAACTTGTTTGGGAAAAGTTCGGCATCCGTACGCGTTGAAATTCTCCAAATAGAAGTTGATGTTTTTCGGACGGTTTGAACCCGTATACCCAAAGTGTATATAGAAAACGCGAGTGTTCCGCGGAGAAAATATAATAGTTATAAACTCGAGTATTTAAATAAGAATTTATCGTGGAGAAGTATTTTAACCGCAAATGACTCGGATTTGTGAGAGGCGAACGTGGCGGTGCGTGGCCGCAGCGAAAGAGGCTGGGAGAGATTAATCGAGTTGACCTTTGCAGGTTCCAGAACTGACGGTTTAATTAAATTAGTCTTATGAACGGCTGGCGGAAAGGGACAACGGAATGGAAGAAACCGAAACGGAAATAAATAAAGAACCGTACGACGGCGGTAGCGGAACAACAGCGGCCGCACAGTGTTTTCCCTTTTTTTACGATGTTTAATTTAATTTGACATTATCGCAGGCGCGGCGGTTACGTCGAGTAAAGAAAATACACGTGCGCGCGCGCCGCCGCCGAGTGTAATGTGTCACAAACCCGTTGGGGTGTTAAATGAGATAGAGCGAAATCTCACACGCGAGAAGTCAAATGATAATGGGCGATGGTACCCTGCCCACGCGCCGTCACCTCGCGGTGACATAGATGAACGGGCGTTTCCACGCTTCGGGGAAATTCCCGAGCAAAGGAATTCAGCCCTGCACACAATGCACGCGCGCTCGCACGAGCATCATCCGTACACACGACTACCCTCCGTCGGCTGGTCCGTATCTTACCCACCGGTTAGGCGAGAGGGAGGTGATGAGAGGGTGGGAAAACTTCCATCGCGGAGAAGAGGCCCTCGGAACGACGACAATGTAGCGGGACGCGCGAGCTTCCGATACGACGGGAAAACTTCCCCGACCGCGTCTTGTTCACGCACAGCTCCGCGGCGTTTCCGCAGTTTGACGGGTACGAGACGCGCGCCCGAATCGAATTTAGTGTCTCTTCCCGTCCGAGCCACGCGTGTACGATGTTATGTTGCGCCGTTGACGAGTGACGACCGCAGTCGTGTACGGCTCCGACCGTCCTCTTATTTCGTCGTCGTCGTCCCCACACCCCCACCCCCACTTATATTGAACTATTTTATTCGCATTTCTTTCAATATTTTCCAATTTCAATATCTAATAACACTTTTACGTTTTATGTACGTTTGACGTTCCTAAAAACATGACGGAATATCTTACCTTTAATTTTTTTTTTTTTTTTTTATCTGCTTTATAACTCTAAATATATGAATTATGTTACAAATGCAGGTAAATATCGCCGCCAATAATTAGTCACCTACAGTTAAGAAAAACCCTAAGTAATACGCCACTGCTGACGCTACTTTTCCAAACCTACTCTATCGCCTTTATCACTACTCATACCCAGCAATAGGTACTAGATGCTAATATAATACATAACAGCTGCAAGATGAAATCGGAATGACGACGACTACAACTATATCCGGAATTGCAATTCTCGCCCATTCATCGCGCATATTTTTTATCATTCGACGTTGGTTACTACGGACGAGTCAATGCTATAAACTTATGAACAAATTATCAGAAATCGTTTTTTATTATAACTCTTCGTTGGGGGAGAGAAAATCTCCCCAACGACGCACGGTTACATTAGCAATAGTAAGTCGACGCCATCGTCTTCACGCTTGAACTTAAAACCCAAGTTTTTTACACACCATTATCTCGTACGAACACGAAAAATCCATTAATACATTTTCGATGGTGTATCATACACTTTTTATTCACTCGAATTTCTTCATACATTTTTTTACACAAACATAAAATTATGTACAACATACAGCTGCAGTTATTGATCCAAAAAAACGTAATCCTTGCGTCAAATTTGCACCTTCAATACGAATACTAAACAAGTGAGAATCAAAACAGTTATACTAAAAAACTTTGAATTGTTAGATTTTTTTAAATAAGCGATTATCGTATTATAAATAATTGAATCATTTTTAGATTCAATAAATAATTTTGAGCTAAACTATTTTGAATATATAACACATTCAAAATATATTAGTCAACTTTCATTGACATTTTCAAGCCATACAAAACAAAAATATTCATTTCATTAAAAAAAGTTGTGATTCGAAATTGAACATTGTTTTCGACTTGATATTTCCACCTTTTTTTTTATCAAGAAGCACTCTGAAAAAATTGAAACATGAACTTTTTAAAGGACCATCCCTGTCTAATTCTCAATCTATAATGTTACTCCACAAAATTTTAATGCAGATTTAATAACTTGAAAAGTCTTAAGAGAAAACAATTTTGTTGTACTTTGGATGAAAAATCAACAAAATAAATATATATAGTGGTCGTTAAATGTTCTCAGTTCTTTTATGGGTTAGGTATATGTTTGAATTATATATTTCTAAGTAGAAAAATGTTGGAATTTTAAAGAAATGGTATCTAATGGTTCTGAAATTTGAATAAAACTAATTGCTTTTTTTTCTCATTTACTATTCGTTTTATCAAACAACGTTGATTAAATATACTATTGCCAGAAAACGTAAGGTTGACGTCGTGCTCAACTTATGTTTTGAAGTGCTATTGAATGATATCCAATTGGATATGTTATTTATTCTTTGTTTCTAATAATATTACACTCATTTTATTTTTAATATACTTTAATTATATTAGTAGGTATCTAAATTAAGTCTACAACTAATATCGATTTTAAAAAAACATTATTACAATTTTAAGTATGAATTTTATGCTGATTTTTCCGATTGATAAGAAGATTATTTAATATAATTTGCGATTTTTTCAAAGAAAGTATATTTATTTATATATTTATATATATATCATGTTAAGTCCAATTACAATCATATTATACCAGTACTTATACAATAAATCATTTAACTTCTAGGTTAACATTTCTTTTAAATTCATATAAACTATTTACAAATGGATATGTTTATATTTATTTGCTAATTAAAATATTCGAGTTTGAAACTAAATTAGTAGAAGTTGAAAATGGGTAAACCAAGTATTCCTTAAATTACAATTAGTTACCTTAAAATTAACCATTGACAATAGTTCAGAACTATCTATAAGGTTATTAATTAGCTTACACAGAAATATTAAATCTAATTGATTTCGATGTAATTCTAGAATGTCTAACTTTAAAAAATTTAGTAAATGTATATTCGACGAATGTGGAGCTCTATAAATATTAAAATTAAATGATACAAATCACAAAAATCGATTTTGTATGATTTCTATTATTCTTATTTCTTATATTATTAGGATGTTCAACTGAAAAATTAAATAAATAACGTTGTATGACTTGCAATATAAAATTCAATACCTAATTTACTGAAGAAAATATTTATTTTGCGTATAATAAAATTAAACTATTTTTCAACTGATTTTTTTCGATAAAAATAAAAATGCCAACCTTACATATTTATTTACTTAATTATTTTTTTTTTCGTACAATAAAATTTCAAAATTTTCCCTTGAGTAGTGCACTAAAAAAAAAAAATTGTGTTTTTCAAAAATATAATAGGTACCCGTGAGAAAAAAAGTCAGGTAAAAATGTTGATAAACATAAAAAATCTTGTAAAATGTATATCAAATAAATTTATGAAATTTTCAAAAAAAAATTTAACAATAGCATTAAATTATTAAAGTTAACTGTACCTAATAATTATTTATTCTATACCTACATAATATTGCAAAGTAATAATTAAAAACAAAACAACAACATAAAAATTATAGAAATATAATTTATTTAAAATCAAAAAGTCTGTTATAAATACCTTTGTTTAGTACACGTAATTTATTTATTCATTTCAAACTTTTCGTGTACCTACCATTTTCTTAGAAAGATAAGTTTTAAAAGTTGGCCGTTCCAGGAAATTGTTCTTCATATATTATGTTGAAAATGTTTAATATTTTACTATGCACTAGTATTTCATTAAACATTACTTATAACTCAAACTCATGAAATACCAATGTTTGGTTGGACTTTTGTCTTTTTTAAAAATATGCATCTTGATTCATTAAATATTTTACAACGAGCGGCACATCGCTCTGAATTAAAATTGTATAACATATTTTAACAACATTTTATTAAAAGATAAAGTTAATAATTTAAATTTTAAAAATGCATTGAAATATTACATTTCCCGAGTAAATCGATACATTCGTTCGATTACACTAAACATTGTTTTACTGAAACAATTTAAATTTTTTATAAAATTAAATTTGAATTCATAAAATTTCATCAGAGGTAATTTTTTTAATAATTTTTGCGAAAACATAGGGTTGTCGATGTACGGTGACAACAGCTGTAAACATAAAACCACATCCCATTCCATTGCCGTGAAGCTTTAATCAAATCGAATTTATCGTGTTTTCTCCCTCGCACATGGAAATAAGTCCATCCCTTTTGTCTATTTACTTCTTGTTATACCGTTTCTTTCTGTTTTACCCTCGCTGTGTTCTATATAATTTGGTTTTGATATGAATTTGATAACGCTACACCCGGTTCTTGTAAGTCAATTTTACTCCGTCCTTTTAGGGTCGAATCATTCGAACTTCGGTGGCAACGATAGACCCTAGGAGGGTGAATAATAATAACATATTTAATTCTGATGCCCGTAATTGCTTCGAT
Organism: Sipha flava; assembly: GCF_003268045.1. Classification (NCBI taxonomy): domain Eukaryota; kingdom Metazoa; phylum Arthropoda; class Insecta; order Hemiptera; family Aphididae; genus Sipha; species Sipha flava. Next base: position 2,077,583 of record NW_020273099.1, read on the forward strand.
TTGAAAACCACCAGAGAAGATCGCCCTTATCTCGTCGCTCAAAAACGATAAATTCTGGGTTTATCGTTTGCACAAAACCCTTGTACATTTGTGTCTGTTGCGTTAACACATATTATAGTGTCTCTAACAGAGTAATTTTATTAGAATTTCAAAACCGAAATTTCACATAAAAATAAGTTAAATACCCCATAGTATTATAGATTACGTTTTTGCTATTTTTTTCATTTTAGTAATCATACACAATTTTATTATATGCTTCCAAACTTAAAAATGAAAATAAGAGATTTCCTTTTTTAATGTTTTAAATTACAAAATAACTTTGATATGTAATTAAAATAATATTATTCAATTTTCATATATAATTATTAAGGTAGTTATAATACGAGCGATTCATATATTGAGTGACAAGGGATATTTTATTATTAATTTAATTTTTGTTGATTATTTATAGACCATATATTACTTTGTATTGTTTCTTACTCTTATCAAAGTGAGCTTCAAAAAATATACATGTAAATAACAGTATATCACTGATACAATTTCTAATAGTTTTCATATTTTATTTCTATTTTTATGTGTATATATATATACTCTAAATTATAAAATAACATGATACTTAAAGATTTTCCTGCAAAGAGACGCTTTTTGTTACAACCAGAGTTTCCACTTATCTGATTATTTTTTGCCAGACATGTAGAATGAGCCTATGTGACCCTAGAGACTATTAATGACAGATTTATGGACTATACAATTTATTGGAAAGAAAATAGAGAAGGCACATTAAATAAATATCTGCTGTTGCCAATATTTTAGTATAACCGGAAATTAATTGAGAATGGAAAAATATCAGTTACCTTTCTATTACACACACAATTTTTAAGCCTGTAAGATAACAATTTTAAATGAAGTCAGATTTATTAGATATAATGATATTATTTAAATCATCTAATTAAAACATATTTATGAATTTATCTTTGAACACAAAATTATCAATTGAAAAACCATACGAATTCATTTAAATTATTATTTCAATATTTATTAATATTAAATTTTCATAAAAACAAAAAAACTAATGTGACCAAATCTCCCGATTTTTCAATTACTCTACTTAGATACAATGAATAACTTAGTATTTATTACGATTTATCTGCAAGATATAATATAAAATCAAAATAATTTCACCTAAATCATTTCACTATTGTATTAAATTTCCACCATTTAAATATAAATATACGTTTCTATACTATTACATATAAAATATATTATATGATTTTGCGAATTTTCGATCAGTTCAATATTTTCAAATGAGATTATTTATATTACAATTATGAATGGTTTCCCGTAGATTATAGGAATATATCTATTTTAGAAGCTTGATCTAACTTAAATTTAGAAGATAGGAGCATACTTACGTATATGATAATCAGTAGGGTTCAATTATGAAATATAAATGCTTTTATTTAAGTAAATATCTTTGGGTAAAATAACCTTATTAGTTTTGTATAGTTTATCATTGATTATTATGTATAATTTTCGAATCATTAATATTTATTAAAAAATTTTTATAAATAAATAATAATTTTTATAACATTTTTAAAATTATTCATATTATGAATGTATTTTTAACGTTTTAGAATGGCTGCTAATAATTTATAAAAGTAAATAGACACTATATAGACGGTAACAAGAAGCAACTAAAAACAACAGAGTGTGTAAACCACCAATACATGCTAGCCATCAAATAACGGTAGTCAAAATCATAACATGCCTAGTTATTTTTAAAATATCTTGTTAGTGTGGTAAATAGAAGATCTATAAGTATTTACTACGCATTAAATTTAATTATTTTTATTTTTATTGCAATTCCTATTGCATTATTATCAGTTGTTACGTAGAAATATTTTATACCCATATGTCTAAACTATGTAGGTAATTAAATGCTTATTTTTGAAGGTTATAAATCCTAATAATAATAATAGATCTACATAATTGTTTAGTTCTTATTATCTACTAATAAAATATATAAAAAAAACTAATGAAATTTTAAAAAAACTAAAATTAACCGTAAAAAACCTTTACAAAAAAGTATTAGATATCGTAAGGTTCCGGTTTTTAAAATAAATTCTAATAAATGTTCAATTAATCCTAATAAAATTCCGATTTTAATAATAAATTTAAATAAAGGTTTCGGTGAGGTTCCAGTTTCCATATTCAAAGGGTTAAGGTTCTAAAACCGGTTATTTTCGGTACGGTTCCAGTCTCAGCATCCAATTATGATGTTTCTATACATAGATTATATTTTATTTTTTATATAGTAAATCTGATAATTATTTTTTTAATTATGTGAATAAAACTACATTTGATAACATTTTACTAAAGTGGTGTAATTGCAAATTAAAATTATTGTACACAATTTATTGCAGACAAAAACGGCACTCTATATAGGCAATTTAGGTACATTTGTAATTGAATACGTCGCAAATATGCATTATCATATTTATGTAATTATTTCATATTTAATTAACACTACATTACCTAAATGTCTTCTATATTGTCATATTTTATAATAAATAACTATTTTATAAAAATAAAAAATTCATCAAAAATAGATGAAGACAATTTTTCTAGATTTAATATATTTTACTTTGAATTTGACTATAGTACATAAATAAAAACATTTCTTTTCAATTTAAAAATAATAAAATTATTTTAAAAACGTACAAATAGTCTTAAAAAAAGAATAGAATTCTACTCAAGAATAAAAAAATGAAAAAAATAAAAAGTTCATAAAACTCCGTAGTCTTGTGTTTTTCACTATTATCAAAACCAATATCAGAAATTAATACAAATATTTAAGTTTGTTATTTTTTTTTTTTTTAATATCAAAGTTTTACTGACAATGTTATTATCTGAATTTAATAATAATTATAATTTAGTTCGACATATATAATATATGCAGCTGTTTATAAAAAAAATAATAATAGTAATAAACTAATATTAACATAATGTAAATTAACAATTAAGTAAGTATAAAATGCAATAGAAAATCGTAAATTAAAGCTCCAATTATCCTGAGACTTTTCCGTTTGAGTCGGTGGTGTCGAAGAAAATCATATAAATGATAAAATTGTGCTCCTTTTGATTTGGACAATTGTATTTTAAATTTCATTGATAATATTTTTATACAAGGTTTGATTGTGGGCATTTGAAAATCAATGTGAAGTTAGGTTAGACTAAATTGAACCTTATAGAACCCTACAGAACTATAAGGCGTTTTATATAACTCTTAAAATGTTGATTAAAATATTTGTTTTTTGTGAATATAGGTATTTGAACTAGCTCTCTAAGCTGGTGATGCATTAAGTATGAGGGATAGTAGCAGCTATTTGTAAAGTAATAATGAACATTTTCAACTTAACTTGGTATGTCGATTTAAAAGAGGATGTAACATCTTAAGGCTTTGTTAACCTTCTTGTAGTTTGCTTGCTATATGAGAGTTCCAGGTGAGTTTCCGGTCAAGAATAACACCGAGGTATTTGATTTTTGGCAACCAATTAATACATTCTTCACCTAGATAGAAAAGAATAAGATTTAGAGGACGTCGGAGTGTAAACAAAATTGCACAGATTTTTATAGATGAAAAACAATACGCATTTTATTCCCCAGTTATGTATTTTATCAATGCATTCTTGTATATTTGTTTATATATATACAAATATATTAGTTCCATTGAGGTTAAATATAATACTGTAATCAGCGTATTAGTGCGCATTAGCAAGATTATTGTTTTCATTAGATAAGAGATCAGATAGAAATATATTAAACAATAGTGGCGTTAATTTTGATCCCTGTGTAACACCTGTATTAATTGGTTTGAATTCTGGAAATACTTCACTAACACGCACTTTGAAAGTCCTCTCTGTTATAAATGATAGGACTTTCAAAAAATAAATGTTATAAATTAATGTATTATATTAAACAAAGCTAGAGGAATGTTTAGTTTTTTTTTTTTTTTTTATTTGAAGATGTTTGTTATAAAAAATACTACATAGAAATTAAAAGGGATCACCGTTATACACGAATCAAAGGAACTAGACCGAAATATCAAAACTGAAATTTTTTTTAATATTAATATGATTCATAGTCACTGTTAAAATTATTATATTTTAAGGAAATAATATGGATATTTACAATTAACACTGGAATCAACAAAATGACGGTTATAAATTTTTTTTTTATTATTTGTCTATATTAATCTAACATGACATGAAGATAAACTTTTATTTTCACGAGTGAAGCCGGGTAATTCAACTACTTGAAAATAATTTTACCATGCATATTCTTAAATATATTGTTCATTTTTATACAAAATTAAAATCCTATCATTAATAATTTAATATTTTTCACTTATTAAGTTACATTTCTTAATTATTATATTTATAGAAATTAGATTATTGAAAAATAATTGTTCACGTACATTTTTTTTAATATTATTTTCTATATCCTTGTAGTATATAATTTAAATTTATAACTATAGTAAATTTCTTAAATTCTTAATAACCAAAATAAAACAACTTTATCATGTATTAAATGCTTGCCACAAATATTATCGTAAAAGGTTCAAACCATTATCAATAAAGGAGCGTTGAGTTTCTTTAGATGATGCTATGTTTGGACGAATGCGTCCCGCTAATGACGTCCGAGAATTTGTAATATTCCCATTCCTTAAGCTACCCATTGTTTTTGGTTGCCAAAATTCAATTTTATCCTCTAAACATCAAAATTCCGGACCATTTGAAAACAATAAACATACTTGTATAACCCTGTACGAAAAGACCTTGTTTAAGAAAAAAATCTTACATCGTTTTTTTCAACTTAACAAGAAAACAAAGCGGTTGCCTCCATGTTGCCAAGCGACCATATTATGTGAAAGTTAAAAGTTAGATCGATTCATTTATAAGTACACTTATTGACACATAAAGTGTAAAAAAAATAATATTTTAACATAGTATTCAAAATTAGTATGGCGAAAAAAATCGAAAGCAGAAAAAAACAACCTAAAAATAGCACAATTATTAAAGCGGATAAATCAAAACTAGAAGCTCAGGAACGACTATGTGAAATTGACAGGAAACGAGAAAAAGAGGCTTTGCAGGCACAAAAAAATGAAGAGTTGAAGATTCGAGAACACCAGGTAATATTAATACACTAATGCAGCGGTTTCCAACCATATTACACATTATATATATTTATATAAAGCTTTTAATGAATCTCAACAATTTTTTTGTTAAATTGGTTGTCTGCACAACTAAAAAGGTGGGGAACTGCTGCACTAATGTACTAAATACATATTGTTATTCATTTATTTTATATGAATATAAAAATATTACCAATTTAATTTATTAAATATTTTTAAATTATTTTTTATTATATTATAGATGGATCTTATCTTCATATGATATTCAAAATTTTGTGTATCAAATTTAACACCAACAATCGCATTAAGTTAATAAAAATTAAATTTTATTAATATTAAAAAAATAAAAATAAAGATTAAATTAAATTACATCTAAATTTAAATTAACTGAAAAATGAAGTAATAAAAAAGTAAATAATATAATAATAATTATAGTAATTAAAAATAATTATAAATAAGTATGTTTATTTATGTTTACTAATGTAATTTATTATATAAAATAATTATAAAATATTGGTTTTAATAACACGAGATGTTTTGTAAAAAGAAATGTATTATTATTAATAACTATTTATTAATTATACATTATTAATCGGGGTCCACAATTTCTAAAAATCTTTCATCAGAGGTCCATGGTTTACAAAATGTTAAGAACCGCTGAGATAGACAATTCCGTGCGTTCGTTTTAGTTTCTTGGAAATAATGAAATTAATGATGTTATTACGTGGCATATGTTGACCAATAGATTAGGATATAACCATTATTTTTATATATAAGAGATCGTACATCGTATTTTGTTGAATAATATCTGGTTTTACATCAATAATTCTTTACAAATCTCATGCGCTTCTTTTTCTTTGCTTGTCATTTAGGTGTATTTGTTATGAACAGCTTATAATAAGCTAAAAAATAATGGAATTTACACATGTAATAATAATTATTAGATACGTGTGTAATTTCCATTATTTTTATATAAAATCAATATAAAAAGAGTACTAGCGTATCTCTTAATATATATCTTAGTACATCTTATAAATATTTTACAGAATAAATCACAGATTTTTAAAATTTAAAAAAAATCTTGATAATCTATGAATATAAACATTTTTAAATTCAAACTTATTTTTATAATAAGCCGTAACAACATTTTATGTGTTTTAAAAATCAACGTAAAAGCGATTAATATTAATTTCAGCTTCGTGAGAAACGTTTAAAACCCATCTGTGCCATGTTATCGACATTAGCCCAGAAAAAATATGAACACGATCAAATATATCGTGATGAATTGGACTGGAAACATTTAATAGAGTGTAACGGTACTCCTAATCCTAGAAATGTACAAGAACTCAATACATATCTATTTGTCTGGAAAAAAGTAAATCATGCTAATGATAATTGGAACTCTTACGAGGATAAATGTTTAGAAATATTTAATATTATGGATGCAGTAGATGACACCGTGGATTTACCACTGAATTTTAGTAAGATACCTCTTATACTATTAAAAGATAAAAACAAAAATTATTTATCAAATATTTATCTTCTATTATAATGTATTTAATAAATTATTAAAAAAGTATTATTTTTAAATTTTTATATATATTACAATATATAGTAATCTTTATACTTAAGATGTAAAATAAATAGTTATTTTTTAAAAATCTGAAATAGCTTAACTTTTATAGGGTTTTCTATTTTTTTTTTTTTTTTATTGTTGCACTTAATATAACAAATTGTTAACTTTTGTATATTTTTATACTTCCAATTTGTTTAATTCTATTTTATGAAATTTTGGGAGACAAATTCAAAATAGTGGGAATATTGATCTAAAGTAGACTTTATAACAAATATAAATGAGTTACCAAAATCCTTATCGCATCAAAAGGTCGATCTTTGAGTTGAGAATATAAAAGTTAGAATCCCCATGTTATGAGTTTTAAATTATTTTGAGCAATTTTTCAGTACTTAAAACACTGATAACACATTTCTGGATGTAGATCAATTTAAACTTCAGTGTTTTCGAGAAGCTAGAGACAACTTGGGAAGACTGTTGGTAGAAATTGTGTATGGAGCATGTTATCATCTGCTAAGTGATTATGAACGCAGAATGGATCCAATAGATTTAGAAACAGTTGCTTATCAAAATTCTTGTGAAGCATTTGCTGTTGGCTTGCATGCAGTATGCCATAGGCCTAGATTACAGACAGATGACAGACCACCCCCAAAATGTGATTTCCCAGAATGTCTGGTGATGGTGGATGTACCACCACAACTTTCACAACAACATATGGCAATAATGGCTCTTTGGCTACGCTGGGATCCTTTCATAGACAGAATGGCTGAGTTTGATGCATCAAAATCACTAGAGTCAGATATTCGAAGTCTGTGGCAGTACTTGGAAGATATGTGGGAAGAACGCAACCAAATATTACAGAAATTTAACGAAGAAAAGGAACAAGTAAAAAAGGAATTATGGATCATTAAAATGGAAGAAAAACTAAAATTGTTCTCTGCAGTCGATCCAAGCAATTACCCAGACGATTTAAAAGCATACATCGACGAACTAAGAGAAAATGAAACAGAAATTATTAGAGAAAACGGACCAGAATATAAAGCAGTACAAGAAATGGAAGAACGCCAAGATGAGGTCGAGATAAAAGATGAACCACAAATATCAGAAGAAGTAAAAGCAACTAAATCAACAATACACATTGATTTCAAAAAATCTCCCAGTCAAGAAATGGAAAAAAAGCAGCTGGAAGAAATGGAAAAAATTTCTATTTCATTGAAATATCAAGAAAAACCAAATGAACTGAATCCCAGAAGGTACGAATAATATTAATATTTAAAAGGAATCCTTTACTTTCCCTAAATAATACATTTTTATACGTGCATTTACGCTAATAAACTGAAAAATAAATAATTTTTAAGTTATATTTACAGTCATTTTATACTTAGTAAGAAATATCCATACAAAAATTTCCGACCATTTTTATTTCAGTAAAACTCTTATCAATATTTAAACATTTATCCGAGAATAGGTTGAATAAATATTATACATAAATTAATATGTTTTGAACGGACAATTCTTTAACCCAATGCTGAATACACACCATTTGAAAGAACCAATATATATTAGCAATGTAACAAAAGAGAATTTGAGTAATTCATACTATTTAGAAAATATCGAGATACATTAAGGAGCTTAAAGTTTTGATGAATTTAATTGCATATTTATTCTATTTGAGAAATGTTTTTATTCAAAAGTTATTTAGCTTAAGTTTACATATAAAAATGCTTTAAGATACCTAAAGTAAAACATAATAATATAAATTACACTTATTTAACTCAGTATAAATATACCTTAATGGCTTATTATACCTAACTAAGAAACAATTTAAAACTTATAAAGCTATAAGCATAATTTATAACAAGCTGTATAGTTAAAAACAAAAATAGTATATAAGTGTTACATTTTATTGGAGTTGGTTATTTTTATAGTGTTTTGGAGAAAACCTGTATATTTCTTTTTCATTTTTATAAAGTACATACTTTATATGTCAAATAAGTTACTATTTAAATTAAATTTTTTTAGATACTGGATTATTGGTGGAGCATTTAATGTAGAAATGTGGAAACTTCCTATGCAGCCTGTAGAACATAAAGATGGGAGTGTGGTCGTAATGCTCGTAGGCCATTCTGCACTGCAATCAATCGATTATCATGAAAAATACGAGCCGTTACAGTTATCCGTACGTTTTTCGTCTACATCGTCGGAAGACGAAGAAACGGATGTCAAGAAACAAAACCAAGAAGCTCTTAAGAGACTGACAATGGTAAATATAAAGTTACCAGAAAATGTGCTTTGGTTCGAAAACCCTAAGCCAGCCATGTGGAATGAGGAAAAAAAAATTTGGACTACTGATTACATATATGACGTCAGGTAAATTGCAAGTGATAGACTAAATTTTAATTTCTTCGTTCACTTCAAATATTACAAAACATACTAAACTAACAATATACTAACAATGAAAACATTACTGTATAATGTTAAATTGAATATATTCAATATATCTTATTACTAGTAAGTTACTTTATATAATTTTATAATGCTGAAATACATATATAATTTCGAGTATTTAATTATATTCCATAATATATTATATATCCGAGAAATCTATAACCTTTTTTTGTATTATTTTATTGATAAAATAAAACAACTACGTTTTAAATTTTCAGGATAAAATTCCACCAATTCATAGAAAACTGAGTATTATGGTTTTATTATAGCTTTTTTTTTTTATTATAAAGATTAGTGCATACTATTATAGAGTAAGCTTTGTAGGTATTCTTTTTTATTTACATTACATAAAACCACCAATGGTATAAGATATTATATTTAAAATAATCACCATAAATCTATGAGCTTAACAATACACTCACTATAATAAATACATAAATAAATCGTATTGTCAAATTTAATTAACAAAATTAAAATTGCATCTATAGTTTAAAGTAATTTGCACACAACATAATGTTATGGAATGCGAAAAATCTGTATGATTAAAAATAGGAATTAGGTGAGAAGTATTACATGAATAACAATTTCACTAAATATCATTATATGATTTCAAATAATTAAGTACACGTGATTGAAAGAAATTTAACAATCGCAGATACTAAAACAACACTGCATAATTAATGACAATAATTTTCAAACTATTAGATCTTCTCGGGATAAACGTATTTCATTTTTTTATATTTGTATTTTTTCGTGTATCAATGTTTATCACATTTCATTTTCACACATTTGCCATTCCTTTTACATATAACCTTAAACAATAATTATTGATTCATTTAAATTAAAGAAATCAAAAACCAAAAAAACCAAAGAACACAGGACATGCCCTACTTTTCTATGAGGCGTACAAGTCCTCGCGTTGCCACATAAACAACACACCATTATTATTTTCAGTTAATAACAGTCATGCGCTCCAACCCACGGATACACAATTACTTGCCAAATAAATCTTTTTGAACCGTGCGTATTTATATAAAAAATGTATAAACATAAAATGTATATAATATTCTATAAGTGTTTTTAAATTATATTATTACCAGTCTTGTAAAGTATTCGAGTAAAAGTATTCAAATACATTTTAAGTACTCAAATATGTATTCTAAATATATTTGAAAAAAGTACTTGGGCACAGTATTTGAATACCTACTTTTTTTAATGTATCTATATTTAAAATCAAATATTATTTTTAAATACTTTTTTCCTCTTACTTTATGTACAGGGACACCGAATTTTAATAAAATAATACTAATTGTAAAAAAATTGTATTTATAGATTATTATTAGTTTCATCGCCGTTATTATTATCGTTTATATTATCGTTTTATATTATCTTGATAGTAAATAATAATAGTTACTATGCCACATGTATTAAATAACTAATGACTGTATAATGTATACATTAGAAATGTTGTTGTACAAGTTATAGTATTTGATGGTATACCAGACCAAAAAATGCTCAATTCTTATTATAATTAATTTAAGTAAAGATAGTGCTTAAAAAAAAAAAAAAATAATTTGATTTACTAATAATTTAATTTACCCATCATTAAGGAAAAAATGTAAAACACTTTTAAAAAAAAAATATTTGAAAGTATCTACAAATACTTTTTAAAAATATTTGTATTTATACTTGAATACATTTTTTCCAAGTATTCGAATTCGTAGTTTAAATACTTTTGAAAAAAATAACTGTATCTGAACTTGAATACTTTTTAAAAGTATATTTCACAATGACTGACTATTACCATCACTAGTCTTAGAAAAAAATACTTTTATTGCGGTCGATGGTCAGGCATATAAAATTAAGTTAAGGGAAACCGATACGATTTTGCTCCAGACGGTTTGTAAAACAAAAGTAATTTTGAGGGCAATCGGTACATGCCCCGCCCCCGGAACGTCCACCAAGGTCGGCGACTAGTATATGCGTAACTGATTCGTGCTGGGTACACTTGCAGGTTCAACGAGGAGAAGCAGATGGTATCCTTCCGCGCGGGTCGGATGGGCTCGTTCGGGCTGGCCGTCAACCGGTACTCGAACTTCCCGTTCCAGTCGTGGGAGATACGGCCCGAGGGCAACAGCCCGGACAGCGGCGTCGTGCTGTCCGTGACCGCGGCCACAGTGCTGATCGAGTTCGTGGTGCGCGGCGACCACGCGGCCATGGTGCAGCTTCAGAACGCGACCACGGTGGCGCTACAGGAGATGATCGGCGTGTACCACCGGCCGGACAAGCTGGTGCGATTGCTGCGCCGCGGCGGCGTCAACCTGTTTCCCGCGCCGGACGCGCTGCACTACGTGGACGGGCGCCGGCCGCCCAAGCACACGGTCGCCGAGCGACACACGTACCGGTGCATGGCCGCCCTGAGCGGCACCCACCAGTTCACCGCGTCCCGGTGGAACGTCCACGTGGCCACCAACCGGATTGTGATGCAGATGAAAGAGATACCGGTCGACGAAGCGGCCGTCGACGAGTCCCTTGCCGCTGCTGTTGCCGCCGCTTCAGCGGGCGGTGGTGGCGTGAGCGTCCCGTTCAAGATGGTCATGGTGACGCCGGAACGGGCCTTGCTGCTCAAGTGCAACGAGGTCAGCCAAGCGTTCTCGGAGGAACCGCTGAACCCGGATGACGACGCGCCGTTCGCGCCCGACCTGTTCGCACTAGCCGTGGACACCGCGAGCACGGATCGCGTGCGCGCCGCCTTGGCAGACGTCCGCGACTTTGAGACCGTACAGACGTTGTACTACCTGTTGGACAAGATTAAATTCTTGAGCTATTCTTGATCCGCTCCCCCGTCCGTCATCTGAAACCACCCCCTCGTGCTGCAGCAATTGGTCGATCGAAATAATACATTCTATTCGGTATCGAAAAAAAAAAAAAAAAGAAAAAGATCATGTGGAAAATAAATAATTTTAAATTCGATGGCCGATTAATTTATAGATCGTGAAACAGAAGATAGTCCATCCACGTATTTTGTTTAAGGTTAGTACATAGCAGTTTAAGATCTAAATTAGTCCAAGTTCAAGGTTAACATTTAAGGAAGGTATATGGAAGGTTAGTATATATAACGAACGTGTTGCCAGTCCCCCTTGAAAAATCTAAAAAAAATTATGTAAATAATTAGCTTGCAATTCACAATAATTCGCAAGACCTATATCAAAAAATTCGCACGATACTCCTTCCCTTCCAAAATCCAAAATCCAAAATCCATAGGGGGCTGGAAACACGTTCGTGTCAGATTAGCACAGGGATGACAAACCTTTTGAACAAACACTGCGTGCCCAAAATTACCTTTTTTTTTTTTTATGAGCGTATCATGAAAAAAATATTAAAAATATTATATTTTGTTATATTATAATTTGATTGTATAATTAATGTATTAGTATAAAAAGGTTAGTTTAGGTACATAATAATAATAATAATAATATATAATAAATAATAATATTGCTTTGTTAATTGTTTATATTATATTATATTATAGGTCCTATAATATTATATACTATATAATATATAATAGTAAAAATTTTCGCGTGCCATGGATTTGCCATTTCTGGATTATCGTCTTAATATCGACGCACGTGAATATCACGTTGGATATCCGGGATGGGTATTTATACAAATAGCTTTAAGCACACGTATTCGGGCCACATTTTATTTAATTTTCAATAAAATTTGCGAAATATTTTAAAATTTTTAAATAATTTGATACGTTTATCTGGATAAAACCATAAACAAGTGTGAAGTCGTTTAATGAAATACAAAAACATCTAAACGCCACCGTAATGCAAACAGAACATATAACAAAATAAATGGTACCATATTTAAAATCTTCATTATGTTATTCAGTAAAAAAATTTTAAGTAAATGTTTATTGAAAATAATAATAATTAGTATAATATGTGTTAGTCACAATATAGTTTACAATCTTTGTTTGATCACATTTTATGTCACACAATATTCTAAACGACTCAGCAGCTAAAGTATGCTAAGGATCATTGGCACATTATTGTACATATAATATAATAAATATAATGTTTGTAAGATAAAAAAATATGCATTAATATATTTTTGTTAAGTTATAATTTTTTAAAAGAATAAAAATATTTTAACTATTTTTAATATATTTTTGGTTGTTATTGAAGTTAATTTCTATATAATTTCAATAAAAATGTTACTACGTATTTATGAATAAGTTGAATACTTATATAATATAAAAAATATATTTTTTTATTACATTTTTTATAAAATTGTGGAAGATATTAAAACTACTTATTATACTATAATGGAATTGAGAAATATTAAAAAAAAAATCAAACAGAAACTCCGAAAGTATATGATTATCCAATGAGAAGAAAAGTTATTTCAGAGAGAGACTTCCTGCGAACGGTTATCCAATAAGAAAAAAGTTATTTCCAAACAAAAGACTTAATAGGATCGAGTTAATTTTCCGTCCTAAAAGATTTCAAATATACCGAGTTCAAAACCACTTGTCTCACCCTAATATCTCTGGGTCCGAGCACATAAAAACACTAGCTTCCAGAACAAATAATTACAAGGGAGAAGAATAGTTTTCTTCCAGTCCCTGAAAACTTTTCACTTATCGCTAAAACTTTTTTTTTTTTAAAGAACCTACCACTTAATAAGTTTCCGACCAAATAGTTATAATACTTGCAATCGGTTTTTAGGTTGTTACAATTTCCGTTTATTATTACCGCATCAAATGACAAACAACTGTGTATAGTATGGAAATTTATTTTTTCCTTGCTATCATTTTTTACAATTGTTAATATTCATTATTATTAATGTTTTAAGTATATGTTGTGTATTTACGAGTATATTATTATTATTTTGAATACAATTTCCATTTAAATCTTTTAATAAAACTTTACTTGAAATATTATAAAACGTTATTATGTTACGTATAATGGATATACGTAATGTAGTGTTTATTACATCATTATTTGTCTACACACATAATATGTATGTTTGCCGAGTAAACACTACGTTGCTAAACGCTCTTAAACTACGGTTAAATGTATTCAAAAGGACCAGAAAACCTTCCCTGAATATCACATATCTAACTGGTCACCCCCGACCACATTACATATTGATGGAAGCACCGTAACTAATTGAAATTACAAATATTTGGAAATGATTTAGTTTGGATACTTATTGTGTATGTACAGTGTACACAGAGTGGCGGATTTAGCGTTTTGGCACCCCTAGGCTTAATCACTCTGCCCCTCCCCCATCACTCTAATAAGGAACCAACAATATTTGGTCTAAAGCTTTCTTTTCAAATTGTACTCAGTTTTTTTATCATAAAAAAAAAATATATATATATAAAATATAAAATCTTTAAAATAGAAAACTTCTAAAAATAAAATATTTCATGTCTATTATTTTACTTCAGATACCATTATTACCAATACAAATAATACCTATACTCGGATAGACGGATGTTCCCAATAAGTACATAGGTACTAATAAGTAATTAATAATAACTAGTAACTAACTGTAATTATTTTATTACAAATGAAATATTTTCAAAGTGTAATAATAATTGTAATATTCTTACTATAGCCTAAAGGTAGGCATCATAAAATGTACATATTAATATATTATTATAACTTTTTAAAATTATTTTTATTTGTGTTTATATGACAAATATAAAAAAAAATATATTAAAATAAATATACCTAATAAGTCAATAATAACACTTAATTCTATAAAAAAAAAAAAGCCGCCCTAGGCTATAAGACTTTTAGCCTGCACCCTAATCCGCCACTGTGTACACATACTACATACGGATATTGGATATGAAGTTTGATTAAACCATGATAAGATGAAGTTCAAGTACCTTACCAGTACTCATGAAGAGTTGTCGTTTCTTACATATTCATCATTGACCGTCGGCCTTACAATAGTCATATATGCCCAAATGGGATCGTAGTGTCTTCTCAGGAAATATACATATTATGTATGTAGACTAATAATGATGTTATAACCAATACAGTGTATAAATAACAACGTAAATAATAAAAATCCGCTATTATAACAGGATTTATGATAGATATCTGCAGAATTCAGAGTAAATATTTGATTTTAAAATATTATATTCAATAATTGTAAGTGGTAAAAATTATTTTAATTTAAGCATTTATATAACCATACATAGATATAATCATTTAAAATCTTAACAAAATGTATATCTATGATTATCCCATACCTATATAATAAAATAATAGACTGACAATCACCGATAATTATAAGTTTCCGCGTATTATAGGAAAATTGTTGTAATATTATCAATCAATCTACGTAAAATATTAGTCCTATTACTACCTACCATGAACATTTTTACATATTATTCGTCACAAAAAGAAAAGTATGAAAATTAAAATAAATGTTTTTTATCGGTGTGTAATCATAACAATATAATCAATATTTTATAGACAATAAATATACTTCATTCCGTTAGTCATGGTCATCCGATTTTTCATTTACAACATAGGCTAGCTGTATAAAATTCGATCACACCGATCTAGTCGCATAAGTGTATAGGGTATACGAGACTTGAAGAGAAGATCGAAATTATTATTTCTCAACTCGGACCACATTTGGGTATGAACAAGTATTTCAGTGTGGTACGCGTGCATGTAGGCAAGTGTGTACACGTCATTTATACTGCAGATGTATATACGTAACATTTTCGAACTACAACCTAAAAAAATGTCAAAACGTCACAGAGCTAATAAAAAAAAAACCGATGTACTCTTCAAATCGAAATAATATACACTTTTACAACGTACTTCAATTTTTATCGGTATTATTGCATAATTAAATTATATATAATATATAAATATATATATAATTACATAATCAGTGTTTGATAGAGCATATATGGTGTACACAGAAACAACGTACAACTTCTCGACTTTTGCTTACAAATTATTGTATGATACGCAGGTGTCTACGTATTCCCTGCAAAAAATCAAAAGAAAAATATTTTTAGTTTTCCTCCAATTTAAATAAGTTGTGTTCATATATTTAATGATTCACAATAATTTGTATGATGCCAACTTGGTTACTTATTGTATAATTAGATGAATAATAATGAAATTGGGTTGAAATTTTGAAAATTTGTCTCTCTTTGTTATTACTAGACTTGCTACACCAACTTGCAACGTTAGGTCAAAATCCATACTCGTATCAGATATCTGGTTAAATGTTTCATTGTCCTTCTCAAACTTTTTTTATCCATGGGCCCTCTAAATTTAATGTAAAACTGTCAAGACCTCTTTAATCAATATCATTAATTAAATATTAAAATTACATGTACTATTTCACACAGATAAATTATTAAAATGTATATTAAAATAATATTTATTAATATAACGTTGAAAGAACTTCATAACAATGTGAAACTTAAAACATTTATAAATACAAATAAATTAGACTAAATAAATACATAGTTGAAATAAAATAAATATTGCACGGCCTTCCAGTAATATAGCCATGACTTTCAGATTGAGAAACACTGATTTAGAACGTAAGTCAGTTTGAGTATAACTTATCACTACCGCAGAAATGAAAGAGAGACCTCTTCGTTCCTGTGTACGACGAGCGCCTCGTCCTTTGAGAATTAACGAAAGCACATTTTTACGGAGGCGAATTCTGTCAAAGACCGCGCATACAAAAGACGGTGTCTTGTTTTGTTCTAAACCTTGAAGCCGCAAAAGTACTTTCACCGATAAGACGACAATTACTAAGAAAAATAAATAATTAAATAGGCTAGAGGAATAATATTAAAGTCAATTGAACGTGAACTGAAGATGAACTGAACGAAGAACTAATAAAACATATGATTCCATTTTGACATTTATTTTAAACTTATATAAAAATAATACTGTTCAATTAAAACACGAATTTAGGATTGTAATAAAACTAATAAATAATAACAAATTATTTTATGATTCGTGCAAATGTGGTAAGAGAAAGCAATAGTTTCTCCTATTAATAATTTCTATATATCTACCATTGTTCTTAAAATAAAATTTGATCTTCCTGATAATTAAACATTTAAACTAGGTAATTTAATTAAAATTTCTGCTCAGTCTAAACTATCTAATGTTTAATACTATTGTAATCATTACGATTATTAATTAAAATATATATTTTAACTAACGATATTCATTATTGTACAATTATATTCACATTATTATTCGTTTTTTGCTTAGATCATATAGTAATAACACCGTATAGTATATGATATAAGGTTGTTTTTGTCTAACCTTTTTTATTTATCATATACACAATAATATAATATATATCGATCCTTCAATGCCATCCATGTCATAATTGCATCCTACCTTTTCACTATAAGATGTAAAGATTAATGTTTAATTTATTTATTTATTTATTTCTAATTGCGTGTTATTAATATAACTGTTGAGTTAATAATAGTTATTTATAATAAATCTATGGAAAAACAAAAAAATAAAAACAATGTTATCCTTTTTAAGCTAGCACAAATTTGTTGTGATATTTTTAATATATATTATTACATTGTACGCATAACCGTAAACATTACATTTCAATTTTTATAAAATTATAATACATATAATAATATAATATACCTACATGATATGTATGTTAAAACAACATGTGTTTTATGCAGGTACTATCGTTGTATTATGTACGAGTACTTCATAAACAGAGAGTAAACTCCATGTGTATATTAACAGTCATTCGATCGTTTTGTCAAAACTGTAAGCACCATAAAAAATGTAAATAATCTAAATAAACAATGGCCGTATTTTCTTTATTGAGAAGTTTTATTTGATTTTTCCATAATTCATTATATAATTTCAATAATAATCTTAAATTATTTAGTATAAGCAGGGCTCAACTTAGGGCTGGCTCAAGCAAAAGTAGTGCACAAAACAAAATCAGATTTTATTACCATTAAAAAAAAAGTTGAGCTCTAATTTTAATTTAGTCCCTCCCTCTATTTTTTATGTGACATACCTACATGAAAAATATTTTAAATTTTTTTATTTTAAAGAATAACAAATAGTGTTGGGACTATCGGGATATTTTTATGTTTTTTATTTTGACTTCAAATTTGTAAGGTTATATAATTTATTATAAATTCATTATGTGTACGTATTTAGATTTTAGGAATTCATATAATCAAGTATTTATTGCTTTTTAAATTATTTTTTATTTTTAACCTTACAAATAACTAAACCTTTGTTATAATCTTAAAAAATTTAACAAATTATTATTTATTATTATAATAATATTGATAAAATAAAATAAAACAAACTTAATTTTATTTAAAATTGACTTTTTTTGCTTTTAGTAAAACAAAACTCTGTATAAGTTTATCCATGTTTAATTCTTCAATGTTTCTTTTCAATTTTTCAATTCTTTAATGTTTTCAGTTGAAAGATTGACTAATCTAAATACCATCCCTACTAAAGTGCCGCTCTAGGCAGGTGTCTAACTGGCTTATACCTTGAGCCGGCTTTGAGTATGCTTATATATACTATTTTTGTTTTATGACATATTATTTAGTTAAATAATGACTCTAAACTATAGCTACGGCACAAATGATGTAAACATTAGTGTTAAATATATACATATTTATGATTCAGGCCAAGACATTTTAAATTTTGAATTTTATATTTTTGGCCATTTATAAATGGTTACTTCAAATAATTAAGAACACACAAATTCAGGCTTTATTTATAACTACACATTAAAATCAATATACTATTTTAATTAAATGTATTGAATATTTTTATAAATACGTTTATTTTTGATTGCTAGAAACTTAAACATTAAATACTTAACCTACCTTTCCCCCTCAGTACAAATCATGGCTATGCCATTGAAAACCGAAAACCCATGTTTATCCGATCTTTATTTAATGATTAATATTGTTATATTTTTATTTATCATTATATAATAATTTAAAAACGATCAGACTCAGCGCACATTATATGAGCGAATATGTGGTACACAGCTATAAAACATAATTTTAACTATGAATGGTGATCACGAAAATACGGAGCCTGCAGACGACATAACATAATAAAGACATACGAACTATTAAAATCAATCTTTTCGATGGAATAAAAGAATAAAAATGTTGAAAAACCCAGAGTAAAAAGTGAAAATTCTAAATCAATTTTAAAGACATCCGTTTGAAATGTTTTGTTTCTACTGTATTCATGTATACTGTATATATTATATATATACATAACATTAATCGTCTGTAACGTCCCTTCACAGTTCAGTCATGGACGGCCAAAATAACAGTAACTTAAACTCGTAGATACTTAAATACCCGCAATGGTAGTATACACACACACACACAATATATATTTAAGCTAATATACAGCCTGCTTCGCGGGTGATCATCATAAAAGATTTGTACACACCTATTTACGTCTACCTGCATAGGCATATTACATATATATATATATACTTATATTTATGTACAGTACCCGCGGAAGATTATAATTACGTTCACCGTAAGCCGTAAATAATTTTCAACTAACAGCGGTTAAAACTTAATTAAAACACATCAATCATCATACATCTACACCCGTAGTGGAAGTAGGTAGCTTGTATGTATATAATATAGAATATAAATAATATCTCCTGGAATTCGTGTGCAATGTGCGGTATTTACAGAATGAAAGAAACAAAAAAAAAAGGAATGAGAAGATAAGTCAAATACAAGAACACAGTACTATGGGCTATTTATGCAAGTATGTATGTATAAACGTGCTCGCTTTTGGAGGTTTTTGTAAACGACCAATTTTACTATCTTATCATTTATTTGGTTCATGTGATTACGTATTACAATGACGAATGCGATTTCAAGGGAATCGAAATGAACAAAATATATGATTTAGTCAATGCTATTATATTATTTGCTTTGGTTGTTAAAACTCGTGAAACATAATTCATTAACGTGTGTATGACGGACATAGGGGTGTATTCCAGAGGGGGGTAAATGATTCAACTATCCTAGGGCATTCAAAGTGTTATGAATTTAGGGTTGTCATAAAAATGATCGATAAGAAAAATTTGGCGTTTAAAATTTACAAATATTAATATATTAATAGATATATAGCTTACCAATAGAAATAAATAAATGCTCAACCCGGAGTATTATTATACAGTAAGTTATTATAACGGAAATTCGAATATTAAAAAATGTCAAAACATAATGTAATTCAAATATGTACAGATAAATAATAAATAAATATTTCAAATGTCAATAATTTGAAGGCAATCAACCCATATTACACAATATGCATACAATCATAGACGTGCGTAGACATGCATTTCAGGGGGTGCCCGCAATAATTTTTTCATACATTTTAACATTACTATCCAATAATTAAAATAAACAGCTTTAATAATAACCAACTATTATTTATAAACAAAATCGTGTTTATTGAATTTTTTTATTTGCAAGAAAAATCAATAAATTATTATATTATTTCTATTTTTTTCAAAATAATTGTATTAATATTACTGCCTATAACGCCTACAACTTAACATATATATATTATATTTTATAATGACTTTTGTCCCATAAATTCGTAAATAAAATACATGTATTATTAAATAAAAGAAAATATAGTTTTCCGTTTTCACAGGGCCCCTTAAATGAGTGAGGCCCTGAGGTAGGCACATACTCCGCCTAATGGGTAATCCGGCATTGCATACTATAGTATATTTACAGTAATTTTTTGGTATTGAGTTAAACTATAATTATAATTAGAGAACAGACAAAATTAAAATGTTGGACCCCCCCCCCCATAAAAAATTCCTGGGTACGCTCATGATGAAATACCATTTATCTTTTACCGGATATTTTAGAGTAGATTATATTTCATTTAGGCAGAGGCGGATTTCCCATTAGGTATTGTAGGCAGCTGCCTAGGGCGGCAAAATTTGGGGGGCGGCAAATTTTGTAGTGTTTTATTAAAAAACATCAAACGATCAAACATATAGTACATCGTATATGATATTCAGTATACCAATCTATTTTGGTTCATTATAATTTATAGTCATTACCTATAAATATTATAGTAAACAATTATATAGAAAGCAGTTTTTGATAATACTATATATTTTATTTTATTTTGTAGGTTTTTATTCAAATTCAGTGAACAACCATTGACATTTTTTTCAAAGTAGGCTAAATAACTTCAGGCGAAAAAAATAGTCTAAAAATTAAAATGGATGTCCACTACTATTGTCTATATATTAAATATTTAGAGTAGGTATTTTGGAGGGGTATTGTAACTTTTTCACCTATTATAGGAGCGGCAAATTTTTGGTGCCTATAGCCGTAAAAAATATAAATCCGCCTCTGCATTTAGGCAACATCAGTTAACACCCGTTACTCTTAGACTTAAATGGTAGGGACCTATTTACAACATTTCAAGGGTGGCCGGACACATCCAGCATCCCCCATGTGCACGCCTATGCATACAACACAATACACCATACAATATACTATAGCACATATCTCTACCCCTCACTTCATAGATTTATTTTTATCTTTGGTTTATTACAATGTTTCAAATGCAAGTACGTTCCTTCCTAAATTACTGGGTAAAGAAACTGTTTCTTTAACAAAAACCACTAATTCATGTAAATCGTTCCATTCGTGTTTTAATCAATTGTTATATAAAAACTCACCGTCAATATTTATATGGGTTCAGAATTGAATATGATAAATGAAGTACAAACCAAGTGTGAATGAAACAAAAATTCTAAGAAAAATGATTAAGATCAGACAAATAAGAAATTAAAAATTCGTTCAAAATACATTCATTAAATGTATACCAGTTCGTTGAACAATTTTTTCCCCATATATAAATATAATATTATAATAATTAAATAATTTTTAGATTTAATATTTATTAATATTATCATTATTGAAAATATTGTTTTAAACATTATTATAAAATTAAATTTATCTACACTTTTTTAATTTGTTTGCTGCCAACCTATAAAAACGATAAATTAGAGAATGATTATAGTATTAAGAATACAATTAATTTAAAATTTAATACACTAAATAATGTCTACAATATATTATAATTGATAATTAGACAATTCATTAAAATGTACATGGGCTTAGAGGCGTATTTTAGGGGGGAAGGGGGCAATCCGTATTTAAGGAATCGATTATATGTAAGAAGCACATTTCAAATTGCTTTATAACAAAATCGAATTAATTAAAAATTTTGATTTTCTACAAAAATGTTTGTATAAAATATGAATTAATTATAAGAAAAATTACAAAAAAACATACTGAAATATAATAATTGAAGGCGAATGGACTTTTATAATGATGTATTTATTATATTTTATCAGTATCAGTACTTACCAATGATCAGTGGTAACATTAAAAAATCAATATTGAATGTTATGAATTGGGCTTTTTGTTGGGTCCTTACTCATTGTAAAATCAAATAAAATACAATTCTAACTTTCAAAACGAAGACAGGTGTTAAAATAAAAAACTAGACAGGAGTCCATTGTAAGTAGATCCGGCATTAGTTTAAAAAAACCACAAATATTAAGGATTCACCTGATTTAAATATTATCAAAAATATTACTTGTAAATTTTGAGCCTGAATTAAAGAAAAAATTTAAGTCACCCCCCCTCCCCTTAGAAATAAGTCAAAATACGCCCCTGCGTGAGTTAGCTTATCTACTCCAACAAAAAACATATGTAGTGACTCATAAGCGACACATTTTACCTTATTATTCATATAAAAAAAGGATTCCAAGAGTAAAAACATAATTTGTGGTTGTTTTTGTTATTTCACTAAAAAATGTTTGTATGAACTGTATGTTTGTATGCATGTAAATTAATAATTCATTTATACACCTATTTTAGTATAAGCTTCTAAGAAAGATGTATGAAATATTTATACAAATTAATGTTTCAGCCGTATGGGTATAACATTATACCTATATTTTAAAATATCTTACAAAATAAAAAGATATTTAAGAGGGTTATAACCCATTAAGCCTGTCCCCTCCAGCTACAGCCTTAAAGTACATGATTATTGGAAAAAGAGGTAGTTATAAACAGGTAGTTTAAGTACATTATTTTTTTGTTGAAAAATAAAAATGATAAGTCGAGACTCAAATCTGAGCTTAAAAATGAAATATGACTTAACTAATGTTTCTATTATTATTACAAACATTCTATACATAAAACTTTTAAAATTTATTTTTCATTTGTGTATATATAATTATTTACATATAAGAATGGTTCTAATTTTAGTGACTAAAAGAACATTGTAACATCTTTAATTCAATGGTACACAGGAAAATTGAATTATTATTTTAGCTGAATTTAAAAGTATTTTAGTGAAATTTTTGACACACATTAAAAATAGCAACCAATACACTAGAATTTATACATGTCAATATTTTCTAGTGCAATCTTTACCTATGGTTAGTGAACAAGTCTTAATTTTCAAGGGAATCCATGATTTGATTTGTGTTATTGGTAACAATATATAGTAAATTAACTATCAAAAGATTTATGGCATCAATAACATATTGATAGAAATTTTTTTTTTTTTTATAATCAAAATATTAACCTTGAGTAACTCCTTGAGCAACAAATTATAATGTTAACTTATCATAAATTAATTTAATTTAGTGTTGAATAAATATTTGAGATTACTATATTTCAATAACTAATAAATTGATATTCATTTATCCAATTCATCTTTAAAAAAAAAAAAGAGATGATTAGCATGGAACAAAGTGTAAATTAAAAAACAAAATTATCTTTACAGCGTTTATTAATTATATAAAAAAATACTTAAAAAATAATTTTACATTAGTTATCACCAAAATAAATTGATTAAGAATAATAGTTTGTCAATTTAAATGTTGACTATTCATTATTATTAAAAATAAATTTGAAATGAATAAACGATAATAACAACTACAATGAATTTGAATAACTCTTCAATTTTTTTGGTTATTTTTTTTTTTTTTAAGCACTTAATATGCCACTAGAAAATAAATAATGAGCACTGAATTTTGAGAAAGGGTGCTCTAACTTTTAAATAATTAATCAATAAAATATTTTTACAATTTTAAAGGTTTTGAATTAAATTAAATAATAGGCCTATATGTAAAAAAAAAAAATATGTTTTTCATAATTTGATCAAATCAGCAATGTTCACAAAGTATGGTAGGCACTACCGCGTCCTAAGTAAAAGAATCTATATCCAACAAATCCAACTGCCACAATACCAAAAGCAAGAACCATGCCACCTGAAATTAATACTTTCATTTTAGTTATTTTATTACATATGTTTTACAATAATCAATATACCAAAGAAACTTGGTCCATCCCAACTTCTAGCTGGAATTGGAGTGGGCTCTGGAGGTGTAGGACCAACAGTTGTTACATTTGGACTAGTAGTAGTAGATGATGGTTTAAGAGTAGAAGTAGTTGGTTTTAAAGTGGTTGTATTTGGGCTAGGAGGTATGGTAGAAGTACTTGGTTTTATAGTTGTAGGAGTTGTAGTAGTTGTAGAAGTTGTAGTATTTGGGCTTGGAGATAAGGTAGTAGATGTAACATTAGGGTTGACGGTGGTTGGAGGTACAGGAGTGGTTCCATTTTTTATTGAATCTTCAACTGGTGCAATTTTAGTTTCTGAAACTGAACAAATATTTTAAAAATAATCAATTAAGGATTTTTTTCAAAAAAACTATTTATTATAACTACATTGTGAAAAAAATGTGTAACTTAAAACTATATAGAAAAAAAAACAAATAAATAAACTCATTTAATATCATTATTAATTCATTAACTATCAAGCAAATGATGTAAGTTACACTTCACACACATTTTTTTAAGTTATTTAATATAAAAAGACTGGCTTCATAATATAAGAATAAAATAAAATATTATTTTTAGTTCTAGTTCTGAATAGCAAATATTCTTCATAATGCAATATATATATGGTATATTCTTAGTTATGAATATAATATGAATATCAAATGCTTCAGGTAAAAAAAAAGTCTTTATACTCAAGGCCTACTTTCTATATTCCATAATATGAATACAATAATATAAAATATAACTTAAAACCTAGATAACAACTAGTGCTAAGATATATATGTATAATTATTTTTAACTTGCAACTTCTGATTATTGCTTTGGTAAGTCATGCCCATGAAACACCTTGTATTTGTAGTAAACCATAGTTTTAATTTCAAATATTTTTCGTCAAAACAAAATGTAAGTAAATATTGCATAAACAATACATCACATACTGAACAAATGCTAAAATGACCTTCAGATTCCAATTCCTAATCTAATGAATATTTACTATAGTTAAATTAAATTATTGGTTGTTTAATCACCAAAAAAAGTTTTAATAGAAAACTATAATAAAAAAATAAAAAACCATAAAGTTAAAGAGATTTCCTTAGTTTTGCTGGGAATTTATAACAAACAACTTATAATGCCTTGTTACACAATATTGTAAAATAGTAAATTAAATAATTATACAAATAATTTTTTTATAGTTATAAGATCAAAAATTATTTAAGTGCAGAGTATTAAATCAATATATTTTTGTTTTTAGAAGTTCCATAGAATACAAAGAAAACATTTAAAGAAGTAACTTAAACAATACATACTTTAAGTTTTAAATGTCTATAAGGATTTTTTTAGTTTTGAGTGCAAGTCTATTTTAGTACATTACAATTACATTTATTTAATATTCATAAATGTTAATTTTACCATGTGTATTATGTATATCAGAATTATTTGTAATTAATATTAAAATAAAGTTGGAAACTCATTATTTTTTCCTTTTTTTTTTTTTTTGTTGCTGATAAAAATGCATTATAATTTGATATTTATTTTGTATAATTATCTGAATATAATTAAAATATTTAAAATCATCAACTACTTCATCCAGTCATTTGCAATAAAAATATTACAATAATATTTCATTACACATTTATAAAAAAAAATGTATACTTTTTTAATAGGCATAAATTTATTGAATAACCAAACAAATTAGTCTGCTAAATCCAAGAGAATCAAAATAACGACAACCAATAACCATTCAACACATATCATGTACTATTTCCAAAAACAAATAATAGACACTATTAACCAGTACATTTATAAATATAAATAAATATGTTAAGGAAAAATCAAAATTGTAATTAATTATTCAAGGAATACCAATTGCCATGCAAATTACTTGACTGTAATGAGTTCTTTAGATATTATATATAACAATACACAACAAAAGTACTATAGAATCCCTTAAACTTCATAAAATTTGGCAGCTAAAATCTCTTAAAGAAAATTGACAATTCATAATAATTATATAAGTATTTCAAATAAGAAACAGCTTTTTACTATTAATGTCAGTCTATCGAATACTCCAAATTAAAATCACAAACTAGAAAACAAATTATAAAAACTATAAAATACAAACTGGATACATTATTATTAGTTACTACTAGGGTTTCATTGTGTATTTACTGTAATCCACTAAAAGAATTAATTTTAATTTATTTCAATTATAACAACAAAATATTTGTAATAAATGAAAAATAAATTTAAATTAATTGATCAAATATTAATGTCATATCAACTCATAACAAATTATAACAAATACAAATTTTGTAAAAATTATTAATTTTTTTTTTTTTTTTAATATAGATAACTTAGTATGTATTTATACTTAACTACAAAATAAAAGGTAATGATTCAACAAAAATTAATTTAATCTAATTTGAAAATTAATTTCATACATTTTTTAATCCATTTCAATTTTGTCAATAACCATATTGTTTTAGTTAGTTGTTGTGAAACATTTATTTAATATCGGCCAAAAAATCATCAAAAATGATTCTTGGATTTTAACATATCCTTCACTATTCTTGGAATTGTTTATCCGATAAATTTAATTTTAATTTTATAATTGTCCACAAGTTTAATTTGTTGAGTGTGGGCTCTTATTTGTAAGTCAATAAAAAATTCTAAGTGGTTAACCGTTTTTTACGGAGCATCCGAGTTAGGTCCGATTACTAGGGGCTAATCACAGGTAATATACTAGTTAGGTCACGGATTTTTATAGGTACTACACTAGTTCCTAAATATTTTTTGTTAAGTATTACATTATACTAATATTATCCTTCCCATTTTAATAGACTTAGGACTGTCTATGATCTATTTAAATCACCGGTATGGTGAAAAATGTTTTTTATTGTTTTTTTATATAGTTTATTTTCTATTAAAATATAAATTATTAGAATTGTACTGGTAAAAATATTAAAATTGTATTAATATTATAGTATAATATTTTTGATTATTATAATACTTTTATTACACTATACTAACTTTCCAATACTATTATATAAAAATATTATTTAAATTATAGAATTTTA
The DNA here is from genome assembly GCF_003268045.1 of Sipha flava. Lineage (NCBI taxonomy): Eukaryota > Metazoa > Arthropoda > Insecta > Hemiptera > Aphididae > Sipha > Sipha flava. Next base: position 2,105,347 of record NW_020273099.1, read on the forward strand.
AAAAAATGTGGTCCTGTCATCTAAATAGATCATAGACTGTTCTAATTCTGCTAAAATGGAAAGAAAAATATTAATATAATGTAATACTTACCAAAAAAAATTCAGGAATCAACTAGTGTAGTACCTATAAAAATCCGAGACCCAATTCGGATGCGGTCATTTTATGAATATATCCATGACTATTTAATCAGGTCAGTGAAGGCAAATATGTGAACAATAATAGTATAAAATGTCCATGACAATAACCACAATTAAAGGAATCTAATCTAATCTACAGATTAATGCAATCTTATTAGTATAACAAATAATATTTGTATCAATAAAAGAAACCCATAGATCAATACAATTCACTTAGTAGGTCGACTAAAATTTGTAGACCGTGTTGTAGACCATTACCAATTAAAAATAAATTTAAATATTGTACCTATAAATCCCAAGTTTTAGGTTTAATTTTTAAATCCTTAAATAAACCATACAAAATAACTCTAATACATAATAGGTATAGTAGGAATACCTAGTTTAACATAGAACAATAATTATTCAATCATATGGACAAAATAACACCTAGCTGTAACTTATACAACATTGAATATTTAATAAATAACCATATGTTTTTCTCCAAAAAATACAAAAAAATACTAATCAAAATCTGATTTTAAAACATGAAGTATTTGAAGAATTGAACATTTAACCAAATTGTTTGAAAGATAATGCAGATTTTATTAGTAAATTGAAAAGGGGAACATACATAGCCTTTAGGTAATGTGGAGAATCGTTATGTTATCTAAAAACTACAACATAATAATCACAAATGGACCAAGTATTATGGTGTTTCGTTAGTAAATATTTGCCAGCAGCCACACAGCAATAACACATTTGTTCCTATTTCAATAAAAGTTAGTTGGGACGAAGAGATAACGAAATATTTCATATTTGAAATACATAATAGAAAATATCGGTTTTATTTCAGTGGAAAAAAAACTCTTTATCGTCGTAAACGCCGTGTATGACAAGTAACATAATCGCGGCGCACACAATCGAAACCATTGTGCGACCATTATGTTTGACCTTCAACACTGACATGCATGTTTTGTACCGATAAAAATAATAAACAAAAAAGGTAATAATAATAATGACGACAGATATAGTGGATGATTGAATTTTATGTTCAGTTAAAATTAAAAATTGACATAAACAAATCAAATTGTTACTAAAAATTTAACCATTACGGAAAAAAAAAAAATAATGGCGACTAAATGTCGTAACAGGGATAGTTCTTTGACACGGAGACCACAATCCATTGGGTTTATATGATGGAGAGGTAAATGAGGAAACAATATTGTGCTGACAAGGCGAATGATGAACGAACCGGACATCACGATAAGCTACCGTTCACCGCGATAAAAAAAAAAAAAAGGAATATGAAAGCATTGTGAATCTATGCCACACATGTAAGATGACATTTTATAATATTATAACCGGACTACGTACGCATAACGTCCGTCCGTCGAAACAACAGCGATCAGAAATTACGTGACGATGCGCACATAGTTGACCTTGAACAGCGACGAAACTGTTCAATTCTATAATACTAAGTACGATTGTCGTCGTGGTCAATAATTAAATACTCACTCGGAATTACGTCAACTTTTGTAGTGATGTTGGTCTGGTTGTCGACGGCCAAGCAAGAAATGGCCAAGAACGAGAACAACAAACTAGTTTTTAACAAAACCATTTTTCCAGATTAAATATTAATGTTCGAAGTAGATGTAAATCTAAACGACGGAACAGCAGCACGGAATCCGCAGAGATGTTGTCAGGAGTGGACGCTCTACGGACGATGCACCGGCAGCAGACAACTGAATCGACTTCGAATCAAGTATCAATTGTCACACGACGTTCTCTACAACGGGAAACGGGCAGCAGTGTTGTTACGACTAAAACGAATAATAAAGAGTATGCGGTTAAAGATAAGTGACGTGTGCCAGTATCGAGCGTGTGTGTGTTTACACTAGTGTAATTCGTCCAACAACAACAGCACCAATGTATGTGTGTGTGTGAGTACGGAATTGGAAAATATTAACTTCTGGACAACGTTCGGTGGTGGCGGCACGGCCTCGTTTTTGCAATTGAACAAATCAGCTGTGCAGACGGCGATGCCGGAGTGCTGAACTACACCGTTGAACGTGGAAGAATTCAACTGTTTCTTGGAAGAAGAACACTGATCAACGTTGTGGCCGGCGACAACTGTACTTCAAGTTGTGGCACACCGCCGGTCATTACTACAGTTGCACCGGTTGTACTTGTGTTCCGCTGTCGAGTTGTTACCATGCCCGATAACGCAATTCCGACGGCCGAGCGTTTTTGTTCGATCGAAAAACAAGTGAAAAACATCAACCTTAAATGTAAAAATGTTCGTGTATAATAACCGTGAGCACAAAGTCTTGTAACTGCTTAACCGACGATACATGTTTGATGATTTTTGACATATGACCATGATCATTTTCAGGAACTCCTGTTTTTATGTGCACTGATAATACGCTTGATAACATAATGTAAACAAACAATTTGCATCCGGTGGTCATCATCGCCGACCCATCCTCATCCGATGACGACGTTTCGTCCGACACCTCGTGAAAATATCGATTTTCCTTTCGCGCGACACCTCGTTCCGTTGTTATTGTTGTTCTTTTCGTGTTCATTTGTCATCCACAAAATTCAAAACGTTGTAAACATGACAGAAGAAATCGTCCAGAGCGATGAAGTTTTCAAAAAACTTGATGCATTAAAAGACATCAGGTGAGATACATTCCGATTATCATTAATACCCTATTGTCTTTATGTTTCGTTCGTATCCTGATTGTTTCACTTTCAAATCTTTATTTTCTTACTCGTATGACTTGAATTAAATCGAAAACGTATTACTGTTTTTAAAATTGTTTAGTGTTGTTCTGTAACTGACAAGACTAGAAATTTTCATTAGTTCTCAATTAATCATTATAACATTTTGACATCAAAAATCTTTAAGTGAATCATTTTTATAAATTAGGTATTTTTATTTACTTTGTATTTGCTTCTAGACTAAATCCTTATTTTTATACTAAAATAATGGTTCTTTTTATAGAGACAAAACAGATAAACTAGAAACTCTAAAAATGAATATTCTGAAAGAAATTGAAGCAAGTGATCAGGAAGATAAATGTCTAATTGAGTATCGCAAGGAATTGGAACTATTATTACAAGAAAAAATGGCACATGTAGAAGAATTAAGACAAATTCACGCAGACATAAATGCGGTTTGTAAACTAAATGAATTTTTTTTTAATTTTAAATTAATATTTGTTATATACTTTTAGATGGAAGGTGTGATAAAAAAAGCTGAAGAATCTAGAAATCGATCAATGGAACGCGCTAAACAAGTTCATGATGAATATAAACCACTTAAAATGGATATTGATCGTATGCGTCGAGATTTACTTGGACTAGAAAGATTACCAGAACTTCATGAAGAAGAAAGTGATCTTGTTCGACCTGAGTAAGTGCTTAATATTAATATAATTTTACATACCTAACCTTTAAATTTTAGTATATATAATATATAATTATATTTTATAAAATCATATATATTTATTTTCTAACTTATTTTAAATATTTTTATTAGTTTATTTGTACAAACATATTTTGATAAACAAATTAAACCTGCTGCGTCAACACCTCCCAATTCAGATTGGCATAATGGTGATAATGTACCATTAAACTTTACTCAAGCACATCAGCATGCACAAGCAGCTGTAGCTGCTTTTCTTGGATCTCAAGCAGCTGCTGTTCAGTCGACTCCACTTCAACAACTAGCAACTAGCAGCAAAATGGTTAATGGTGGACCTGTAGATACTAGACCAATACCTCCAATTCCAGGACCACCAACATTCAGGTATTTATCCTGCAATCTTCCAATTGTTTATATACAAATAAAATATTTATATAAATTATAACAGTATATTATTAAAATAAACTCAACTTTTTTTGGGAATTGTAAATTCAGTAAATTTATAGTAATAAAAATTAGTATTAATAAATATGAATAGTATTAAAGTAATTACTTATAGTAATGACTAAGACTGGGATTTTAATGCACTAAACATTTTTATTGTTAATAATTTTAGTATAAATAAAATTATATGAACTATAATAAAAAGTTAAAAAGATGCGAAAACTCTTAAAATGCACTATAAAATTGACTTAAAATGTATTCAAAAAATATATTACAAGTGTATTTAATATAGTATTAGTATAAATTTAAAAAAAAAGTTATACATAAATTTATATATCATAGACTTGTATTTCATTTAATCTGAAAAAACACATAGTTTTACACTCGTTATCTAAATTTTGACACATTTCAACAATTTTCCGATAATATAATATGAATTACGAGTACTTACTTATAATTTATTATATTTATATAAAAACCATGTTTATGTAAAAATCTTAAAATTTACAATTCATTTTTTGTTTCCAAAAACTCTAAAATTCCCTAAAAAATTAAGAAAATTACCTAAACACTAAAAAAATGCAAAATAAATTTTCTTATTCTCATTCAAAAGTACATAAAACAAATTTGTGATAAGACGAGCATCGCATAGTTAGCTTTGGAAAACAATGCAAAGTGCATCGAAATCCCTACCTTAGTAATGACTATTACTTTTCTGGGATATATCTTAGGTTTTTGACATGGTATGCATTAAAATATCTTTATTTCCTATGGTAGTATTTAAATTATATAAATATAATATTCTGCTAACCAACTAAGCCAAAATATTTTTATAATAAAACCTGCCAAAAAAAATATTTTCTTGTATCAAGTTATTAGATTAAATTAACAACCTTAACTTATGTTATTCTGGTAGTCAATATAAATAGCTCAGTAAATCAATAAAGTATTCAATATTATTTTCATTTATATTTCAAGTATATATACTGCCTATTAATTTATGAATTGAGGCTCATTTTCTCACTTATTAATATATTTTTTAAATTTACAACAAATTAATTGTGTACATAATTATGAACAATGAAAACCAGCTTATAAGTAACATTTCAGTTGTACAGAGAGACTGTTTACTCTAAAAACATAATGTTTATTTTCAATAGTGGTTTCCCATCAGTTTTCATCTATCAGTATTTTTATGATTGCAATTTACATGTTTGCCAAGTTTATGAATCATTGACACTAATTAATTATATTTTTTTTTATTTGTTTAATTATGTTATTGACAAAATTGTAAATAGTGGCTTTTTATGGTGATTATAATAAATTTAATAGCTCAAATAACATTTTTAAAGTTTATGACACCAGAATATGATTAGACAAAATATTCCTAAACCTTATAAAGGGTGAAAAAAAATGATACATAAGTATAATAATTTTTCACCATCAGTAATAACCAATTCAGAAAGTTGGAAAGATACACAGGTTAAGTTTACCCTTTATGTGGTTCAGTTTCTCTGAAAAAAAGGTTTCAATTGTTTGTAAATTCTGTGCAAATGAATTAGTTTATTGTTAAATAAATTTTATAATTAGCCAAAGATTAATCCTTACTGTAACCAATTCAAATTATTGAAACTTTAAAAAGTGCAGTAGAATCTAATTAAAAAAATATATATATAATTTTCCTTGGCGATTTCTTATACTATAAATTTATTAAATTTAAATTCTTGATTGTTTAAAAAAATTAATTTATTTCTACAATATGGTTAATGAATAATTTTTGTTAAAAAAAGTTTGTTTTTAATTTAATAAAGTAAATTCCCTGATTATTGTTTTTATCTATTTAGACAACAACCACCACCAATGAAATCATGCTTATCGTGTCATCAACAAATACATCGTAATGCTCCAATTTGTCCATTATGTAAAGCCAAATCCAGGAGTCGTAATCCGAAAAAACCAAAGAAAAAAGATTAACTAGCAATGAATCAGAGTGATAAATCTGAATTGAAACTTTTAATCAGAATTCAAAGTATATGAAAGTTAAAATAAGTCTACTAGGCTGACATTATATTAGCTTTTAAAAGGGTAGACATTTTAGTTTTATAAAAATTTGCCTTTTGGTTATAAGTATTAAAATCTTTAGATGCTTAAATACTTTATAACTTAAAATAGGCTGGAGGAACTAATCATAACATTTTTACTACTGAACAGTATTTTATAACTATTTATTTTTAAAATTAATAATGTTAAGAATTATTTTTATTGTATAAAAAAAAACAGTATTAAAAGAAAATTATTTCAAAATCATGATTATCCTAAGTACTTAAATTTATATTCCTAATCTTTTTTAATAAATTATTCATTAAAATAAGAAATTATTTTTTCTTCATATTTCCTTTTTTATCAAAGTATTAATTATTTTGTATATTAATTTATTTTATTTTTAATAAGATTATAATTGATGTCTCTTATGTTTCCTTGATTTATTATAACAAATATTATCTGAATTTATTTATATTTGTAAATAAATAATTTATATTTAAACATATTATAATATAATTAATATATAATGAACTATGCCATATAATACTAGAAAAATAATAAGTGTATATATGTTTTATAATTTGTTTTGTGTTTATTGATTTGTTTATTATTCTTATTTCATTACAAATAACCAATAATACATTTCATTTTGGAACTAAATTCATTTTTAGTAACTAACTATAAAGAAACAAGTTTAATATAGAGTATGTCTACATTGTTTGGAAACTTAGTTTTTACATTTTTATGTATATCACTAACTAAAAATGAATAATAAAATAATAATTACATTAATAAAAAATATAATTACCTATGATTGGTATAGATTATCTCAAGTGTTCTGTTCCTTTCTTAAAAATATTTTTTTTTTTTTTTTCAAAAGCATTACACTTCAACAATAATATATTATCTTCCAGTCCATTTTTATGCATAAATGGAAGAATACCTAATTTCAAATTAATGTAAATTGTAAGTTAATTTTTAAAAATGTATAATATATTATTATTTTATCTTTACTATATCAATATAATAACACTCAGACAGCATGTCGCTTTTAATTGAATGTACGTTTGTCTAGTAAATACTACAATATTCATATATTATCCATCGACTTGCTAGACTTTGTTTATTGTAAAAATGCCTGAAAAAAGCTGTAGGTTTGTGTATGAAAAAAAATTGGTAAAAAGCAACTATAAGTATTAAAATGACATAATTTTGATTTGTATAAAATGGGAATGGTCTATAAATGTCTGTCTAACAAAAATGTTGATACCTACCTTTTAAATTTTAGATTGGATTTGTGTAAGACTGTGAGGTAAGTACATACTTATTTTCTCCAACATTAGCCATTGTTTTATATTTTTTACTTATTACTTAAAAGATTTTTTCTTTTTATAAATTAGTAAAAAATGGTACAAATTAAATTTATATCTGTGTTTTTATTATCATCTTATTGAATATATAAAATTATATATATAAATATGTATTAATAATTTCATTTTTGGTCGATATTGAAAATTAAAGATACAAGAAACATAGAATAAAATATTTATACTTATAACATGATATGTAATAAAAATAACATGAATGAAATTTGACTATTAAGAATATCTAATCATTATTAGATTTTCAAGAAAAACTCAATAGAATAAGTAATAAATATAGTAACAATGATAAATCTTAATAAGATTTTAGTTAATAAAATATTGTTTGTACTTATTGTTTCACTATAAAAAACCTATTGGGATACTTCATAATTTTTATAATGTATAATCTTATATTGAATATATAATAAATGTGTGTAGTTAAAAATTTAAAATAAGAAAATTTTATTAAAAATATATTTGTTGTAAACAAGTTATGAATTTTAACTAAAAAAGCAACAACTATTTTGATATTTTAGAGATATTTTTATTTTTATATTTTATATTAAATTAAAATTGAATCATTCACATAAAAACTAATATAAATAATTGATTGGAACAATTGTAACTAAGTATGAAAATTTTATGAACTAATACAAATCTTATTTGTTAAAATTATGATTACTAATCTTCTTTAGATTTTTTCTTCTCTTGTTGTTTAATGCGATAGTCAGATAATGCTGCCTTAATAGCATCCTCTGCCAGCACTAAAACAAATAATTTTGGAAAAATATAATTACTTATAATGTAAAAAGGCAATATAATAGTTTTATACATATATTAAGTACCCTTTAAATTATAATAAATAAATTAGGTAGTCAGTATAGCCAAAGGCATACCTAAGGAGATATTCATACCCATCTTGAACATTTTAACAAATTTGGAAAAAAGTATTGTTATATATTTTTATATGGTTTAAAATTAATAGCATAAACATTTACCAGGGTTATTTAAATAATTCATTATCGATCTATATAGTACTAAAAAATTCATTATTACCAATATTTTTATCTCATAAAATATATACACTTGAAATACACGGCATTAAAAATATGAACGCTCTCAGAAAAAATAATTCTAGCTGCACCCCTGAATACAACACTAATTAAAAATTATTTTAATCAAAGAAATTTATTTTTTATTTTTATTAAAAACAATTAACACATTAACTATCAAATGAATGTGATATTATTTAAAATATCTTTAATTAGACATGGATCTTTGTACCATATTTTATATGCTTCAATTGTTTAAAAAATATATTAGTATATGTTTAATTGAAGAATACCAAAATATTTTTCATATCACTGAATATAGAAATCTGCTTAGAAACTTGAGATACGTATAATATTCAAACATTTTTAACACTATATTTATAGCTTTAAAAATATTTATATTAATCCTAGTAAAATAAATTATGTTGAGTAAATCCAAAATAACACACTATCTCTTTCAAAACCTATTCCCTAATAATTATATTATGGCATATACAATCTACTCAGTATAACTTGTACCTAGTACGAAATGATAATGAATTTAAATGTCATTTTTGTTCATAAATTGAAGTTGAAAAAAAAAAATGTATAACCATATTTAATTTTAAAGTCAAAGTAAATATAATTAGATAATTTATTGACAAGAACAATGAAACCTGATAAAATTATGGATCACATAATACATGAGATAGTCAAGGTAATAAGCAAATTAAAATAGACCATAACATTTTATAAAAGTAAGTTTAGGTACAATGGTGATTTAATATACCATAATAATGAAAAAAATTAATATCTAGTTTAATAATTGAACTCAATTATCAAAACCTTGTGATACTAATACATTTAATTGAAATATATTTTGAATGCTAGCTAGAAATTTAAGTAGTATGTTTTAGTAAAGATAAGTGAAATTACTTGAACAATGAAGCTTCACTGGAGGAAGAGAGAGTTCTTTAGCAATTGCTGTGTTTTTCAAAGACAACGCCTCATCAACCTTTACAATTTAATTGAATATAATTAATTCCTAAATACTTTATAGGAAAATATATATATACAAACAGTTTTTCCTTTAACCCATTCTGTAGCTAGTGAACTGGAAGCAATTGCAGATCCACAACCAAATGTCTTAAATTTAGCATCAATGATTCTACCATCATCATCAACTTTGATCTGTAACTTCATGACATCACCACAAGCAGGAGCACCGACCAATCCCGTACCAACATTTTTGTCATTTTTATTTAAAGATCCAACATTACGAGGATTTTCATAATGATCAATCACCTACAAATAATGTATTCATTTTTATATCATATATTGCATTAGTTATATTTTTACTGTGACTTGATCAGTTAATTTAACCCGACATCAGTGGCACGGTTTAAAAACACGTGAGAGGTAGCATCGGTCTTTTTGACCGAAGAATACAAAATTATACATTTTGATCTATTATCCGTCAACTAAGATGATTAATATTGTTAATTTTCATGTAAACATAATATTTATTTAATATGATTTATATTTTACTTATATCTAATTTTATGCATTTCGTTTTTTATAATTTTCAAATAATGAAAAGTTTTCAAAATCCCAAAAATAATCAAATACTTAATAATATTATTAAATAAAAAATTATAAATAATTTCATTCGTCGATACATTTAAAATTAAAAATAGATTTGATTTAAAAAAAATATTATTTTATAAAATGAGTGACTTAACACATATTCGTCCGAATTTTCAGTTTCGTCTACTGCCATGCTTCTAGAACATTCGGGACATGCTGGTACAGTATGTTCTCGATAGATGGGTGAATTAAAATGAATACAGCGGCTAAAATTTTAGTCGATACTGAACAGTCAAATGTCAATATAATCTTGAAAAGCGTAAATGTGTGGTGACTGATAATACTTATTACCTACTATAATCACAGATAGTATAATATATCTATGGGTTTAGCCACAATGCTTATAAATAGACAAGTTATAACTGTCTAAACAATACGTTGACGTCAAAATTAATTATATTATAAATAAATAAAAACAATTATAAAACCAAGAAAACAATGTTAAATATTAACGAAAATATTGGCATCGGTCATTTTAACCATAATTTTAAAATAAACGGTATAAGTTCATGTTAACGATATAAATTTACGTTAAAACACAAAACTACTCTTTATGATTCGAAGAAAAGGTACTGAGTAGAAAAAAGACAGATATGGTTCCAATTATAAATTATTTAAGAAATTAAAAAACTGTCAGTCAAAAAGACCAAAGCCACTGATGCCGGGTTAAGTAATAAATTTGTTTCAAGTGATTTTTAATGAAATTAACTATATTTTATTTTAAATATTTTTATATATTTCTCAATAATTAGATTTTTCTTACATATTTTGACTATTTGTCCTTTAACAATTTATAAATAATTCAATACAGACAATTTCCCATACTTCCAAAAGTACGTAAACAAAATAATACCAATTATTAAATTTAATATATGTTCGATATTTTGATGTTTCAATATTTTAGACAAGAAAAATAACTTTAGTTTAAAGTTAAGGACTCGTTGAAGAATCTGTAAAATGCATAGAACAAGTACGAAGACAATTAGGAGTTGCAATAAAAGAAAAAATGTAGTGTATTAAACAAAAATCCTAATTTAAACTACCTTAAATAAATTAGAGATAAACATTGTGGAATGAATGGTCTAATATTGCAGAAAGAGCTCATTCCTTTGGACATTAGAAATATAAAATTTGCACCCATTACCTCTGTAGAAGTCGAGCACTTCTTAATTCTGTACAAATCTGTTACAACCAAACAGTAGATCATTTAACTTTGACAATTTGAGCAAGTAAATGGTATCTCATTTCTATCAAGATGAATAAGGTTCAATTTAATAATTTTAATTCAAGTGTCTTAATATTTTTATTTTCATTTCTTGTCATTTATAAAGTAATTTGTTATTAAATATATATTTACATATTTTGGTTTTTTTAATACATATAAATTTGAGTCCTAGTTATGACATAATAACATATCCCAATATAACATCTATCAAAACATTTTTTATTCTTTCCCTTAAGTTTTGACTAGTCATCAATTATCCTACATATAATATCAATGGCGTATTTTCAAATTTTTTGTGGGGGGGGTCTAAATATTAAGTACCTATAAGTTTATAATATAAAAACACATACGAGTTATGATGTAAATATGTAATAACTATATTATTTATATTAAATTATGTATAATATTATAATAATATTATAACCCAAGTAATTTAAATGTTTTTATGATTCAAATTATCGAAGGTTTGAATTATTGAGAGTCAACTGTAATTTAATCATTGGAATATTTTTATAATTATTTTAGTTTATAATATAACAGAAAACTTTATGATTTTTGCTTACATTTTTATGATAGAGAAGACATGGTACACTGTTTGCCTTCTTGGTCAAATATCTGGGTACTTTGACTAAAAACATGGTATTCACAAAACGTATATAATCAAAAATTGAAAGAAAACACAACTCTTGACATAATGCGGATGAACATAACCAGAACTCAGTAGCCCTGAAAACGACGAATAGAATGATCAAAACAAGTTGCACAATATTGTACGATAGCAGAACATACTGAAGCACAACAACCTGCGGAAAAAAGAAAAATATGTACAATTTGTCAGGGTAACCAGCATGTATTAGTGATAATAAGTAAATTATAGATACTATATAACAAAAATGTGTTATCAGCGCACCCGGGCCCTTCCTACTCGTTTCCAAACAGCTGCTGTAACGGATCAAGGTCAAGTATAAACTATTGATTGTTCTTCACCATAGACATCTATATCTTTATATGTCTATGTTCTTGATTGACTAAAACAATTGTGGTCCCAAGCACGGATCCAGAGTAAAGATCTGGGGAGGGTCTCTACAATTTTTTTTTATAGGTATTTTATACATAATTTAAAAATTCTGTCATAATAGTAGGTAGGTATAGGACATAGGTAATCAATGTAATAAATAAATTAATAATTATTTAATTTATAAATGTTATATATTAAATTATAAAATCTTAACGTCTTTTTACACTGTCGCTTTTTTCAAATCTATCAATTATTTGTTCAATGTTAATTTTAACTTCCCTATGAACACATAGTAAACACAAAGAAGTAAGGCGTGTGTATTGTATATATATATATATATCCACCTTGTTTAATATATTATATATTGGTTATATTCTTTTATTATCAGATATAGTATATTATATGTGATTTGAAAAATAGTAATATCACGATGTGTAGAATTATAAAAAAAATTTGAGAAATAATATGTCTGGGGGAGCCTGTGCCTCTAGGCCACCCCCTGGATCCGTCCCTGTGTGGTCCAGACATAAACTATATTCATATAGACCATAGACCTCTTAACCAGGGGCGGCTCGTCAGGGGAGACTGAGACTATGTCTCTCCTTAAAAAAAAAACAGCTACTTGTAGATAATAACTATTTAAAAATGTATAGAAATATTTTTATTTTTATTGAAAATACTCGAATGTTATAGCGTTTTCTATATTTATTATTATAAATTTATGACCACAAAATATAAAACCTATAAATAGTTATTTGGATAGAGACACTATTTTAATAATTTCGACGATGGTCGCCGTTTCAGTGAAATTGACGTCCGACAGGTTCAATAGTAATATGCAATCATTACATTGTAATGGTTTGGCTTGTTGGGCGGAGGGGACCGAGGAGAATAATCCGCGTATTATAGACGCTATTGAAACTTGATTCAGGACAATAATTTCCGTGCCATCGCGGCGTCGTTAATCGCTGTGCACTGGTGCTCTGAATGGTCCGGTCTAGTACGGTCCTAACACATAAAAATTATTGAATCGTCGGTTTGGTCTGGTTCAATATTTTTAGGAATAGTTCAGTCCAGTCCTCAGATCAAATGTATTATTTTCAGTCCGGTCTGGTTTCAAAAAAAAAGAAATGAAAATCAGTCCAGTCCGGTCCCAATCATAGTACTTAAAATCTAAAGACAGATATTGTTATGTAAACAAATAAAAGGAAAAAGACCTACAACTTTAGGTATATATTTATTTATAAAATCGGGTAGTCCGGTCCAGTGTAAATCTAAACGCATTATATGGTACGGTCTAGGTTAATACAGACTACAACTTACGGATCGGTCCATAAAGAATCCAAAATGTATTAAGATCAGACCCACAGTTCGGTCTACGGTCTACTTTATTAAATGTTATTTAATTACTCGTCCGGTCCGGTCTAAAAATATTATGAAGCCGTTGGTTCGGTTCAATGTTGGTCTTTGATTAACGTTTAAGTGTGGTCCGGTCCGACTTCGGTCCCCTGGTAAAATTTGTAGTCCGGTCTGGTTCTTAAAATGCAGAGCATTACTGTGCACCGTCATTTACAAACTCGTAGTTAAAAAAATTGCAGAATTGAATTAGTTTATAAATAAATTTACCATTAAATTAAGTTAAAGATATTAACTAAATATTAAGTATAATTAATTTTCCAATAAAAGGGTTTTTCTTCTTCGTCGTTGTACGGAGTTTATGTTAAATAATTAAATCTCAGAATATTTACTATGAGCCACTACTGTTCTTAACTAAGTTAATAATACAGTTGGACCTGATGGAAGTAATAACTACGGATAAAACAAGAATTATGTAGACAATGGCATACATATGGTGGTGGTTTCCGGGTTTAAATCCCGCCCGGGGCCAAAAAAAAAAAAAAAAATTGTTTTATTATTGATGACGTGTAATATATTCGTAGTTTCTTTATTATGCTTTGAACTTAAAATATACAACTATACAAATATTATAATAATTATATTGATAGTTGTTTGAAAAGTTTTGTTAACTATAATGTTTTTATATTCCAATAGCAATTCATTAACTGTAATGTAAAAATAAACTGTAAATTGGTAAAACATTTGTATAAAATAGTCCCCAAAACTAGCTGAGCGTTATGATTATAGCGTAATAATAGTAGGGGGACACTAAAATTTCTGAAAATTAGTTGGGGTACTCCGACCCCCTGCGTCCCCCCTCAAGTCGAGCACTGGATGTAACTCAACAGTAATAACCAGAGCTCGGGACTTTATGTACTTAAAATTTTAAGCTCGATTCACACTAGCGGTCTCGGTTCGATCCGATCACGGTTCGGTCACGGTCAAGAATTATGACATATTATTCACATTCCCGGTCACAATCAAATCAAATCTAGATAGTTGGCTCGTTACCACTGGGTGTTGATGTTGTTGTAAGTCCTATAATAATGGCATTTTCAAAACTTACTTTGATGAAAATTGCACTAATTCTTGATGAAGAGGAAGAAGTTAGCGTATATTTCTACTTTACCGGACACCTTTTTTTTTGTGATTTTTGTAATTGAAATATATGTAGGTAAGTACGCTGAAAACGATGGTGAAGTCAGAATTTGGGGCTTGGACTTTGTTTCGAAGTTATCGGGGAATGAAGTTCGCTATTTTAAGTTCACTGTGCCTATCATGAAGATTGATGCTAGCAAAGCATCACTGCCCATACTACGACATAACTTAGAAGTTAGAGAAAGGAATCCAAATAGACGATTTTAGGTTCACCCAATGGTCCGGAATCGCCAAGAGGAAGGAGTATTTTCAACACTATCACCAAATAGTAAACGATGACGCCAAATTTTTTAAATATTTTCGTCGTTAATTGTAAACAAAATGGTAAAAACTTATCAAAAAATTATGTTACGACCAAAACTTGCGCGTTGATTGATTCACACTTGACAGTCTCGATCAAAAAGCTCATGACCGCGGCGGTCTGGATCGCGCATCAACCGGTCGATACCTGACAGCGACCAGCAGTGTTTACACTTCCATTAGATTACGTGTTACTGATACTGATCGGACCGAACCGAAATAGTCTTCAGAGCTAAAAATAAAATGGGTTCCCGAATAAAATAAGCGAAATAACGCTATTGAGTCAGTCGCGATAATTCAGTTGGGTTGCACACACGTACTTGTTGCTCGCTCTCTTATCTAATATTGTGTCAATTTATCATTTTTAAATATTAATTAACTCCGTTTTATTTTCTTCATCGTCGTTTTCATCGTAACTGCTGAGTGTAAATAGACCTTGACCGTCGCCCGTACTGGCATGCCGCCTTCGCTGGGCCGCAATGGGTTCTCTCCCTTGTCATCTCAAGATGGTAATGACACGGTTTTTACGTCCAAAAAAACAAAGCCAAGTCTCCAATATCATTATATACATATTCAAAAAATCACAAATCTTCTACAAGGTAAGTCACCACCATTATTGCCTTTTAAAAGCACACCATCAACAATTCCTCTCAAAAACCATACTACGGAAGGTACTTTAGAGACTAAAGATAGTCCAACTAATATACAGCTGAATATTAATTTACCCATCTCGGACCCAGTCTTCCATATCAGGCGCAAAGTAACTCAACGCGCATGAAACATTTTCCAGTGACTACACCAGCCCCCTTCATATAATTATTTCGTCTATCAAAACAAAAATGTTGGTAATCTGCATCCTGTCAAGTTAGGCAAACTTTTCATTAAAAACTTCAAAGGTATTACCAGCATATCACCAATTGATTCGCACAGAGTCAAAATTTTGACTCTCCACATTATGCCAATATATGTCTAATTTTTCCATGGCTATCTGAAAATAACTTTACGGCTAGTATTTCAAACTCTCTTATTTATAGCCTTAGAGTCATACACCTCGATCCGTGTGTATCCGAGGAAGATTTCTGGGAAGATTTTAAGTGCCGCTATAAAGCTGTTGAATTTCGCCATATCAATATTAAACGGGATAACATTCTAGTTCCCACAAAACTAGTTGAAATCAAATTTCTGTTACCTAAACTCCCTGAAAATATTTGCATTTTCAAAGTTATTCATGTAGTTTCCCCCAATATTCGTTCACCTGTCTAGTGTATGCGTTGCCTGAGGTTTGGGCATACTCAGAAATACTGTCGTAGTAAAGAACGTTGTAGTCATTGTGGTGAATTTAATCATTGCATCGACACGTGCGAAATTCGTCTAACTACTGCTCCATAATATTTCAATTGTAATTTAAATCATATTGTCTCCCACCGTTCCTGTACTGAATGGTCTATCTAAAAAGACATCAAAAGGATCATTGCGAAATGTTAGATACAGGTACTTAAACGGTTTAGAATTGTTTACCAATGTGAATAGTTCATTTAAACTATTTGTCCACGAATTTAACATCTCTAGTTCAGAGTATTGTGAGTATTTTGCTTTTAACATTTTTTTTTTTTTGCATATGGCCGTTAGATACATAGTATCTGTTGGATAAATATTAATCACTCCCTTGATAAATTTCTGGATCCGCCCGTGCGCCTTTAGTGCCCGGGTGCCGAGTAGCGACCAAATATATCGCACGCAGTATTATGACTTCTGAGAAATGACTATGAGTAATATTATAGAGAAGTAAATTGTCAAAACAATTATTTGTAAACAAATAAACAATATAACATATCGTTTATCGATCACTATAGTGAATTCGATGAATTTGTATTGTTATAATAATTTGGTTAATATGTTTTAATTGAGAAGTTTAAATGCCAATTGTTTTAATTTTTATGTTTACGTAAACAATTATTTTAAATTAATTATAACTATTTGTAACTTCATTGTTGAGTTTAAAAAATATAAATGATATTATATCATTATATCATAACTATACAATTGGCTTACCAATACAATATTAAGTATATTATTTAAAATTAAAACCAATAAAAAAATTAATCTACGAAAAACTAATGGGGTTTCATTATTTGTTGAATATAGTATTTCTTAGTTAATCATTCAATAGCAATTCTTGACAGTCGCACTTTCGGTACCGCTTACGATCTAGTAGACAAAGCACAAATGATCATCTTCATTTCAAAAAAATAAACACTAGTATGTTTAACATTTTTTGTACAATATATTATTTGCTAGACACGATACTTTTATAGTTGTTGAACGATAAAAATGGAGATTGGCTACACTGCTGCCATGACTCATTTGTTAAATGGTCACTTCGTGGTCGTACAATCTATTCTGTAGTACATCTTCGTAGCTACGTAACTCTAACCATAGTTGAGAGAGAAATATGTTATCTGGAAAATTATACATGATATAATTTGATAAAGTTAATTAAGTTCATGAAAGCGTCTATATTTCTGGCACAACATTGTGTGCTGTTGATTTTTTGTTTACTCTTGGAGTCTCGACTTTATCAAATTTAAATATTCAAACTGGATCATTTGGAAATTGGTCCATATTCTTGTTATTTATAACAAAAAATTTTAGGTTATCTTAATATTTTATTATTAATTTAATTTAAAACTTCAAAAATGTTGGTAGTGAATATTCAAAAAAAAACTACTTTACAATTTTTATTTATTCATTCCTTAACTTTATTGTAGAAAAATGTCAGGCGAAGAAGAAACTTCAAAACACTTACCATCTACATCTGAAGAAACAAATATCACTGAACAAAGCATGAATGAAGGTGATCCAAATGCAGGTGCATTAGTTGTAGTTCCTGAAGAAAAAGCATCGTCTTCAGATGAGTATATTCGTTTACGTGTAATCACCAGTGATTTGACCAATGAAGTACATTTTCGAGTCAAATCCGCAACAACTTTGGGCCGCCTGAAACGCTCATATTGTAACAAACTAGGTTTTTCAGTTGAAGAGTTACGTTTTGTTTTTGATGGACATCGAATCACCGATGATGATACACCCAAAAAATTAGGCATGATGAATGATGATGTTATTGAAATTTATCAAGAAAGATCTGGTGGTATGTAAATTATGTTAGAACTATTAATTGATTATAATAATACTTATATTTAATAGGTTTATGTACGTAAATAATTCATTTTGGATTTGATGAATTGTTGCTAATTATAAAATGTATTTATAAAGCTTTCATGTCTGTTAAAAATAATGTTTTTTATTGATTTCAATAATTATTATTAAATTAATTTTACACACAAATGTATAAAAATACATAGTATTTAATTTTACAATTTTTTTTAAATAATAAACAAACATTTAGTTTATTTAATTAGTACAATGATAAATTATGAAAAATGTTTTATTTATATTTGTCAGCTGTACAGTTTATATATTTTAAATAACAACCTCATTTTCATAATATAATATTTTAATGGTCAACATAACTGGTCTTGGTCATTGGTATTGAGTTATTAATTAGTGACCTATATACATACTCAATAAATTGAACAATTTACTTTTTACTTAGCTGTCTACATTTTGTTCATATATATATACTTTAAAGTTATTAATATTTAAAAATAATTATGTAATCTCTAGTAAAATATAGACGTGTTAAACATGCTTATAGTTTAATTATTAAATAGATTCATGTATCTATTAAGATATTTAAATACACTGACGATTTTACATAAATTTAATTTAATATCATACTTACTTTTAGCATCTAATTAAGGACTCCTTATATATATTATTAAGACTAATTTAGGTAATAAGTAATTTTTAAGTTCTTATATGTTTCATGTTTAACTATTTTTAATAATTTTAATAAATACATTTTTATTGTTTTAAAGTTAAAAAAAAGCTTTCCATGGTTTAATTTTTCAACTAAATTACATTCTATTCATTAAACATTTAAAAAAATGTATATGATTTAGCCTAAACATATTTAATTGTATACTTACTATGTAATGCATTAATTTAGATATCAATTATTTTATAATTTATTTATTTTTACAAATTATATTTACATAAATACAATTCTTTAATAAAAAAAATATACTTAATATTATTTCTCATTTATTATGAATCACCAAAGTAAATACAATTAATTATTTTATTTTAACACTACATATTTAAATTGATAATTTTTTTATTCTGTGTTATTTTTGTATGCTGTATATATTGAGTTAAACCATACTGCTACACCATGAGCTCCAGCATCCATTTTACCAACAGATGTAACACTTTCTACATAAGAAGCCTTACCAAATCTAAAAAATAATCAAATTATTTTGCAATTAATATAACCCAAAAAAATTAAAAATTAAAATAAGATTTTTAAACTAACTCTGCTTTCATTTCTTTTACATTTTTGCAAACATCTTGTACATTCTGTAATGCTTTTTCTAAAATGTTTCTGTAATCTTTAGAGCTAATTTTATAACTTACGTTACTGTATTTCAGAAATACTTCATATATTGCTATTATTGGATCAAACTAAAAATAATTTATTAATTATTTTCATTAAAATTATATTTCTTATATTATGGCTAATAATATATATATATAAGTACAAAGTAGATTTTTATAATCACCATAGTTTTATCTCCTTTTCTGGCACTTGAATATTTCATAGCGGTTTCTAGAGCATTTTGTAATGCCCCTGTCCAGTCTAAATAGTCCTTAGAAGCCAAATGACTTGCAGCTCCCGTCAACAATAAACTATAAAGAGCTCCTGAAGCACCACCCATTTTATCTTCACAAATGAATGCTAATGAATACAAAACACTAGCTGGATGGCTTAACGGAAGTTTATTTAGAGATGTTAACATTTCTAGATAATTATATTACAATACTTTTTAAATTATAGAATTATATTTTGAAGATAAAAAAAATTAGAATTCTACCTGAAGCAAACCGAGAAATAGTTGAACCGTTGTCACCATCACCAATTTCCTGATCCAGTTTGTTTAGAACATCAACATTTTTTAAAATATCTTTTCCTATTTGTGTCAATATATTTTTGAATACTAGGACTGATTTTTCTGATATACATACACCTAACTATATATTAATATATGTTACATTACAATATTAAAATATTTTCAATCATTTTTTTATTATCTTTAAATTAAAAAAAATCATAAAGAATTTATATATATTTCTTATAAAAATGTAATATTCTAAATCAATGTGGGTAAAAACTAGAAAAATTACTTTTATAATAATTATCATTTGATTGCAGTAAAATATTAACATCATAGTTAAGAGACCCTAAATTAATTTAATCATGGTCATAAAAATTATAATTTGATTGGCACTTTATATTTAAACTATAAAATCTATAAATAGCCAAGTATTTATTAGCATTTAAGAAGTAAATACCTACATTCGCCATGTGGTTAAATTAAATAAACTTACTGTCAAAACTCAAATTATCCTTGTATAAGAAGGCAGTATCTATAATTACAAACATTTATTATAAATGAAAATTTTGAAATTATTTTAGGTTTTGGTTACTATACAATCAAAATAAAATGTGTAATGCATATTATTAGAGTTTTTTTTTTTTTTTTTATTATTCAAGGTTAAACATAAATTTACAAATATATATTTATTTTAAGAAGTTGAGAATATAGTAAAATTAATTTAATAATCGACCACTCATGATTGTAATTACTTATTATCTTCACAATCATATTTACTTTAGAATTTATGTCATCAAGAGTTGATGAAATGATATTTTCTTGTATTCTTTTCTTTGTTGAACTGCTGATACTCAAATGATTTCCTGCCCAAGCAAATGCAGAAGTTTCTTCGTCGATATAATTAATCCATTCTGGGTTATCGCTCACATCAATAACACTTAGTTGAAATCCATACATATTTAATGATACAAGAAATGTTCCAACAAACATACGACTAATATTAATTTTTTGTTGCTCTATAGTTTTAACATTTTGATTTATATTAATTTAATAATTATATCAGTATATTATATTATTAACTATAAATAGTAAATATATATAAAGATTAGTATTATGTTATAGAACCAAGAAACTAATCTCTTATTTTGTATTCAGGACCGTATTTAAAATTTTTCCCTAAAGTACAACACTGAAAACAAGTGTCTTCAACTATTCATCAAAATAAATATAAATTTACAATATTACATTTATTTGTATTCAAAAATATTTCAAGGGCGCTATTGCCTACCAAACCACTCTTTAAATACGACCCTGATTGTATAGATATCATTATCCTAGGCCTCGATATGAGTTTAAACTTAGTGAGGCCTAGTAATCATTTTGATATTATAATAAATAAAATTATAAAATTCAATCATAGTTTTAAATAAATATAAAAAACTATAGGTTTTATACTTACCAAAGTATTCTTTGGTGTATTTAGCCAATGCACCCAATTCAATATGTGATACTAATCCTAGATTATTTACTATCAAACAAATAACACTAAATTCTTTTAAACCCAATGTACTACATATTTTATCTACTGCTAAACAGATCAAATCTTTCACATCACATGCCTAAAAAGTAAAATTATAATGATTTATTTATTAGTGTATTATAGGGTAAACGTAAATTGCGCCCGGTATTTTTCAGGTATAAATTTTTGTGTAGTAAATTGCGTCCAATAGAAATATTATATTTTTATGATAGTCATATATTATTACTCAGGGGACACCATGAGGAGGCGACTATCACTGTCCTTCAAAAATGTTTGGTTTACTTGAAATGAATAAATTAATTAATAAAAATAGGAAAATTAATATATATTTTTTTAATATTATGGTATTAATTATAGTTTTTTATATATTTTTTGCTAGGTTAAAAATATTAATAAAAAATACGAATCTAGGACAAAATATCCTGTACTAAAATATCCAAGTCAAAACATCCAAGGTTAAAATATTCAACGGATGAAATATCCAGGGATAAAATAACCAATGTATAAAACAAAATATCCAAATAAAAAAATAATAAATCAGTATATCTGTACATAATTTTTTTATTTATTTTTTATTTAGATAAATTGTTCGTTTTTAAATCAAAATTAACATTATTTAATATTTTTTAATATAGTAATAAAATAATAATAGTAAAAATAAAATTATGTTATGTTGTAACGCCCTACATTAAATAAAAGTTATAATTATTATATAACACAACATATATCTTTATTATTATTATTTTATAACTGTTATATAAAGTATTATTAATGTTAAATGTTATTAAAATGTGATTTAAATATGAACAACAATGTATTTAAATAAAAAAAATTATACAGGTTTTAATAATACAGATTTTTATAATTTTTTTTATTTGGATATTTTGTCCTATATATTGGTTATTTTATCAGTTGAATATTTTAACCTTGGATATTTTGTTACAGGATATTTTGTCCCAATACCAAAAAATACAGTTATAAGTTATCTGCATAGTAATGAGACATCTTCACATATTCAGCCCTTGTAATAGTGTTTTCATTGCATTGTTGAATAATTTTTTTATTTTTTTTTATTTGGTGTTTTGAAATGTAGGAACAACTGAAATGTATGAACCTATAAGGTTAGGTGTTTAGTTATTAGGTATTAGATATTATAGGTATTTATACTAATAATAATTTGTACTAATTTATACTAATATTTATAATATTCATTTTTATATACATTTCAGATTGTAACTAATATTTTATCCATAAAATTATAAATATGAGGTTACTTAGATAGTAGATACTATGGGCGCAATTTACTGTACCCATTTTAGACACCGAAAAACCCCGGGCGCAATTTATTATAGTACTTTTACTACCTACTTAATGTGGGCGTAATTTACAAGCGCCCCACCCAAATTGAATAGTAGGAAAAATCAAAAGGGCAGTTAACTTTATGAATATGGGTACCTTAATAATAATAAATTAATAGTGGACAAGATTTGCATAGGTACGCTATTTTTACGTCAGATATTGGTGGGAACTTTAAATTAATGTACTGAATACATCAACTAATTAATTTCTGGAAATTGGTACCTCTAAAGTCGCACTAAATGATTCACTACAAATGTTCTTGTTATTAACATTTTAATTATTGTCTAATGATAGATTCAGATATTATATTTTCAAATTTCAATAAGATTATATACCTTAATTCTTGAAGTCCCTGCTTCTCCGTGCAATCCAACTCCAAATTCAAACTCGCCTTTTTCAAGTAAAAAAGATGGATCATTTCCTGGTACATTTGATGAAGTTGCACATATTCCAAGTGATGCTAACTTTTCATTAATTTTTTTACCAATATTCAATAAATTGTCAATACTCTCACCACGTTTAGCTAGCGCACCTAATATCTAAATGGAAAATAAAACAAAAATAATCACTATTGCAATCATAGTGATAAGTTGAACCTGATTTTTTTATGTCGAACGGAACTCGAACCGAACATCGTCAAAGTATTGTAAACCCAAATAGAACTATAATTTATATAATTTTTTATGTAATGTAATAATATATTTAATTGTATAATTTGTATAATTTGTATTATACATAATATATATGTTATATTTACATACAAATTGTGGAACATATGTAGTAGTTACCCTCATACTTTAAAAAAAAAAAATCTTTTTCTTAATTCATAAAACTATTGATTTTATTATATATTTCCTGGTGGGGGGGGGGGTTAACACCCAAAATCCCCCCTTGTGGATCCGCCACTGCATCACTAATATATGTATAGAACTGGATACAAATTTTACTTATGTTCTACTGAATCAAATTGTAATATTTTTGTATATTTTATAGTTTCATATTTTAAATACATACAAGGTAGGCAAATCAAACAGTGCAGTTTTGAAAGTTTGGTACTTCCCGTGTGGTGGGGATAGTGCGATTAAGATGGTGTCATTTCATCGGGCGGGTCATGCCGTTATCTATCATTACCATGGTTTGGTCTGGTGAACAACGGGGGCTTCGCCGTCTGTACGTTTTTTGAAAATTGTCGATCTTTCATTGCAACTCGGCGAGCTTTCCAACTGCAGTTTAACCTTGGGCGTCATTATACCGTACCTCACCATAATGTAATCGCGAATTGGGTGCATCCATTTGAAGAAACTGGTTCTACACTAAAACCTAGGGGTTCAGGAAGACCCAAGACGGCAAGTACACCCAAAAATTTGACGAGAGTGAGAGAAGCTATTGTTCAGTCGCTTACGCGTTCTGCTCGAAAGCATTCAATTGCATTGGGCATTTCTAACCGCTCAGTAAGGAGGATTTTACATCAAGACTTATTCTTCCACCCCTAAAAGATTATGATTGTCCAAGAGTTGAGTCTGCTTGAGTTTCAATGACGAAGCTGTGATAGATATTTCCTATGCACTTCGTCTCTCTGAGAGATGATGTAAGGTGGCCCGCGCGCTCACCGGACTTGAGCATTTGTGATTTTTTCTTGTGGGGCTACCTGAAGGAAAAGGTTTTTAAGCATCGGCCTCACACCTTGGAAGAACTCAAAGAGCGAATTAGGGAGGAAATTGGTGCTATACCAGTCGAAATGTGTCAAAATGCGGCAGAAAACTTCAGAAATCGCCTTCATCAATGTATCGCTGCTGACGGCCATCATCTTTCTGATGTCATCTTTAGAACTTGATACATAAAACGGTATGATGTACTGAATAAAATTAAATAAATATAATGTCTGTAAGTTGCGTAGTTTTTTGTTAATATCCTTTCAAAATTGCGCTGTCTGTTTCGCCCCACTCTGTATTTCAGTAGGTATATTTTTGAAGTTTTTTAAAAACAATATAAATTAATGTATTTGTCCCAAATATTCTTAGATTCAAGTGCGATAAAATTTAAATTATTAAAAATCTGTTACAATTTATGAATTATATAAAATATGAAACTAATCCGTCATTTTGATCACAGAAAGTTTTTAAAAAATATTTTTTAAAAATAATGATCACTTATATAATATGATCACATAAGATGGTAACACATAAATAACAATGAATCATCAATAAAAATAAAGAACTAAATGAAATATTCTACTTATTTTTGCCAATAAAACAATTAAAATTTATGTAATTTTTAATACAAAACATTATTTCACGAAAAGTATACGATTACCTTTATAACATACAATAAACCACACATTCCTCTTTTGCCTACTTTTCCACCGGGCCTTGAACAGTCATCACCAATTATTAATTCAGCCACCTGAAATTAATAATTTATTTTTATACAATATCCTTATTTTAATTTTAATACTTTACCAAATATTATATAACTTACTTCAATATTATCAATTTTTTTTGCTTTTTCGCAGGCTAATCCAAAATTAAAAACATCACCAGTGTAATTAGCTACGATAAGTATAATACCACCATTGCCTATTAAATGATATAATTCTAATTTAAACAGTTTCTATAAATAATGGAAAAAAGTTACTTACAATTATAATTATTCAAGTATTTTATTGCTTGATAAATATTCAGAGATGAGCAGCATGTAAATACGTGACCACTCACAGATGCCGATAACATCCCATCACCTACATATCCTGAAATACATAATAAACGTCCAAAGTTAAAAAAAAGGTAAATTTATTATAGTTTAATAACTCGGATTAGGAAATGTGTATTAATATACATAAAAAACCCGATATTTCTTATTTTTGAAAGTATAGTATTATGATTTCTAACTAATTATCTGGATGAATTGTCACCATGCCGTCGTTTAATTTAAATGAGATCTCCAATGGTTTACTTCAGAGCCTTGATCTATAAACATTTTGTACGAAAATTGTGTGTAAAAAAAATACTAAGCAATGCAAAAGGTATATATGGTGACATAATTTTTGTTTCACGGATAACACTAATTCTAATGGATATTCCTTTTAACTTCAAGATTTTTTTATTTATATTTTTGTTATCTTAATCATTAAAAACTTAATTTAATATGTCTTATTTTATGGTTAATATTAGACTATATTGAGTAGATAATCCTAAATTATATCTCAGGATTGATTAATTGTTCCGAAACCATATACTTATTGGCATATATATACATGTAATTTATTTCATCTTCTTTTTCCTTGCTTTTCTCCCAACTATTTGGAGTTGGCTACCTTTGTATTAAACCTTCACTTATCTTAATTATCTACATCTCCTACGCACACACCAACTATCCTCATATCATTCTCAATCATATCCAACCATCTCTTTTTTTGGTCCTTCTCTTCCTCTTTTTCCTTCAACGTTTATTTTCATAACCAATCTTTTTTTGTTTTTTCTCGACTCATTACATGCTCAAACCATCTCAATTTATTTTCTCTCACATTGTTCACTATCGATACTACACCAATTCCATCTCTTACATATTCGTTTCTTATTCTATATTCTCTTGTCAATCCACTCATCCATCTAAGCATTCTTATACCCGTAACTATTCTATTCTATTATCCTGTCAACAACCCAACACTCCGAACCATAAAACATAGTTGGTCTCACTACTCTTCTTAACATTTACATTTCAGTCTCATTGGAACTCTCTTAAAACATAAAACACCCGATACTTATCCAACCGCACTTAGGTAGATTTATTTCGTAATATTCTTAATATCAACAGTTAAGTGAAAATACATTATTAACTTTTCTTTACCGATGCATTTAATTTTAATAAAATTAAAAATGTAGCCTAATAATTGATTATCTATTTCTATATTTTACTTACCAAATGGGTAGGGTTCATGTCCCGCTCCACCACCTCCAAGTAAACATACGCGTTTTTCTGACTTCTAAAGTATATTTTATTCATTTATTATAATTAACAGTACTAGTAGTACCAGTGGTGGACTGGCCTGGGCGGAGAGTGAGAGAAATCCACCGGGGCCGCTGTCGTGAGAGGCCCCTTCGTTATAAAATTTTTTTAATAAAAATATATTACATTATAATTTTATATTCAATTATGCTATAGTTACTAAATTAACAACAATTGATTATAAAACACAAATACACAATCCTGGGGCACGAATTTTTTTACATAATATTATTATTTACTTGTAATATCGTAGATATATCTAAATTTTGCTAATATAACCGAAGAGAAAAGTGACATGGAAATCGAATTAGAAAACAAAGAAGTTAATGGGATCCATACAAATATGAATCCTTGTAAGATTGATAGTGTAAATATTCGTTTTATTTACAATGTTTATTTAATCATGATCAATAATATTTTTGTTTATGGTTTCAGGTAATGCAATTTACAGTAACCACGTCAAGAAAAATTGCTTGCATAGTATCTAAGTTTGATATATAATTTAAATTTACATGTGTCTGCTTATACTATACTATGCAGAGCGTATGCATTTTTTTTAACTTTATCAGTTGCAGAAGTTACCTGTGAACATACATTTAGTAAGCTGAAATTCATTAAAACTAAATTAAGATCCAATTCAAATTAGAAAAATTTGGAGTTTTTGCTTTTAATGTCAGTAAAAAAAGAGCTGTTAGATGAAATAGATGTCAGAAACCGTTAACTATTTAAAATAATCGTCCACCGTAATGCATCAAATGTTGAATTTATAAATTTAAATTTAAATAATAAGCATTTGATATTTCATTCATTAATTTGTTACCTATTATACTCGTATTATTATTATAAACTATTTCTGCCAGTGATGAGAATTATTCGAGCATTCGAATGTTCGACCATTCTGATATCAGTATTCGATTCTACAATACAATACGTAACGAAAATTATTTGTTAATCATTAGTTATTTGAAAAATAAGTACCTAATAAATTGTTGTCTCAGTAATGTCTAAATTTAGACAAAAGATTTTAAGTAGTAAACGATATAATATAATATTATGAATGATGATAAGTATTATATATTTCTAAAATATATTGGCGGTGCTAAACACCCTTTTAGGAGATTTTAGCCTATGATAATCGAGCACAGTGGGCTGTAAATTTTTTGATCATACAAAAAAAATTGTGGGCTCCTCAAATCTTCTCCACCCGGGCCGAAGTACTCTCAGTCTGCCCCTGAGTAGTACTAACACTTATCAGTAGATAATTTAAGCATATAAACATTTACGACTTACCAATTTTAATCCAACTATTCGACTCTCTGGGTATACATTAAATTCAGGGTAAGTGTACGCTAACCCATCAAACATTTCTTTTAGAAGAACCCGACCATTTTTCAATAAATATTTTTCGTCAGTATTTAATAGTTGGTTGGTCATTGTAGTTTTTAAAATGGTATAACACTGAAACATATTTATTTTTATAAGTAATAATACCTTTAATTATTTTCATATAACTCGCTTAAATAATTTAAACTAGTAAGACTCATCGTACTATTAATTTAAATCTTAAATTGTTATAATGCAGTGGTGTATTTTAGACTCTTTAATGCGTCATTCTAAAAATTTAAATATAGGATATTTATAATCATTTTTTCTAGTTCTACAGTATTAGCAAGGCCGGCGAGAACTTTTGAGAGTCCCGGTGCTGTGTGATTTCTGGCCTCCTTTACTTACACTTGTTTGGTTAAGCCATACATAAGTACTACTTGCATTGATTAAATATATTTAATCTAGGCTTGTACATATTTTAGTAGAGTAAATATATTTAAATTTGCATCTTATGCTACGGCGAATGAGATTATAAATTAGTTTTGTATAAAAGGCTGAGATGACGGGCCCTTTCGAAGTTATAGACCATGGAGCTCTAGTCCTTTCTACCTTGCCCTTTCGCCGGCCGTGGGTAATATAGATATAAATAAAACAATTAAATTCACAATAAATTTACTGAAATTTCCCAGTAAACACACAAAATAGATTATTAAGTTAAGTTTGTGGTTGAAATTTTTAAAATTAAATAGTAAAAATCACTTTGTGTTTTAGTTTCATATATCATATACTCGTAAGCAAGGGCATATTTGGGGGGAAGGGGGCATTCACCCCCCCCCATGGCTCGTATTTTTTTTAAATAAAATAATTGATTTATTTAAAAAATCTAATGTATAAATAATTAAGAATATAAATTACTAGTCTATCATTATAATATGACAATAAATTCAATAATGTCAATTTGATCACGGGTATCAATTTGTATTTATCTTATATCATAACATTTTTGGTTGTGGAACAAATAGTGGTATTATCTCCACAGATATTGCTGCGGTTATAGACATTTACAATCATAACCGAGATATTTATCAGATAATTTAAAGTAACACTTTTTTTACCACACATTTACTAGTTAGTCATTTTTTGGTGCATTTATGCATATTATATATTTTTGTATTTATTGGAGTTATATAAGTCCTTAATAATTTTACTCGCCTATTTTTTTTTTACAAGATAATACCTGGTACTTTTTGTTTTGCATAGGTATTTAGTCATTTTTTAATGCACAAATGCAGGCATATTTGTGTATTTTATTGAGCTAAAAGCCCCTTACCCAAATAATAATCATAATAACTGACAATATTTGTTTCCATATTCTTTAACTTGCAAATATTGGTCAGAAATATATTTTCTGTATACGCCACTGGTTGACATAATACACAAAGGCAATATAAAAATAGTAGACATAAGTTTCCATTACCTACCTGATACTCGATGCGATTTTTCAGTTACCACAACTTTAAACACTTTAAACTTCACTAACTTCAACTTCTTAATTAGTTATAATTTAGAACGACAGAACTAGAAAAATAAAAATATGTAATATTATTTAGTATTTTTATCCGAAATTATTGATAATATATTGTTATAAACTATAATAATAAATCGTAATAATCTAGACCTATATTACAGAAAAAGTAATGAGTATATGTATTTAAGAGACTGATAATTAGCTAATAATGGGCGTGAATGAATAATAACAGTGACCTAACATTAATCAAATTATTAGATAGTGTTACCAAGTAAGTTAAATTTATCGCTGTTAAATTATCACTCTTTAAATGTATGTTATTTTTTGTTAAAAATTTGAGTAATAAATATTAAATCGTGTAAACAGTATGCAATTATATAAACAAATTTATAATTAAATATAATATCTATATTATAATAATTTACACCATATCACATACTTCGACTGTTGGTGATTATGATTTTGAAGTGTTTATTGTAAAGTGAGATAATAAAATTGGAATGTTAAAAGATTGACATATTCACATATAGGCATAGGCGAATATGGGGGGGGGGGGAATTGGGGGTGCTTAAGACCCCCTGAATGCAATCAAACCACATCAAACGTCAAAATAAACTTTGTATTTTAATATTTGTTGTTTATAATTTTTATTTTATTTTTTTGGTATGTGAGAATGGTCTGAAATATTTACGAACTATCGTTATTGGAGAGAACTATATTTTTTTAGATAATAGAGGAAATAAAGTAATAAATTTATGCAATTATAATTTAAAAAAAACAATGTGTAGTTATTCAATGTTTTATATTTATATTTTTATGTTTCTATTACCTGTATATATTTGGTGCTTCAACTAGAATAAAGTAGGAGTAGCTATTTATTTTTTCTTAAATGACAAACACCTATATTAACCACTAATTATTTATGGCCTAAATTTTTAATGAATTTTAGTATTTTAGCCAACTCTCTAAGTCCAAAATTGACTATGTTACAGCAGTTTAAAAAAATAATAGTAAAATGCAAGGGATTTTCAGTATTTTTACTGTAAATCTGAAAATAATTTTTCTAGGGTTATTCCGATTTAAATTTTTGCCTCTATTTATTAAGGTGAAATTTACACATTATTATAATTTTAACTACTGTTAATTTTCACTGTTTGTGTAAGAATTATAACATAAAAACCATAAATAAGTATGTTATTAATTTCGCTACATTAAATGGAACTATTGGAATGAATAGAATAAATTAATAATTAATAAAAAAATGTAATTCTTATTTGAATAATAAGTAGGGCCCGGAATTGTATTCATTTGCATATTTTTATATATTAAACTAAAAAGTAGCTAGGTAAGACAGAAATTTCGCATCGAGTACCAGGTAGGTAATGGAAACTTATGTATACTATTTTTATATTGTCTTTGTGTATTGTATCAACCAGTGGCGTATACAGAAAATGTTTTCGGGAGGGGCTACTATGGAAAAAGTAAAATTACCACTGTAATCTAAGAATTACTAACAAAACATAGTAGGTGCTTATCAAAATTTCATTTACAGAATGTCCCAAAACGATTTTTTTTTCCCAAAACGCAAGTTCTAAATAAGCATAAAGCACCATTAAAATATAATATACGTTTAAAATAATTTTTAAGTTTTTAAAACATTTGGGGGGGGGGGTCACTAGGCCACCCCTATGTACGCTACTGATATCAATAGTTTTAAACAAATATTTTTTTGTAATATGGCAGTAATAACTATTTATAAGCTATATATAATCTGTGATACTACTCAATAATAAGGTTATCTATAACTAAAAAAATATTATTTTAAAATTAAATCAGAGGTATTAAATTTGTTAGGGGTTTACCAGGGGCGGCTCCGGAGCCTTGGTTGGGGGGAGGCAAGTTATAATTTTACAAAATCTTATAACAAAAAGAAAACAATAATTTTTACAACACAAATTCAAGTTACCAATTTTTAAAATTGGCAAAAATATCAATAATATGATCTATTTGATCTAAAATATCTACTTTATGATATACATCAGTGGCGTAAACTGGGTGGTGCAAAATGGCACTTGCAACACCACATCTAAAATGTGATGGTGCAAAGATATGTTTTTGCACTATCAGAAAATCATTGACATTTGTATACCTACCTATAATATTATTTTCAAGAGCCAAGGAAATCAGCATACTAAAAACAAAATTTGATTTTTTTTTTTTTTTATTAATATTATAATAATAAAGGTTTTAATGCTAAAATAATTCAAAATGTATTTGTTATTTAATGAAATATATGGGAATATATATAGTTTATTGGGAAGAATTTTACTTAGGAAATTAGAAAATTAGTGTGTTGGAAATTATAAATTGAGAATATGCTTCTGCACCACCAGAAATTGGATCTAATTTACGCCACTGATATACATTAATTAGACATAATGCTGATAGTCTATTTTCAGTCATCCTTGAATGAAGCTAGGTTTTTAATTTCCGAAGTGTGGAAAAACTCCTTTCGACCGTCATACCTCTGTGGCTCTAACTAAATACTTGTGTGTGTCGTATAATAGTTCATATTATAATATGCATTTTTGCTAACAATATTAATTTTTTTATAAATATATATGATAAATTCTTGGTTCTAGGACTTAAGTTGGAAAATTGGAAATTCGTACTATCTAGTCTAAAGAAATATAATATAAATAAAATCATTAATAGCGATTAACCATGGTTAATTACTATTATTATTATTATTTGTAATGCATTACAAATGTAATCGCCATTACTGATTACTTTAAAAAATGATTAATTGATTAGTAACTAATATAATTTAATAAATTAATCGTAATCGATTACGTAATTTCATCGTAAATTAATCGATTTTGCCCAACACTGCTGTACGCAATATATTCATGAGTCGTGGCTTGGCACATCAACCAACAGAACCTTTATGGCAAGGGTCACTATTTAATATTTTTGAAAGGACACATTGGGAATTTTTAACATTTTCCGAGGGGGGGGGGAAGGACCATCAAATTTAAAGCAAATATTTTTAACATATTAAAATGCGAAAAAATATTTGGCAAATTATATATATATTGAATCTTATAATAACATTTTACATCGGAAACATTAAAAAACAACTCATCGGTGGTAAATCAAACGGACAAAGCCCCTGAGTGATTCGTTTAGATTCATAATGTTGCTATAATTTATAATTATTATTATTAATTATAATTTATTTTTTTTTTATTTATAATTTGTATGTATGTTTGATTTCACCAAATGTATTCTCATAATATCAACCTGCAGAATGTAATACATTAATATATGTCGGCTAATTTATGTATATGTATATTTATATATATACATAAATTAGCCGACACAGCAAAATAAATACCCAATGGGCAACGATTAATACATAATAATGATAAATACTGATTTTGGTATACCGTTTAACGTCAAAGAAGAAGATCCAAAGTCAAAAAAGTCGTAAGTTGTTTGATTTTCAGGTAATTTTTCTAATTCTACTGGTGTATTTTTTCAACAAGTATTTTGGTGGCTGTTTTTTTGAAAATTTGTATGAGCTTGTCATGAAATTCCGTTTTAACGCATGTCAACCAACGTTTTTTAAAACGCGGATAAGACAATGCTGCTATAGCATAATAATGCTATAGCAGCATTAAGAAATTCGGAAGTAGTAAAATTTAAATAATTTCCAAATCTTTTCTCAATACTTTTTAACAACGCATTGATTATAGGTTTACAGTAAATCCAAGTATTATGGTCAGGGTTTGCTAATATTTTGATTTTTCTTCTCAACGCTAATAGGCATGGTAGTACTACACCATAATATGTATTTATCTCACCTTGTATTATATCTAACGCTTCCGAAATAGGAGCTGTACATTTAGTGTTCAGTGTTCTTCAGTGTAAATGTTCTTCTTGTTCCCGTAAACAATTTTTGTTATTTATTTCTAGAGTTCTGTTTAAATTTAAAATATTATTTTTAATGCTTAATGTGGGTGTGTGAGTCGAAGTGAGTCGTATAAACTATGCCATCGCATTTCTCCGGATCTACTTAGTGTATGTCCTAATATATTTTGAATTACTTCAGCCGATTTTGGCCACCCGGATAATTTCCAAAGAATATTACATTTTTTAATTACTTGGTCGTGTATTAAAGACAATTCAACAGAGCCTTTTATTACTTTATTTATGTCTGCAGTGGCACATAAATTAAGCATTCCATATAGACTGGATAACAAGATATAATCCCTAACAGGAACATTAATATGAAAAACAGATTTTTTTCTGATGTAACGCTCATACGGAAATAAAAATAAGTATATCCTGTTGTTAGAATTTAATAGCTAATACAAATTTACATTTCTATTGTTTATTATTGTAGGTATATATTCATGCCCATTAGATTTAGCCATAAGATAACATAATACGATAACCAAAATGTAGTGTAATATGGTGTACAATAATATATTATGTATATCTATTAATTAATATTAAATTAAATATTATTTTTTCAGTTTCTATTAACCGGGACAAACAGAATGACCAAGCGAGACACTGGGATATATCATTAAAACTGGGACTGCTCCGGTTAAATCAGAACGAATGGCAAGCCTACTTTATACATATTGGAAAATGTGTGGTTATGACGTTATGATAGCCGCCATTTTCGTTTGTATTGTCCCGTTCAAAATTTTAATATTATTAGGTTAAATTTTCAATAAACAAAAAAAGCGAATAGTTTATTAGAAATTTGTAATTTTTCTCAACATAAACATTGGTTCTTATATCTTTAATTTTTTTTTCTTAATCCTTTAAACATTGAGTAAATAGGGAACTATATTGTTGACGTCAGCCATCTTTGTTGATAATAAATATCCAGGAATCTCGATTTACACTCGTTTACTATCAGGTAATTTACTATTTACTTATTTTTTGTTTTGTTATTACCATGTGTTATTGTTTTAACAAGCGTTAATATATCTAATGAATGTGTTTTTATTATTAAACATAAAATTAAATGATAGATGTGTGTGAAAATTTGGAGATTTGCTTGGTTAATTAGTTATTTGATAAGTGTATGATTTCCCAAAATTCTCGTTTATAATCCAGATTGAGTTTTACTATTGTCCGTTGACGTTAGTGGTGAGTTTTTAAAAAGACCATTGGTATGATTAGTAAAGTGCATTTGATATTATTAACTCTTTGTAGATAATGTCAAGTAATGAAGAAGTTCCAAATCAGCCATCTACATCTGAGCAAATCAGCACTTCCGAGCAGCCTACTGAACAGAGTGCTCTTGAAGTCAATGCCAATGCTGGATCATTGGAAGTTTCTGAAGATAAATCTTCAGTGTCCGATGAATACATTCGTCTGCGTGTGATCACCAGTGAGATGACTAATGAAGTTCATTTTCGTGTTAAGTCTGCCACTACTTTGGGCCGCCTCAAACGTTCTTATTGCAGCAAATTAGGATTTCAAGTAGATGAATTGCGTTTTGTATTTGATGGGCATCGAATCACCGATGATGATACACCAAAATCTTTGGGTATGATCAATGATGATGTTATAGAAATATACCAAGAAAGATCAGGTGGTATGTAATGTCCAAGCACATTAAGATATTTAATTTTAAAATTCACTTATCTACTGATGTGTCCTTAAAATTTATTTCATATTTTGATAAATATGGGGTTCCTTATTAAATATATATATTCACAACATTTTTTCAGTTTTTAACACTAACTAATAAACTTTGGTTATTTTATTTAAAGCTATACATATTACAGTTTTTAAAAACAACAGAATATTTTTACTTTGAATTTTCTTTTTTGTACCAAATTTTGTATTAATAAAGTATGTGACCTATAGACTATTTTTCTGGTTTTTTATTTGACCTAATTTACCCTGGATTAATAATGTGAAAATAACTTGATTATTTAGCTATTATTATTATAGTATAATATGGATTATTTTAGATATTTATTATTATTCATTTTGATTATTAAAATTTGCGAACATTAATTGGTTACGTTTAATAATGTAAACAAAAGTGTACACATGTTTAAGCAGTAGCTTGTATTGAAGGCATTAATTTCTAAGACCAGTGGATTTAAAAGTATAAATCAATATAAACTGATTATAAATTGATGCTATAAATACAACATGTTAAGTATAGTTTCATCCCCAGTTTTGTCTATTAAAACATTTTTGTATTTAGATGATATCACATAATTTCAGTATCATATATGCATAGTAAATTGCTGTTAGCCTAAGGTATTTAGGTAGGTATTTATTCTAATATCCAATCTTATCTTACATCTTATATTTTATCTTACTGATTTAAATGAATTAAAAGTTAATGTTAATTTAAAATTAACTCCTGTCAAATATTTTAGTTTGTACCTGTACAATATAACATCTTTATGTAGATACAGTATGTGAACCATCTGGTCATTCTAAATTATTATTACTTTTATTGAATATAAATTATTATTTTCTTATATTTTATTTCAATGTAATAAAATTAGCAAATAATATTATTTTCACTAAAATATACTTAATTATGATAGTTATTATACTTTACTACAGTTAACAATTTTTGTAAACCATTGATGAATTTTAACATTATAGTTTTGATTGTTATATGCAGGGCTTTAGATTTTATGCATATTGCCTATTTAGCAAATTTATATTTAATGAATATTTGTATATTTTTGTATTAAAATTTATCTTGAACTTGATTATATAATAATCTTACATAGGTAATTATAAAAATTCTTAAATTAATTTGAATGTATTTTTATATATTTTTGTTTCATCTTCTTTTTTTAATGTCATTTAAATGTGAATAAATAATTTTATTTCATATTTAAGTATTTAATTGCATATGTATGCATATGTTTTTTCCCAATTGTAAGTGCATCTAGTCTTGAGCCCTGGTTATATAACTGCTACTCCCGTACTAAAATGTTTTCACTATAATATCTAAGCTGATTTGATATATTATCGTCGTGTATGTATACTTAAAATTGCTTGTCCTATTAATATTTGTAGATACAACACTCCATTTAAATAATTGTATTTATTTGATTTATTAATATGAACACAAATCATTAGCAAATGCTTTTGAAATTTATTTGCATTCATAATATGTACCTATGCTAAAAGCAAACAATTCAATGTTATTTATTACAGAAAAAAAATGTTATTAAATAATTTTTTTTTTTTTACTTATGACAATATTTTTTATACAAATAAAAAAAAACTTTACAAAAATTGTTTTACAGTTCATTTATCATGTAATTATACCATGAACCTTGTATTACCATCAATGATATTTAGACATTATTGAAAATAGCTAATCTTTTATTTACTAGTCTTTTATAGAATGCTTATAATGCCAAACAAAGAGACAAATAATTAAGAAATACTATAATTTTCATCAAAAATAAAATATCAATGGTTGTGATAAAGTACCTATTTAGAGCAATGGCACAACTAGAACTTCAATTATCCATGGCAAAATAATCCAGCAAGCTCTTAATCTTACAAAGGTCCATCTCAGCTAATAGATGATAAATAATTATAAATATATTTAATATACAATATTGAATATGGTCACTTTTTACTATACATGTGTTTTTTTTTTTTGTTTAAATAATATAAATGAGACAATAATAAAATTTTAATTATTTAATCTCTAATGTCCGTTCTTTAACCAACCCAATCAATACACTTCGTCAATTAAAACGACGCTGGCCTAGAGATCTACTAAACAATTAACCTTTGATGAGTAATGAAATTTAAAGTGGTGTCACTGTAGGCCCCATTCTTTTAAGTCCACATGTCTTTTTGTTTTCTTACTATAAGCCTTCAAAATTTACTTATTGTATAAACTAAATGTGTACAGATTGTAAATATTCATTAAAAAAAAAAAATTAATTTACACGTAAAAAAGAAAGGTTCAGTGAGTTTTATGAAATTAAATGCTTTTAATTTAGCAAATTTATTGATTAATTTTCAAAGTTAACCTCTCAAACTGTTGTTGTTCAATTGAAAGTAATGCCAGGCCATATATTCCATCTGATACACCAGAGATGGGCAACTCAAAGTTACTAAAGAGCCAATTTATAGAACTTTGAAATCTAGCGAGCCAGAGTAAAGAAAGTAATAATTAAAAAAAAATCTTACCGATAAACGATGAAATGTTATGAAGGAATTTTCAGCCCATACTACATTTTCAATTTTATGAAGTAATTTGAAAATGTAGTACGGGCCAGATGAAAAAAGTATGCAAGCCGCCAGTTTCCCATCCCTATGATGTACAAATCGAGTAATCGACCATCACCAATACTGTTTCCTAGTCTAGAGGTTATATTTTCTCTAAATATAGAGTGCGTTTCCTTGTTATTTCTCTTCCAAAATGATTATTAAACCTATATATACTAATACCAAAGACGACGAGCAAACGCTGCACAAAAACTTATGAGTAGAGCGCGGATTTGTATGCACTTAAAAGTATCGAAATATGCCATATAATATGCAGTAAAAATCATGAAAATATGTAAAAAATATGCAAAAAATGTGCAAGAATTTTTTATTTATTTAAAATTTATAATTCAACTTATAAAAATTAATTACTTAAATACTTAATATAAAAAAATTTAGGGAATTTTCTAAACTTAATTTAGTTTTAAAATTTTATTTATTATTAAAATAAATAATCATATGCATTTCAAGTTTATCTTCTATGAAGCTGTGTCGTTTATCGGTCAACATATTTTTAAAGACTGAAAACGAACCCTCGATGTCAACCGAAGTTATTGGGGCATATTTGAAGCAAGTAGTATGTCGATAATCGACTGATACAGCAAGAGCGATTAAGTTTACGTCATAATCCATTATTTATTTTATAACTAAATATATATATATATATAAATTATTATTT
The DNA here is from genome assembly GCF_003268045.1 of Sipha flava. NCBI lineage: Eukaryota > Metazoa > Arthropoda > Insecta > Hemiptera > Aphididae > Sipha > Sipha flava. Next base: position 2,144,269 of record NW_020273099.1, read on the forward strand.
AGTGACTATGAAATTTATTTTTCTACTAGACAAAATATTATTTTATACATTTTTTTTTAAATTTTCACACTTCAATATGCAATAAATTTTGAATTTTGCCAAAATATGCAAAAATATGCAAAAAAAATTTCACCTTTAGCTTCAAATTATGATGATTCGTGGAGATAACTGACAAAAATCCAAAAATATTGAAAGGAAAAAAATATGCGGTTGCATAGAAATCCGCGTTCTACTTATGAGTAATCATTTTCTTTTGTAAAATAAGTTCCATAATATTGATATAAAGTATAATTAATTGATTTTATAGTTTATATAATACAACATGTAATGGCCCAGTAGGTAATAATAATAATAATAACATACAACATTACCCGATTTAAAAAAAAAAATGAATTTTGCAAATCTATAAAAAAAATATAACATAGTCGCATGGCCTACAGTAGTAGACAACTTGTAATATTGTTGATATTTTTTGTTACACAACGCTCGTCAACGGTCGCAATGATACTATTACTATTACACAATAGTAAAGATAAACAGCCACTATATAGTACAAGGCACTATAAGTTATTTATAATTAATAAAATTGTCAATATTGTAATAACCCGAAAATACAAAAATAAAAAAAAATATTTAAGAGGGTAATATGTAAATGTGATGGCTATTTATATTGTATTATAGGTTGATTACCTTCCTCCTTGTTTAAGGGAGGGCTCTCGGTGTTACAAAGGTTCGAGAGTCGATCAGCGCAACTGGATAGTTTGAAAAGTCAAATAAAATAGCACTTACTTGTATTGTAGCAGTTGTTCGAATGTATAATGTAATATGTATAATGAGATTGAAAATAGACAAACGCAGGATTTGATACACTGAAGCTGAACACTCTTCAACACTCGCACAGAACACATAATCAAAAAGATGAATTTAAATTTCGCACGTAATCATTTGTCATAAGACTCTTTCATTAATCTTGCAATCAGTGTGCAAGCACTGACGATCTAAGATCAAGAGCCCGGGAAGAAGGTTGTGTGTCCCTGTTATATAGGGACGTATGGCGGAATGGACCTTGGACCGGTCCTTTGAAGATTTAATCTACTTAGGATGTCAAGAATCTTTATTGTTCGATTTATGTTGTCTGTGCAGGTATCGAAGGGACCGTTATTTATTTTTTAAAATGGTTTAAGATCATATAGTATACATTATTATAAAATATTTGTGCAGTATTTTACAATCCAATGATTCACATCATTACAATATTTATAGCTAGTCTAACTAAGGGATAATTATATTAAATTTATATTTAAAAATGCCAAATACCAATTGTTGCATCATACCTATTTACTCCAAATAGGTATAAGTTTCTGAAAACAAGAACAAAACAGAAATACTTTGATGTCTACAGCTTTTGAGCGAACACCAAAATGTTTTCAAAAATACGAAATCTGCTATAAGAAGCAGAATCAGTACCCACTGATTATATACTTATCAAATAGATAAGTAATTGTAAAACATGTAAACCGCATTAATGAGACTAAACTAAATGCATTAATTTTCAGTCAACAGAACCAACAACAGAATAAATATATTATGGACTAATGATTTTTTAAGTTTATTTACTTCTTAAATTGATAATATAATTCTAAAATCAATGCTTCTTTTAACAAAATAATCAATAAACCAAATGTTTACCTTTGGCCCTCCTTATGAATAATATATAAATATACAGCCTTGTAATTGTTTTTTAGTAAACAGGGAGTGTTTTAATTGTTCATAAAATTATTTTATCTTATAAATAATTTATAAAATATAATATCATACAGAATCAAATAAATTTCAATATTTATTAGTAAAATATATCATTTAGCACAATTAGATTAAGTAGTCTATTTTTGAATAATAATAAAAATAAAAATAATAATAATAAATCAAGATCAAGTTTCTACAAATGGAACAAGTTTCCTGTAGCAATAGTAAATAAGTAAGACTAAATGCTATGCTCATGTAATACAAATAAAATCATAGTTAAACAAAAAAAATTAATAATAAAAAATCCATGTATATCAGTTAAAAAAAAAAAAGAGTAAATTAAATTAAAACCAAAGTATTAATATTTATATCATACACACATAGAAATTATACATTATAAATAAATCATACACCATGTATGCATCTATACTATAAATATATAATAAAAATTATATGGTTAGACAAAAATGTATGTAATAAAATAATTATTATGAAATGCTTAGTACCATCAAATAATAATTTGTATCAAATAACAATGATGGTATGATAAAAATTAAAATTAAACTTTATCATAATATGAATACATACTAATTAAAATAATAAATCATTTATATTAGAATTAGACAATTTCCAAAAACATCATCAGAAAAAAAAAACTAAAATAAGTCAATAGATAATAAAAAAAAAAAAATTGCAATAGAAGCACAAAAGGAGTATTCAAAAATGGATTTACTTAATATTTTAAAAAGAAATACATTCGACAATATAAATGTAGTTATAACATAAATAATATTTTTATTTTTTTTTTATGAATAATTCTCTAAATAGAGTATACTAAGTTTTAACAATTTAATATCTGTCATAAAACTATTAATTTAAATAACGTCATTAAAATTAAATATGTATAAAGTCTAGTTTTAGTAACAGAAAAATTGAAAAATTATCTTTAACAAGAATAAAATTGTAAAAAATATTTATAAGATACAATAACAAACTTTGAAAATCTTTTAGGTTTTCATTAGTATTGTTTTTAGAATTATAGAAGTTATTGGTTCTTATTTTTAATTAATTCATGGTTAGAATTTTCTTCCTTACTTTCTACGTGTCCTAATTTTGTAACATCTAATACACATGATTTACAATCATTTTCTGTAGAACATTCATTAAAAAGAGAATCATCAGTATTGTATGGTTCATATTTTCTTAGTTGCTCAATCACATGTTTTAATTCTTTTTCTAGGCGCACTGTTCTTGTTTGGTACTGATCACACCAAAGACGAAGATTTGAAAGTTCTACTATTTCTGGCCGTGAACAGTTTAGTTTATCACGAATATATCTTAAATAATAGAATTATATATAAATATTAATTTTTAATTAATTTACTCGTTTAGGTATAAGAATTACGTACCCCAATGGATCATTAGGCCGTAAAGGATCTTGGTACATTTCAGCTAAAATATTTGTAAATGTTGACAAAATACCATTTTCTTCTAAGTATTTTCTGAATTCTTCATGTCTTGTGTCGGACTAAAATAAATAATAAATAAATATTATATTTATTTAAAAATTTAACAGATTAAATAATTACCTATACCACAAAAATTAATTCTGGAACTATAATATTTGTATTTACAAAGCATGGATCATAATGTACTTGTATAATAACTACATTGCATACTATTATTAATATTATTTGTGTACATTTTGTACTGTTATAATAAGATTTTTAATGAAAAATATGTAAATATTTATTTTATTATTTGAATACAAGGCATCAGTGCAGGCATGAATCCAGATTAATTATTAGGGGAGGCATTTTATATTGTGGACATAAAAATTCATTAATTCTATAATATATAAGCAGTGGCAGATTGGTCCACTGGGATACCGTGAAAGTTCCTGGTGAGCCAGTAGTCGTATTATAACACTGAGCCAATGTACTTGAATTAAAAATAATTTTATAAAAATCATGTATTTAAGTATATTGTATTTAATTGTAAGATTATGATAAAAACCTAGAGTAAATGAGATGTAAACAGTTCTACAGGCATTTAATCAATGAATAAAGGAGACTTTTATGAAAAATTATTATTATTGGATGGTGGGCCGGTCATAAGGTAATTTCCCGGGCCAATATTTTTAGCCAAACAACCCCTGATTATAAGTATTATGGTTTACCATAAATATTTCTTAACACTGTAAAGAAATAAACTTTCAACTATAAGTATAAAAAAAATAGGTAGGTACATTGAAAAGAAAACTTTTTAATTAAGAAAAATAAATATGAAATTAAATTAAAAATTATAGAGCAAAATCTAATTTTATTTTGGTTTTTGAAAACATGTCAATACATATTTGCTACAGAAAAATATAATATTTATCATTGCTTGACATATAATATTAAAATTTATTTTTCATTTAGATTAGTGATATTTGGTAGGGACGTTGCTCCCATGACATCCCCCTTGTATTTGCGCCTGCATCAATGTTGACATGCACCGGGTTACAAACAATTTCTTTTAAGTCATTAGTACTAGACATACTTCTATCCTCTATGGTAGTAGACAATAATAAAACTGTTGTCAAGCTAATCTATAATATATACAAATTTATAATATGTAAACAAACACTAGTTAGAAATAGGAACAATAAATGATAAATACAGTAAAAAAGCAAATATATATCAATTCCATTTATGCACGCATTTATGAAAATGTTGGTGACATGTTAGTGACCTTTTGAAGTTACTTAATAATAACCAATTTTTCAAATGTCATTCAATTTAAATGTATAATTATCAATATTTGCATGTTTAATTACATAAAATATAGTTTTTTTTCTAACCTAACCTAACCGAGTTTCTCCCTTTATAACGATTTTTTGATAATTTTAAAAATGTAGAATTTCAATTCAATCTACTTTACTTTTATTTTTTATTATCAGCCTATTTGAACTTTTAAATCACTACTTGTTGTTCCACTAATTTAAAGGTGAATAAAAAGTCAAACACTCTCAAATAATATACTACGGATAGAGCCAGTGTAAATGTGATATTAGTAATGAGTCTCTTGTGTTTAAAGTGTACATGCGCTATAAGATTCCTTGTATAATTATTGGAACGGTCTGGCTGGATGGTCGTCGACCAATCAAAATTCAATATACTGATTACTCATATGATAAACATGCAAGGAATAACTTGGCATATGTGCACATCACGCACCTTATTAAGAAATTTATATTGCTTATATTGGCAACAACTTTATTTCATTGATTAAATAGGAACAGCTCCATCAATAGTATATTATCTAAGCAAAAACCATAATTAAAAATAAATAAAAATAGAATAATAAATATATTAATAACAATTAATGAATAACAATTCTCTTACCAAAATGAATAATTCTAAAAATAGTTTTACCATATATTACATTTTGTTGTTGCTATTATAATTATATTATAGTTAATTTTGGGCGTTTTGATTGTCGAAAGATATGAGAATACTCGGTAAAATGCCCCCCCCCCCCAAAACCTCGGCAGTACACACACGATCAGGTCAACAGTGAGTTTTGTATAAATATAAAAAAGATAAAATGATGAAAGATATTCTTATTACCTTTCTTGTTTTCTATTAAATTTTATAGAAATAAAAAATTGTTTTATTAATTCATTAAATAGAATGGTGTGAGACAGTAATACTGACATGAAAGCTTTAAAACATATTACATGACTAGTGACACGCCAACAATACAGTCGTTCATTAGTTCAAACAAGTTTCATTTAAACAAAAAATGTTCTTTACATTTCCACAAACGACATCATATTTACCATGGTGTAAATGCACTGATATGATAATGTCATTAAAATTTTAAAATTTAAATATATTTCAAATTATAAAATATTAATTTATGTTAATTTATATTAGCTTAAAACCTTTATATATTTTTATTATTTTAAGATAAGTGATGAACAAAAAAACAATGCTCACATAACATCCGATATTACGTACAAGGTACGTAAAGGGTTATTTAGATGTTCTCTGATCAATAAATAGGTGAATCTCAATTTGCCTAATCTATCACTCTTCAAATCATAAAATAAATATGAATATGGTCCTCAAAAGTACCTTATTAGACACGTTACGAGTGTACGCCTGGCGAGCCGAACGCGGAGACAAATTTGAAGGATCGTTTTGCAAAGAATCGTTTGAAGGACCGTTGTTATTGTTATTATACGCAGGTTGTTCCAGTTGTGGCTGAGCGTTATATTCATGCTCCTCTTCGGCGTGCTGCTGACGATTGTTGTAGGCATTCAACGGCGGAGTCGGTGGCGGCGGAAAGTGATGAATCGGCGACCAAGTCATCGGCGGAAACCCGAAGTGAGTCGGTATTGGAAACATCGGTTGGCCAGGCTGCATGGGAAACGCGTTAGGTGGCGGCGGTGGCAGTTGCGGGCGAAAGATGGGCACGACTTGGGGCATTAGTTGAAATTGAGGACAATCAGTCATCGTGCGCGAAGTCTGAAAAACGGATTTAGGTATAAAATGGAAACGTGAACGAAATAAACAATAACAATACAAGCATCAACAGACGGACAGAGCAATCGAAGTTTTAGAATGTAGCCGTTAAATTTTTACGAGGCGTCGAGCATTTCGTAGTTGGTCATAACGTACAAAATATGATCGTGTGGGGGTAGTACGGGAAAATTAATAAGTAATTTATTTTTACTTTTGACCGGGAAAACCACCATCGTCTAGTTGTTAACCATGGTCCAAAAAGTCTTATCTATGGTAAGTTATTGGCTATCAAAAACTATTTCTTATCAATGTTATACCAATGTATTTTGAAAAAAATGAACAGTATTCATTAATCAAAAAACAAAATAAAGTTAATTTATTTAGATTTTTCAGTGAAGAAAAAAAGTTTTACGGCTTCTAGTAACCAAAATATAATGGAATTACTTGTAGCAGGATTTGACGATATCAAGTTTAATGTCGAAGTAGCTTTAGATGAACAACATGGGGCTTTACCTTTACCATTCAATGGGATGGACAGTAAGATTGATATCTTGTAATATTTCTATACTATTAATGTTTACTAAATTAAATTACTGATCTCAATTTCATATATATAAATAAATATATCATATCACCCTTGGATTAAATGTTTCTGGTTATTAAATACTATTTATTTCAGATAAATATTTTAATACAATATATTACAATAAATAGTCTATACAAATCTTAAAATAAACAATATTTCTTGAAATTTGAAATGCATTGAATATATGGGCTAATATAAAAAGTAAAAGTAAATAGTTAAACTATAATATCCAATTAAAATAATTATCATATATATAAGTATTTTTACTATATTTATTTTTACCTAATAATTTTTAAATTTTTAATTCATTAGTAAATATCAACATCATTATTATTTTTATATTATTCTATTTAAAAGTCGGAATTCAAATAAATATATAATTTAAACTCATTAATGGGGCAAACATAAAATAAAAAAAACATATTGCTAATATCATGTATACCTTTGTAATTATTAATAATAATTGTTTTCTATTTATATATTTTATATATATTGATTATCTGCTATTTATTTATTTTTGATTCAATATGTTATTAATTATTTATATACTTTAAGCAGTTTAAACCAAGATTATTATATTTGAAATATATTCATTTACACTATTTTTTTTATTTTTTTTTAGAATCTATTGCTGCAGTATGTTCATTTTATCCAAAAGGAAATTGTTTGAAAGGAGCATTATGTCCAATGAGGCATGTGCGAGGTGATAGAACAATTGTTTGCAAACATTGGTTACGTGGCCTGTGTAAAAAAGGGGATCAATGTGAATTCTTACATGAGTACGATATGACTAAAATGCCGGAATGTTATTTCTATGCACGATTCAGTAAACAACATAATTTTTTTCATTATGTTTGTATAAATTAGACATTATATCTTCCATGTATATATATTTTTTTACAGATGCCTGTCATAACAAAGAATGTCCATTTTTACATATTGATCCTGAAAGTAAATTAAAGGATTGTCCATGGTATGACCGAGGATTTTGCCGCCATGGTCCACATTGTAAACATAAACATGTTCGTCGTGTACTTTGTATGAATTATGTAGCAGGATTTTGTCCTGATGGTCCAAACTGTAAATTTGTACAGTATGTACTTTTATCAGTATTTATTTAAAAATAATTAATATTTGACGTTTTTAATTCAAAAATAATTTTATTAGCTTTTTATTATTATGAAAAAAAAAAAAAAAATTCTCCTGATTTGACTGTAGTATCAAAATAAATAATATCAAGTAAATACAGAAATTAATTTTTTCACTGACCATATTTTAATATTATTTTGTTACATTTTTTGTTTTTTGCATTTATTGTTATCAACATTTTAATTCTATGTCATAATTATATGCTTTTAATCTTAAAACAAAATAAATTTTATAATATTTAATTAAAATGTATTAAAATAATTTATTTCAATGTTACATTATTCTGATTAAATATTAATTGACTAAATTAAAAAATATAAATATAAATTTTAAGTGTTACACTTATTAAATATTTCACTGTTATACTTATATTTTTGTGAGTAGCTCTCAGAAATAATATATGATCCATGGTTGTAGGTATGTACTAGAACTAGAGCCCTGTATGGGCCAAGCTGGCCCTGTTCTGGCTTGAATCCGGCTCAGCACATAGTTACATTGGGGAAAACTGTATCGCATATTTCTTATAAATGTATAGATCTGAATGGGTTTGCTGTTTAAATTAATTTTAAATGAACTCGAGTTCTAAAAACTAGAATTGTGTTTTAATTGTTCGGACATATTATATCATTATATGAGCTTGTATTTTGTAAATTATTTTAATACTTCTATTTGTGGATAGCTAAAATTGAAAATAATTAATAAATGTAAACATCATTATATATATATATATTTATTTATTTATTTACTATATATTAAATATTTAAAAGTTGATTATTATATAAGTAATTGTTGTATATAATTATTATAGCCTGGATTAGGTGTTCACCAGGTGGGTTGGACCGGACTGGGCTAGGGATTTTATAAGAGTAGTCAGGGCCGGGTAGGCTTCATTATACAATTTTAACTTAAAAAGACTTGAATTTCATAAATTAGAATAATTAGAGGCTCTAATGGACCTAGTTTTTCATATCTGAATATGGATTAGGCTGAGCTTAAAAAAATCAATTTATGCAGAGCTCAAGTATGCGCTTACGCTAAGCCCGAAAACAAGTGTTATACTTATATCTTACTATATATTTTTTTAATTTTTTTTTTTATAAATACCTGTTGGGTAAGAATACTTGTAATTTATACATTTTTAATGCAAAATAAAATACTATATTTATTTTTACATATTATTTTTTAATTTTAGTCCAAGATTTGAACTTCCTGCTTATCAACAACATGATGTAAATCAAAAAGATTCAAAGAAACTTGTTGTAATTTGTCATTTTTGTGGTGATACTGGGCACAAAGCTATGTACTGTCATAAAATGGTGTCAGATCTTGTTAAAATTAAACCAGAATTAGAGTCTAATGAACCATTGCAAACAAATAATCAACCAGGATTTAATAGAAAACTAAAACCATTAGAAGAAGTTACTTGTTATAAGGTAATAAATTTATCAAGTTTGCTATCTAAATATAAATATATTTTGATAATATTTAAAATTTGTGTTATATGGTATATATATGGTTTTAATAATATTATTTCCAATTACTAATAAATATAATTATTTATATGAATATTAATTATATTATTATATTTTGCTTTTTTAACTTTTTAATTCTTAACTTTCTTTAGAGAAAAATTTTAAATGAACTATGTAAAGATGTATTTTTTTGTTGTCATAAAATTTATTAGTTTAATGTTTGTATTATTATTATTATATAATTTTAATTTAAAATGATAACAGCTCAATAATAAGTATCTGTGTTATTTTAATAAATTATTATGACTCTTTTAGTTCTTTAATTTTAAGCTTACCATTTTAATGATAAAAAGCTTCTTTTTCCTAATTATTAATTATTTATTATACATTTTTAAAATTTAAAATTTTTTATTTTATTAATTCATTTAATTTTGTTGAAAATTAATGGTTTTTGATTACCAAACAAGCATGACTATCAACCTCCAAACTTATAAATACTTAGACTTATTAATAAATTATTTTATGTAGCAAGAATATATATTCATTATTTATCAAAGATAAAAAAATGTTTCATCAACTGTTTGTAAAATATCATTCTAAATATTTTATACTTATAATTTTTTTCAGTGTGGATTTAAGGGTCATTATGCCAATAAGTGTCCAAAAGGTCATTTAGCATTTTTGTCTCTACAACAAAATCAAGCTATCCAAAATAATCAAGGAACATGACTTGATTAGTGAAAGTTAAAATATATTCTTAGTAATTTATGTATATACATTTTTGTTCAATGTGGTATATAAAATAATTATAATTATTATTCGATAGAAGATTGATTTTATTATTTTGTAAGAGATAAGTTTTGACAATAAATCTTTTAGATGGACCTATTTTTAAAAAAAAATGTATATATATATGTAAATCAACATATCAGTATATACCTTATAAATAGAAAAAAGAACCATAATTAGATTATTATTTTTTTTTTAATAATGTTTGCAAATATTAATGTTATATGTATTATAATCATTATATGCAAAAAACATAATTTGTAATTATTGTAATATTTATGTTTAGAATAATATTTATTAAATTAGATATTAAGTATACTAATAAATTTTGCTTTATAAATTATTTAACAAATCTAGTTTCATCAAATTGTATATTGTTAATTAATATTTTATATTATCAAGTTAATTATTTTTTTCTCTAAATATCCTATAGTTTCTTATAAAATAATATAATTTTATTCATTATACATTTTTATAGAAAACAAAAACATGTATGTTATTTTTTTAATTATTAATGTTTTACTTACTTTGGATCAACTTTACCTATAGATATAAATAATCATGTTTTAAAACTAAATAACTGTATACATTTCCAATAATGATAATGAGTCATGGTTAATGATAGTTGTAGTCAGTGATGAATTTTAAGTAGCTCCAGACCTTACAAAATATATTACTTATTTTCAATCTGCTATCTTGGTGCATTAGTTCATGGGTGCTAAAACATAATTATTTCAATTTTATTTAAGCTTTAGTGCACTTCTTATAGGTACCTCAGATTAATAGTATAATAATAAAAATAATAAAACGGTGGTTTATTATGTTTTCCTGTTAAATATATCTGTAAATATTAATTTTTTTCCAATTTTTTTTTTTTTTTTTAGTGTTCAACTTTTTACTAATGGTAATATGAAAAATGTATTATTAAATTCATATTTTTATCCTTCAACCTATTTAGAAAAATAAACTTTGAATTTCTATAAAATTGCGAACTAGTATTTTTATTAAATAAAAGATAATGAACATTTTTAAATTTATTGCATTTGCAAGTATAATAATTAATTTCACTGTTTTTTGTCATGTAAATTTTTATTAGTAGTAATATGTAGATGGTTAAGTAAAAATTGTTTATATCACTATATTAAATATTCAGTGTTTTAATTTTTATTTAAGAGCTTTCGGTATGAATTATAGCTCTACAATTACTGAACTATATATATTGGTTTAATAAATCTTTGATAGCAATACCAACATCCTACATATTACAATAGAAAATAAAAATAAAATTATAATTAACATAATTGTAGGCGATCAGGCAGTCTCATGAGTCGAATGTTATAATCATATATTTGGTTTTTGTTTTTATTTATTTTTACACTTTAGTGCGACCACGGCCTTAGAAGATTAGTTGTGGTGCGGGCATTTATTTTTTTCCAAAATGAAGATATCGTCGATCGCCAGTATTAATAACAAACCGTAAAGTGTATAAAGTATAATACACCAAATTCACAGACATTGCTATTTATATTTCTTCAGAAATGATGACGTTGTCCCTTATCATAACCACCATATAATCTTTAATTATGAAAATAGTTTTGATATTATAATCGTAAAATTCGTTTTCAAATTGACGTAAATTGAAATTCATATAAAAATTATTTTGGACATCAATTAGGATGAACGTGGCGTCCTCCCATTCCAGTGAAAAAATATAGTTGGGGTACGCAAAAAAAAAAATAGTAAAGGAGCTCCGTCCCCCCGTGCACCCCCCCCCCCCCCCAATTCGAGCACTGCATGTAGTGTATATACTTGATTTAAAATTATTGATTTTTATAAAGAAAGTATTACAACTGTTTTGCAATATATATATATATATTCTATGATAAAGTTTTTAAATAGTGAATTTGTATCTATTAAAATATAATTAATATAATCATACATAGAATATTTTACAATTTACTTCAATAATTTTTCATTAATATCGAATTTTGATAGATATGATACTGACATTAAATTAGAGATTTAGCCTCCATTTCCCTATGTAAGTAAGGATGTATTAGATGGATGTTATGCGGCATATACCTACTTTCCAAATTTAAAAAAAAGAGAGCATACTAAAGAAAAACTGTACATCGCTACATAGGCGCAACTAAGGGAGGGCTTGGGTGGGCTAAGCCCACCCAGTTTTGTCCGTAGCCTATTCAGTTTTACTACAAAATAAAATATCAACTCTTGGTTTTTCTAAAAATGTAATTTTTGGTGTAATTTAGACATTTGAAACTCTAAGATCTGAAGATGAATTTAAGAAAATATGGGAATAAATAAAAATATTATGCTGAAGAAAATGACATGTGGTTACTAATTCCATTAACTGGTGTATATATTTTGTGATTTTGATAATTTGTTTTATGTTTTTTAACCTAAATAATACATACAAAATATAGGATCAAAGCATCGCAGAAGAGAGTCAATTAGCCTTCATGACTATGTATTAACAGCTACCACGGCGGCAGAAAATGACTCACATTCGTCATTAGCAAATTATGTAGAAAATTATTGGAAAACTTTTACATATTTTTTTACTATGGCCAGTATTATTTTCAATCTTAAATATAACTTTTCTGATTAAAGTTTGGCTATGGCCAGTTCGGTTGTAGTTCATTTTGTAAATTACAACCGATTCAATGAAGTTTATTGATCATTATAAGGTAATTTGGTAATACCATGTATATAAATACATTTTAATTGTATAAGAGATTAATGATAACTAATTAATTAATTATAATAATTATAATTATAGAAATTACTTCATATTTCAAAGAGTAGCTTAGAAGCAGAAATTAGAATGGCATTTAACCTTTAAATAGTAAAAAAAAATATTTTAATATAAATTATGTTAAAGAAGTCGAAAAACAAATATTTCCAAACTTTTCTAAACTTATACAAGTGGCTTTATCTATACTTATAAGTTCAGACACCTGTGAAAGGTCGTTCTCTTCAATGAGACGAATAAAACATTGGCTTAAATCTTCCATGGCCCATGATCGATTTACAAATTTATCCATTTTAAATATAAAGAGAGATGTAACCAACAAATTAGACGAAAATGAAATTGTAAATAAATTTGTTGAAAAAAATAAAATAATATTGTTAATTTAATTAGGCTTTATAATAAAAATTTAATAGCTATGATCTGTATATTTCAATGATTATATATGTATATCCTTATTATCCGTGTTTATTTAGGTAGCTAGTCTTTAAGTAATAAGTGACTAGGTAAGTGATAACATTTTACTTCGAAATAAACTATTAACGATTATGGTCGTAAGGACTTCTAATTTATATAAATATAAATGTTAATGTTGATAATCAATATTGGAGGTGTGGGGACGAAGCCCCCACGAGTTGCTGGTATCATTAAAATTCAGCCTACCCAGAAATTGAACTCTAGTTGCGCCTATGCATTTCTAGTATGCGATGGAAAACGTACATTTACTCATTTCACAAAAAATGTTTTATGTCAGTAGTAAGTAATCATTTTATTCTACATTATGTCTCAACTGCCCAAGTAAAAAAAATGTTATTTTATTAATTATACTCATATATGGCTAAAAGCGGTTTGCGGAATGCCCGAAGACACCATGATATAATTTCTATAGATTTTTGCTTAGATCATATATAACCAAATAAGTCGGTAATGAACAACTGTCAACTGAATTTAAGTCTTGTGAACCAATTTGAGCCAGCAAGAGCGTCTCGCTGGCTTGTCTATAGTGTTTACACTGTGCGCATAGGGCTCATGTTTTGCTCGCACTTCGGCTCGATCGTGCTTGTGCTCATATCTAAACGCAGTTTAAGATTTGTCGATAATAAATAATAATAATATCTATAGGTGTACCAGTCATATGTGTAAACTGGAGGAGGAGCATTGCTCCCCTAGAATAAATTAGAAGTGGCAATTCCTTCTCTGATATTTGACATACCTTATTTTACATTATATATTTATATTTTAAAATAAGTAAAAAAAAAAGCTGGTTTTAGCTATAACTAAACAGTTTTTTTTTAAATATTAATTTTAAATTTTAGCTTATCTAACATTATGTTAGATAATGAATAACGAATAATTTTATATAATAATATAGTACTTTTTTGCTATAATTTTTATGACAAAGGCAAAATAAAAATTTAAAAAAATATATAGGTAGTAAAGCGGCGTTTTTGTTTATATATTTGCCCCCCTCTAATAAACTTCCAAGTTACGCCCATGGTATCAGTTATTTACTTATTTATCTTTTTTATAGCCAGAAATTGTAGATAAAAAAATATGGCCTGCCGATGTAAATATTAGTAACTAACCTATAAAGACTTTGTAATAGATTTTCTTTAAATCAAGAAAAAGCATTATGAGGATTAAGAATATTAATCGACGAAGAACCTAATTAAATTAAAAAAAAATAAACGAAATAAATAGTTTTATAAAAACAATCTCATGTTCTACAACGGAATGCGATCGTGGATTTAGCTTGATGAATATTATTTGCACCGATATACGCTCAAGATTAACTATCCACAATAATTCAAATCTAATATTGATATTGTTATATTGTTCCATCATTTAATATAAGGAACCCTGAAGACTATGTTAAAAGTTGGATTTGGACCTTATCCGTTTATTCATGTTTATTCATTACCACTATTTATTTTGTTATTTTTTAAACCGTATCTATCATTTTATAACACGTAATAACACGTGTTATAAAATGATAACTTTGTGAATTATTGTTTAGTTATAGTATACCTTTTATTTATGGTCTAGATATGTGATTTACTCGCGCAGCCAGGTTTTTAGTTCACATGCAAAGCATAATTCCATTTGCAACAGTATCAAGCCTTTATAAAAACTAGTTTAGGCTTAGATTATAATTTCTCTTGGGGTGAAGCCGGGTAGGCGTAACGAGCGAAGTCCTAAAATTTTTAAAATTAAAGTTCCGATTTTTTAAAAAAAAAAAATTTTAAACCACAGAATGGCTGATAGCTACAAATCTATAAAAATAATAGAAATTAAAAAGAAAGTTTTAAACAAACATTGTAGAATATTATATAACGTTAATTTTATAAGCATATTTTATGTATTTGGTAAATTAAAACATTTTGTAATAATATTAATTACATTGTTTAAATGAATATAGCTTGTTATTCGTTTATATAATCGATGGAGGGAAAGGGGTTGATGATAAGAGACCCCCTAAATCTGCCACATATTTAGCACATGATTTTAAGCATACCTACAAATAATTTCAGGGCTACATCACTGTATGTAAAGTACTGTCAGATTTCTTGAACTCTCACCCTCCTGGTCTGCTGACGTAATATTAAGTATTAATGCTTCCTAATATTCATTAAATTATTTTTAATTATTAAAAATATGTTTAATATTATAGTTAAAATATTTAAATGCACTACCAAAATTAAATATAATATCATTTTTGGATGGGACTACTAAATACGTACCAAATAATAATTAAAATGTATAATAAACTTAACACGTGTTCAATTTAAATTTGTGATCAAGCAGAAAAAAAACAAATAGTATTTATAAAAATTATTCCAAAAAATCTACGGTATAGTTTATTTAGACTTTATTTAGACTTGCGTCGTAGAATAATGATTATGGTTATACATTCATAAAACAGTTTAATCTTAGTTGCATGTAGTAAAAATAAATAAAACTGTTGGAAACTGAGGAGTACTTTAATTGTTAAATGTTGTGCTTGAACACTATCAAGGTAATATACAAATAAGTATATTTTTATTTTTATTTGAATGTTGTTCTATTGTTTCACGTTAGCTTTAATATATTTAAAATGCACAAACAAAAAAAAAAATACTTTTTTATATATTAGCGAGATAGTGTTTAAGCACATTTAAAATTTAGAATATTCTTCAGTTTTCAACAGTTTTATATACTTTTTACTACATGGAACAAAGATAATTTTTTTGAAAGTATAATTATAATCAGTATTTTACAACGCAAAAATTGATAAAATTTACAGAAATACACTGTTGCTAAGACATTTTAATTAATATAATATGTTTTTTTTTCCAAACTAATAATTAATTATTTTTAATATTTTTAATACTACTTTATTTTGTATATTTAAAATTTAATTGAAAATTGTTCCATAATACACGATAATATTATTATTATTATTAAAAAAAGTAATAAAAAAAGTATACTATTTACACATCATAAATTTGTTGTATGGTACCTATGTCATAGGGCAAAAACAATACCAGGATGTTGTTTAAAATTATACTTACAAATGGAGACATTTATGTTACACATACGATTTTGCATCAAGTTAATTTGGTAAAAAATTGAAACAGAATTAACAAATTAATTAAAATAATAATTATTTTAAGAATTCAGAATTATATTGAGTATAAAAAATATTTATATTTATGATTGCTTCTTGTTAATTAAAATAGTTGAAGTGCACACAATTTATTGAAGATGGCTAAAGTTATCTTTTACATAGATGAAACGTCAGATTAATTAAATCATGTATAATACTTATTAGTATTTTTTTTACTATTAAATCAAATTGTCAAATTGTTAAAATAATGTGAATAATTGATTATAATAACGGAATATTAAAAGAATTCGTTAATTTATAATACTATTCATACTTTTTTTATATAAATATATATATATTTTTTTTTTGATTCAATTAAATTGAAAAATTAATTTAATAATATCTAAGTACGTAATTTTATACCTTCTTACTTATTTTTATTATTACGAAAAAAAAAAATGAATATAAGTATTTACTCATCAATGAAATTGAATACATGGTATAAACTGTTCACTACAAATTTGAATTAATTTACATATAATTACGAAGAATTCTTTGGAACAAAGGTCGTAAATTGAACAGCATTGCCAAAGCGCTAGACACCTTGTTACAAATCATTTTAGTACATACGGCGATTTTTTTATAAGTATTTTAATATTAGCATTTATTATTCAGTATAAAATAGTAGTGGGTGTAAAATCTATTTTTCTTAAATTATCAGGTGTTTTAGTTATTTTAATTTTGCAAATTTTGTTGGTAGATTAAAGTTTTATTTTAGTATATGTAGTACGTATATATTTATATATTATTATTTACAATAAACGATTAATATTGATTTTTGAATTATTATGTATAATTCGACTAATTTAGTTAACAATAATTACGTGGAGAACACTATGGTACCAAATCAAAATAAATCACTTCAAGTAAACCACAATGGTAATTAATTTAAACCTTAACTTTAAATAATTAAACAAACATATTTTTTTTATTTATCCTCCAAGACTACTTACATAATTTTTATTGTTATTTTAGAAAATAATTATAGCACTAAAAATTACGAAGAAGCGTATCGCCGATCATTAGAAGATCCTGAAGGTTTTTGGGCCGAAGTTGGTTCTGTAGTCGATTGGTATAAGCCCTGGGATAAAGTATTAGATAATAGCGCTCAACCTTTAACTGATTGGTAAGTATTCAACCATTTATTTTCTAGTTACAATATTAGTAATAATATTCTTAAAGCATGTTATAGTTCATATATTTATTATTGAATCAGTAGTTAAAAAAAAGTAATTTTATAACTAATTGTTAGATTTAGTTTAGATTATTAACTATAAAAAATACAATCATTTTGTATAATAGTTTTATAATTCATTATAAATGCATAAAAAAGATAAATATAATCTTCAAGAATGATATTATTAAATAAAAATGCATTTTGGAAGTTATTATTTTAATAGATAAATTTTTGACAAAGAAATTATTTATAAATAGGTAACTTAAATTTTTTGTAATCTATTATTTTCTTAATATATAATGTATAATAATTTATGTAGCATTACAAAATACGTGGTTTTATCTATTATTATTAGCTTTTAAGAATTTAAATGTAATTTATACATCATTGATATCAGTGGCGTAGCTAGGATTTTTTTGAAGGGGGTGTTAATTATAATTATTAAATATTATATATAATATGTACAAACTAAAACTTTTATTTTAATTAATTAATATGTATACATAATGTCTGTAATAGAGATGTAATGTATATTCGAATTCGGATAGCTTTACCATAAATTATTCGAATATCAGTATTCGATGCTACAATACCTATTATTATTAAACGTTTTGTGTTGCACGAAAACGTAAACGAATAATTTTCGTCACGTATTGTCGCAATCGCGATAATGTTAACCTGTATATATGTAATTAGTATTGTGCATTATTTTATATTTCATATTGTATTATCGATTTATCTATATTCCTATAATAATGTAATATATGATACGGCTCAAGGGGGGTGTCATATCTACCAAACACCCCCCTTGTATACGCCACTGATTGATATAACCGGTGAATTAGTAACTTAAGAACATTTTAGTGGATAAAATTGAGTATACCAATATATATATATATATATATATATAGTATATGTATACCAAAGAAAATAGTGTAGTTATTTTTAACAATTTGAATGATTATATTATTAATATTACTACTGATTTACTAAAGAAAATCAAGGAAACAATCATTTACCTAGGTATGCGAAATATTTATTTCCTTAACAAACCTCTTTTTGATAATTTTCATAATATAAACAAACGAGAAATAATAAATTATGTAATAGAATTAAAAAACGGATCTTCCCTGGAATAAATAGAATAACGATTAAGATAATATCCTTGTTTTTACTTTAAAGTATATATTTAATTTAAGTTTTTCACAATCTATTATATCTGATGTATTTAAATTATCCATTGTAATATAAATTCATAAAAAATAAATTCAAGTTTATTAAATAATTTTCGGCTGATATCTGTGATTTCTAACTTACCTAGAAATATTTGAGAAAAATATTAATTAACTACTAGTTAGTTTCTTAGAATATAATAATCTTCTACATCACTCACAATAATGTTTTCGCTCGGCAAAGGAACTGATCACGCCGCAGCCAATTTCACAAATTTAATTCATAAAACTTTAGACGAGAATAAAAAATGTGCCATGGTGTATTAAGATCTAGATAAAGTCTATGATAATATTGATTATAATATTCTTATAATTTAATGAAAACAATTAGGCATTTGTGATAATAATCTATAATTATTTTCTATATATCTTCTTCTCCTTCTATGGTTGAAAATGTCTTTCAAGACAATCTTTATATTTACTTAATAGAAAACAATGTGTCAAAAATAAATAATAAGCTATAAGCCAATTAAGACAAATTAAATATGGTATACCTCAAGGTACTGTTATATCAACAGTTCTCTTTAATAAAAAAATAAACGGAATCGATTAATTAGCCCTAAAAGTCAAATTATATGTTATGTGGAGGATTTCGTTATGCTATAAATTGCAGACAAATTATAGGATGAAACGCACATTGTTAAAATTTTTAATGTTGAAAATGTTCTCTATGGTGTAGCTGAAGAAATAACCTAAGGATACTTTGTTTGGGTAGATTCTAAGCTTTAGAAATTATTTTTATTTTTGAGAATAAAAAATATTTGACGATTAGAAAAAATTGAAAATGAATGAGCAATGATGAGATGTGATTGAAAAATTAATCCTGGATGAATTTTTAAAACATAATATTTAATGAAGTTGGGGAGAATGTTCTAAGTTTGGTTTTGGGATATAAACGAAATAAGGAGATTCGTGATATTATGTTCAGAAAAACCCACCGGAAAGAAATTTAATAATATTTCCAAGTTTTTTTTTTTTGTTCGTAAATAATAGAACAATTGTTAGAATATTGCTAAACTTATACATCCAGCACAGAATCTAAAACTATTTCGAACCCTAAAAATGCGTTTTCCGAAATTTTTTTTTTTTTAATGCCTATACATAGTAATTTAATATTTAAAATAAATCGGTATAGTAGTTTTGAGTGTACGAGTACGTTGATCAGTTAGTAAGCGGTATTTGATTAATATACATATCTAAATACATTGGACATGTTTGAGTTATTGTTATTGTCTTTATTGATGCTATCGCCATTATTGTCATTGTTGACTATTGTTATTAATATTTTGATTATTCTCGTACACATGACTGTTTCTGGATAATCTTCTTGACACTATTTGGCAAACGGTCAACCTAGATTCGATTTTCTTCTCCTGACATTTTAAAACAAATTTGCACTACAAAAATGTTTGAACACAATACAGGAGAATGAAATGTTAATAATCAATACTTATCGAATAATCAAAAAAAGCTCAGTATCTACGGAAATATCTCTTTTTTATTATCTCTATACAAAGCTGACAATGAAAATCTTTATTATGGGTTGGCTTTAGAACTTATACCCAAATAACGTGATATGCAATGTTCTCTTTAATTTAAAAAGCCACATGATGATTGGATAAGTAAGTACATAGTTCCAAAGCTATTCCACAACAAAAATTCTTTTTCAGGTTTAGATTTTGATATACAATATATAATTTAATCTACGATTGTACTCTAAATGTGAATACTCGTTATCCGATGTCGAAGATTATTGATGTTACTGGGTTTATGTATGGGTTTCAAAAGAAAATCAATATGGTAATTATACGTATCATAATTTTTACCTCTATAGTTGCCACGGTAACCATTTTTATGTTCTTACTGACGCTGATTATTGCACTATCATATGATTTTTTAGTTAAAGAAATACAATCTAATGAAATTTGACAAATATCGATAATTTCAACCGTAATAATAATTATTACAGGTTTTTTTCACCCGTGGTACCCGCTGCATATGAATAACGTCCTAGTAATATTTAACCACTACACCAACCACGTCAAACATGCAGCCCACGGCTACCAATATTAATGAACAAAATATAAATTGAATATTAAAAAAAATATAAAATATTAATGTCATATCGCAATTATCATAGATTCTTACAAAGTATTATATTTGCTATAAATTATTTTGTCTTACATTCTGATAAACTGTAATCGAGTAAGTTTTATTGAAGATTTTATGTATGTACATAATAATAAACATTTTTTTATTTCGTTAAATTTTTATGTGCGGTCCACGTAGTAATCTATTCAAAATATTTGGTCTCTTGATACTTTGAGTTTGACATGTCTGCACTAACCCAAAGTAAAAACATTATTTTTTTTTTCCTTTTTATATAGACATAGGACTGTCAATAGAAAAATACTACTGTCGGTAGGTTAGAAATATTGATTTTTGTCGTTGTTATGTTATTAAAATTAAGTAAATTAAACGAGTAAGTTTAAATTATAAGAATATGTTATAATATTTTTTTAACTATTTTTTTAAATATTTTTTTTTTAAATAATACATTTACAATCTATACAATAAATATGGTATAATAAGTAAGTGTGATAATAATATAACAATGACGTTTAGAATTAGAATAAGAAGACTCCCAGCGGTGCCACTTAACTAGTTAAAATTAATATTACTATGCTTTTAGCAGGTTCTTAGGCCATTGCCTTTTTAACCTTCTGGGGATGAGAGTGGCAGAAGATAGAATTGTAATTGTTGAGATAATAGTGAGCTTTGAATAGAATTTAATATACTAGGATTTGGCCAGTTCATTGAATGTTGATAGAATCAGGTCTTTGTGTAGAATTTTATTGGTTACGTACTAAGGCGTATAGGTTATTAAGCGGAAGCAAATAGATTGAAAAAATGCTTGCCGGGTTTTTGGTTGCTTAGCTGAACCCCAAAGTTATGATAAGTTGAGGTATGGCATATAACCAAACCGGACAGATTATCGATTTATATATTGTAGGTTTAATAATTAAAGAGAATTTTGATTTCAAAAGGGGTCTTAGGAGATGCAGTCTAGAGTTAACTTGTTTTTGCTTTAGTTTTAGGTGCGAGCTCTATGTAAGACATTTATCAAATGTTAACCCTAAGTACTTAAACTAGTTTGTTGATGGTAGGACTAGATTGTTGAATATGATAGGAGGGCAATCAGAATTATGTAGTGTGAAAGTTACACGAGTGGATTTAGTTTCGTTTATTTTTATTTTCCACCGATTTGCCCTTAAGTTTATTATATTTAAGTGATTTTGAATTCTTCGACAAGCGACTTTCAGATCATGGCATGAAGCCGACATTAAAGTGTTGTCAGTGTATGTGCCAAAGAAAGTGTAAAATATTCTTAGGATTATCATGAATGAATACAGAGTATAGAAAGGGGCCGATCTCGCTTTCTAGTGGTACATATTTTTTAACTGGATAGCAATTTGAATTGCTGTTTTTTGAGGTGAACAGTTAACAAGTGGTCTTATAAAATAGTATTAGATATATAAATAGTAATAGATTTCAATAGTAGAAAATAGGGAGTTAGGATGAACTTTTTAAGTTTAAAGAGAAGTCCGTCATGACCCGACCAAAGGCCTGGGAAACGTTAAGAAAGACGAAGGAGTAGAATTATTTTTTCCAAAACGTTAGAAATATGTTCGACAGTGTGGTGTAGTTGGTAAGTAGTTGATTGTTGGGCTCTAAATCTGAATTGGATATGTGGAATAATATTGGCTCTAGTGACAATGAGGAGGAGCCTTTTTAGAAAAATTTGTTTATGATTTTTGAGATGACAGGAAGAAGGCTGATTGGTCTAAATGATGCTGGATTTTTTTGGTTTGAGTTAAAGTTTCCATGCCTTAGGAAAGTGTGATAATCCAAATAAGTAAGGTAAGTAAATTATGACTTGACGTGTTAGATTTTTTTACAATAAAATTGGTGATTATATCGTAACCTGGAGATTTGTTGAAATTATTAATTTCTTCGGGAGAGATGACTTTGATGTATAGAGAAATTGGGAGAGAAGATTCAAGGTAGTTTCTACTATTTTCAGTTGAGTAGGACTGGTTTGTATACCCCGAGGAGAGAATGATATTTTTAAGATGTTGAGTTAAAATATTATATTTGGGAATGTCAATTATCGCCCATGAGCTCAATCATCTTTTCTTAAAAGAGGGGTGGGTCGGTTAGGTTAGGTCGGTTTAGGTGGAGTATGTTTTTTGATGCTTTCCACAGGTATGAGTTTTTAATGAATTTGGTAGATTATAAGACTATACTAGAGTAAGTATGAGAAAAGTTGACATTGCTTAGAGATTTACCATTTGGGTTATTGTGTTGTGAGTGTAGATCGTTGTTGACTGGTTGACTGAAGATAAATTAAGTGGGTGGTTCTTTGTTGATTTCCACATGTGTAGGAGCTGTATTTTTCAATTTTTTTATTCTCTAGAGTTCTTTGTGAACTGCGTATTTTCTTCGGTTGGCAGGGGGGTCTTTCTCACATAGGGCGTAGGTAACCGGAAAGTCTCTAATTTTTCGCACATGTCAGTGAGGTGGTCTTGACCACAGTGTACGCACCTCGGGTTACGGTTACAATAGGTATGAGTATGGCAGTAGTTTTGATATCTGTGACATTGAGGTAGATCTCGACTGAAGTGAGGTTCCTCTGTTTTAATTTTTGAGTAACATAATGACGTAAATTTGAATAATTCTGGGTTGTTTGATGTCGACTTAAGATCGATGAAAAATAGTGGGAGTAGAGTGATGGATTCATTTTTTATTATATATTGCTAATGCGTTTGACAGGGTAATCCAAATTTGTAAATTCCCGAGTGATAAATTTGGTTGAAGTTGAGTGATGATGGTTTTTCAGAACTACTCGGTAGGACTTGTCCTCTTTTATTTGATAGGTAAAATATTTGATAGAATTTTCGTTTAATAATTTAATTATCAGACGAATAGACTGAGGAGAGTTTAATGACAACTTGAGGTTTTTATTTGTGGTTTTATATAAGAATTTTTCGTAATCAATTTTTGTTTGAAAATCGTCACAGAATTTTAAATAGTCAACTGGTGTGGTGATGAATATTGATTGAGGAGTAGGTGATTGGAGCACAGTGTCTGTATGCATTAGGGAATTTTCATCGTTGTTTTCATCGATCTTCCTTAGTATGTTATACCGGTTGGTAAATGAGAGAGTGAATTTAATTTTTACATTATTATTTCCTTTTAACATAGGTGACTCACCTGGAGATGGAGGACGTTTTCGAGTCTTAACTATCAATTCTGGTTTGGGAGGTATATTATTATTATTTATCATTCAGCATGGTGTGTGTCTTAGGTTCCAAGGTCACCATGTGTGCTGTACCTGGAGCCATCACTTTAATAATTATTTGAACTAAATTTTGCTAAATTAAGACGATAAATTGCAGTTTATTAAAATAATATACTTAACGCATAGACTCATAATAAAAACCATGTTATTTTTGTAAAGGTTTCACTAAAATTGGTTCAGATTTGAGAAATCTGAGTTCGTATACCACTGGCATAGATGTGTATTGTCCTTCTGTACGTGGTATTGTGTGTTATAATATTTATAGTAAAAAAGATATAAATATAAAGTAAAAAAATTTAAAAATTGGTAAAAACTTGAACGATACCTTTGTAATATAATTGACATGTGTTATTTGATCATATTTGATCATTTTCATATTTTGCCATATTTTGTCTCAAAAAATCTTATTTTTCACATACTATTCATCTGTTTTTTAATTACATGAATATTACATTGCAGTATTTATTTTTTTTATACATTTTTTAAAATATCAATGTATTGAAATATATTCAGATGTGCTGGGTATAACGTATTATTAAACTTAAAGTGGAAGGCTTCAAAACTAATTGTAGTTTAGGTAATGGAACATAAGTAAATTACCAACGCAGAAAGCGGGTAGTCATAATTAGACTTTATGTATGTATTCAATATATAATCAGAAAATTGTTGTACTTATTCATTGTCTGGTAAAATTCATACAACGTCGTTAGTAAAACAATCTTTAACTTCATCTAATTTAAAAATAAAGCCAGATTTAATTTGTATGTTGTTTAAATAAAGCTAGACGCAATTCGTGTTTACTACTTATCGATTTTTTTTATTTTGGGATGCAATTCGTATGCAGCTGTGTTACCAAGGTATCAAAAATAACTACAAACTGGTTTTTATAGGTGATAATATAGGGTGATTGCAAATTTTCAATGGTTAAAACTTTCACCAAATAACGTGAATCATTTTGTGAAAATTGGTCCAATAGTTTTTGAGTTTATTGACCTCAAATATACTAATATACATTTTTAAACTTTTGTAGATATAGTATAAATAAACATTTTTACTTAATTATCAAACGGCTTAGTGATGATTAATATGACTTTCAATTCATGACAGGTTTTTGTATCTAACTGCATTTTGTTAGCTGTTTATCTTGTTGTTTAATGATTGATATTAATTTTATAATATGTTACTTACTCGTACATAAAAACAAAAAAAAAAAAACTAAATAACATGACAGATTATGATTAGATATTTACTTAGTGGAAATAAATACCTATACTCTCAGTGGAAGAAATTTAACAAGAATTATTTTTAAATAAATAATAGCTCATTAGATGGTCTCGAGGTAATTTAACATTTTTGAAAACTAAAAGGAATACTGTTAGGTGCATGTTCTATAATAAGGGAATTGTGTCATGATACATGATCATTAAAATTAAATAAAAACATTTTTCAAAGCTGCAAAATTTCTTAATATTTGTTTGTAGTATACTATTCATTATTTATTTAGAAACATATAACAGATATATTTTATATTTTGTTTTTAATTATTATTATATTTTATGATTTTTCAAAAATTTTATATTGATTATAAGATTACACTCAATCAATTTAAATGTTGGAAAAAATGTATTCAAACTTTTTTATTTTTTCTCTCACAAAATTAGATAAAGCTTTAAACCTTATTTATTAAAATAATATTTAAAACGTGATAGTTTTGGTTTTAAATTATATATGACTTAACTCTTACGACTAGTCGAAAACAATTTCTAAATCAATAAATAAAACAATTTTATACATCTCATTTATATGTAAATAAAAATTTGTTTGTTATAATTTCAGGTTCATTGGAGGCCAAATAAATGCATGTTACAATGCAATTGATAGGCATATCAAGAATGGTAAGGGTAAAAAAATTGCCTTAATCCACGATAGTCCAGTAACTAAATCTGTG
Source organism: Sipha flava (assembly GCF_003268045.1). Classification (NCBI taxonomy): domain Eukaryota; kingdom Metazoa; phylum Arthropoda; class Insecta; order Hemiptera; family Aphididae; genus Sipha; species Sipha flava. The sequence goes on from NW_020273099.1 coordinate 2,170,660, forward strand.
AAAAATATTACATATGATGATCTTTATGAAAAAGTTTGTATATATAGAAATGAAAAAAAATATTGAAATAAGTATATATATATATATATATATATATATATATATATATTACGATTCTATTTTAAGGTATCGCTGTTAGCGGGTGCTTTAGTTAATTTAGGTGTAGTAAAAGGAGATCGTATTTTGATTTACATGCCACTTATCCCCGAAGCTATAATTGCAATGTTGGCTGTTGTTCGTATTGGAGCTGTTCATTCCGTGGTGTTTGGAGGTAATCTAAATTATCAATTTAAATGTTATATAGGGTAACTGAGAAAACAACTATAAATAGATACAAAATTGTGTTAAATTGGATACAACACCAAACACCACCTAAAAATTAAATTATAAAAAGGTCTAACAATTTTGTCATGATTTAGGTTGCATAAGTCTATTGTAACCACGCCATTGAGTTTAACAGTACAATCAAACTCATTCTTATTCTCTAATGAATCTTTAAATTAATTTAACTTGCCCAGAAATAAATATGAATAAGATTAAAATAATAAGAATTTGTTTGTTATTCTTTTCGCCGTATACCTATATTGAACTAAAATTGAAACTATTTCATAAGATACATTTTTTTTCGTATTTTTTAATTATTTCGTTTTTTAATCCATGTTTTATAAAGGTTAAATAGAAAATAATATATGAAAAAACGTAAAAAAATAATTTTAATCTAAAATTTAAAAATGTATTTTTTGTAGGAGGTTAGAAATGAACAGATAAGTTTTCTATCATAAGATTATTATTATTGTTATTATTCCTATTATTATTATTTTCTTGATGTCAAAACAATCGGCATTTTAAATTTTTTATCCCAATATCAATTAAGAGTTCTAAATCTAACTAATTTCGGACGATGTTGAAATCTGAGGTATAATATTATAATATTTCATGTTTGTTTCTCCAATCATAGAAATTCTCATATGTTTGATAGAATAACAGAGGCCATTAATCTTTGTAAAATGGTATCCAATCTAAACAGCTAAAATATAAGTGATTCCAACATTAGTTTACATATAGTTAATTAAAACCACCGAGTATAACAAGATTTTCCAGTAACTTTAAAATATTAGATTTATCGTAATTTTTTTTTTGATTTTGATATTTAGAAAAAACAATTTGAATAAAAGTGTATTGATAAGACAATAAAAAACAATATAACTTATACTTTCTTAATGAAAATCAATATACAATTACCGTATGATCAAATTATTAAATAATCATTAAGTACCTAAACATATTAATATGTATCGAATTACATTAAAATACAAAAATGTTATGCTTATTTAGAGGAAATTACATTTTTAAGTATTAGTAAATGAGCGTACAACTCTGGTTTTTCAATTTTGTAATACCACAATGTTACTAGAATAATAAGTATACATTTATAATATATTATTATAGTTTTTAAATGTAGTACATGTTATTAGGATTTGCAGCTCGTGAACTTAGTGCACGTATCAATCATGCTACACCTAAGATTATAATAGCTGCTAATTGTGGAATCGAACCGAATAAAATAGTGAGGTATTGGAATTGACAATCTGTGATAAACTGTAAACATTATTGTTTAATACAATTAATTATAAATTAACTACATTTTGTATCACGGTTTTTAATCCAGGTATAAAGATATCTTAAACTCGGCTTTAGATCGAGTTACAGAAAAACCTAAGAATTGTATTATATTTCAAAGACCAAATATGGAACCTTCACTATTAACTCCCGGTGTTGATATATTGTGGTCTGATGCTCTGTCAACAGCTAAACCTCATCCCTGTGTGCCTGTTGAAGCTAACCACCCACTTTACATATTATATACATCAGGAACTACTGGTATGTTTAGTATAAATTGACATTAATTTTCATACATCAAGAAATTAAAAAATTAAACTTTTATTTTGCCGATTTTTTTTCTTTTTAAAGACTTTTTACTTTTTAGAGCATTTTTTGATATTTTAATTGGTATTGTAATGTTTTTATATATAAAATGGATAAAATTTGATAAAATTTAATAAAAATTAAATTATTAAATTATTGAATTCATATGAAACACAAGGTAAAATTGTAATGAATATAAATTGGTTGGTATATTTATTCAGCGGGTAAAAAAAATATAGAAGAAAATTAATAATACAATCATTCGAATAATTATTAGGAATAAGAATTTATTTAGTAAAAAAACAAAATATTTCAGTATTAAAAATAAGTTTATGAGCACATTTTTAGTGCATTAAATCATTTTTTTAAAGACATTTTTATTGTTCTTTAGAGCGTTTAAATCCGTTCTTTAGTTCAATATAAAATAGAGATATGCCGCTATATTTTTATTTAAACCTGAATTATATACTGTCAATAATAAATTCAGGGGTAACGGCCAACTGATATTAATTAACCTGTATTGGTAAAAAATTATTTCACTGTGAAATATTTTATTTTTAGATAAACCTAAAGGAATCGTTAGACCAACTGGAGGGCATATTGCAACACTGTGCTGGACAATGAGTTGCATCTATGGTATGAAAGGAGATGATGTTTGGTGGACTGCATCGGATATGGGTTGGGTAGTTGGACATTCATATATATGTTATGGTCCTCTTTGCGCTGGACTTACATCAGTTATGTATGAGGGCAAGCCAGATAGAACACCTGACCCTGGACAATATTTTAGGTACATTTTACTTTAGTTTTAAAATGAACTTATTTTAATTTTTATAAAAGCTATTACTAGGTAATTGTTTATTTGCTTTTTTAATTGATAATTTATAGTAAATTTTTTTTTATTATTATAATGTGTCTTATATAACTACATGTTATGGTATTTCATGAAATATGTTCTATAATTTTTCTAATATAGGAAAAAAAATATTAACTTATATAGTATATATAGTATTATATTATATATTATTATATATTATATAGTACATATAGCTTATATGCTATATATAGCTTATATAGCTTATTGTATTTAAACACTTATATTTTATTTAAACAACTGTATTATTTATTTGATAATTTACAATTTTAAAATAAGCAAAACTACATTTTGTTTTTAAAAAAAATTATTACTGTTATATCCGATAAAAATCTGTCAGTATTAGCATCATATTTATGAAATACGATATTGCAAAATAATCCTTTTAATAATATTAATTATCTCATAAATATAATATAAGTAGTGTATACTAATAGTAAGTAATTTAAATGTTATGTGAAAATGTAAAGAAGATAACAAAATCATTTTTTCTCTTTTGTTATGCAAAAATGTAAATGCCAACGAGATTTATTAACACAATTTATTTCATTAGTTAGTATGACTTAAACACTATTTGTTATCTTAGAGTAATACAAGACCACAAAGTAAATGGCTTGTTTACGGCTCCGACTGCATTAAGAGTCATTAAAAGAGAAGATCCAGTTTTAGAGTTTGGTAGCAAATATAGCACAAAATCGTAAGTTCTTATAAATACTTTGTGTTTGTCAATAAAAATTAAAACTGAATTTCTCAGCTGGATTACATTGGAATAAATCTACACACTGTTATTACTACTATTACACTAACTAAAATAATATACATTTTGAAATGTGTCTATAAATGTGCATTTATATACCAATAGCTTGTAAAAAAAATTCGATTTATTCCAATGAATTGCGGCCGAGAAATTCAATTTTCCTTAAATTTGCGAACACACGGTATAAGTATTATGGAATTTTAATTTGTAAAAAAAACTTATTAACTTATAGATTGAGAACTTTATTTGTAGCGGGAGAACATTGTGATCATGAAACATTGATATGGGCTGGAAAAACTTTAAAAGTAAGTCTAAAAATAATATTTATCTATTTCCTTTCATATTAATATTTTTTTAAATATAATTTTGTTAAAAAATATTTTAAAACACAAAATTATGTAAATAAATTTTCTCTTTAAGTGTTAAATATTTATTTGAAGTGTTCATATTGATATTAATATGATATAATTTTATTATTTACATTCTAAATACAAAGAAACATTAGGCTAAATGTGCACTATTTAAATTTATTTAGCTTTTATGAAAAAAAAAAAAAATGAAAATTAACAATGAATAACCCTATAAAAAAAATTGTAAATCAATAAATTATAATATTGTCAAACAATGTTTATGGATAGTTATAATAAAAATAAAAAAATGTGATTAATGTATACACGTTAGAAATAATTTATTTTAATTATTTAAATAGGTGCCAGTTTTAAACCATTGGTGGCAAACTGAAACTGGTCATTCAATTACAGCTACATGTCTTGGCTTTGGACATAACTTAAACCCTCCTATGTTCTCTGCTGGTTTGCCATTCCCTGGATATGATGGTAATTTTTTTTAATTTATAGCTAATATTACAACATTTTACTGTAATTGATAAAGTATAATAACAATTTTTAATTTTGGTACAGTTATAAACAACACAAAAAAAAATATTATACTTTTTTAACATTTTAGTAAGAATTTTAAAAGAAGACGGTAGTCCATGTCAACTTCTCGAATTAGGAAGAATTGTGGTTAAACTGCCATTACCACCTGGAGTTATGTCTTGCTTGTATAATGCCCCTGAGCGATTTATAAACACATACTTTAATAACTACATTGTATAGTATTACAAATTTAAGTTAAATTTTCATAATTAATACTATAAATTATATTATTAGGGTTACTATGATACAATGGATGCTGGTTATGCCGATGAAAATGGATATATTTATGTCACAGCTAGAGACGATGATGTCATTAATGTAGCTGGACATCGGCTGTCAACATCTGCATTAGAAGACGTAATTCTATCTCATCCGGATATTGGTGACGCTGCTGTATTTGGTGTTCCTGAAATCACAAAAGGAGAAATACCTTTATGCCTTTATATAAAAAATAAAAGTTAGTAGATCATATGCCGATTGGTTTATAAAAATTATAACCCATTAAAATTAGATTGCAGTAAAAATGAAGAAGAAATTAATAATGAAATCGTACAAAATGTTCGAGATTTAATAGGACCAATAGCATCGTTTCATTTGTGTGCATCTGTACAAGGTTTGCCAAGAACACGATCAGGAAAAACAGCAAGGAAATCCTTAGCAAACTTAGCCAGTGGAAAAAAAGTTATGGTAAGGGAATATATTAACTATAACTACAATAAATATTATATAAAAATACTTTAACTAACTTGTACCTAATTGAAACTTATTTTTTAATACTCAAATATTTAAAGTGCTCTAAAAAAATAATAAAAATTGTGAATTTAATATGAATTTCTAGTAAAATGAATTATATTTTATTTGTATTATGTCATAAAACTACCAATTAAAGTTGTTTATTAAAACGTATTAGAAAATTGATATAATAAGTTAAAAATAATAAGTCAATTTGACAGGATGTTATATTAAAATATGATGTGTAACTTTGGAATGATGTGACAGAAGGTGCTCTTCCCTAACAATGGATATCATTGCTGATAAAATTATTTTAGTTTTATTTAAAAATAAGGTTAAATATTTAAAATATATGATACCTTATGATTTTTTTTAATAGTATGTACATATATTTGGAGTATTTTATGAATTAAATACCTATATAATTCTAAAAGTTTATTTTATAAAATAAGGAATTGTAATTTTGAAAACCAAAAAAATGTTAAATGACTATATAATTATTTGTCATTTCAAATATTTTTAAGAAATCAAAAAAAAAAAAATTAATTAATAACTTTTTAATGAGTTCTTGAATTTTAATAACTCTAATGTAAATTAATCTTCGATTAGAATCATTTTTCAGTTGTCATTGCTTATCGTTTAATTCAAACTTCAAGACAACTGTCTTAATGGTTTATAAACTTCTTATTTTATTATTCAGATTTTTTTTATTATTTAAGCCATAAATGCAAAGAACATTGGTTATACAAAAAATAATACTACAGTGAGATTTCATAATATAAAATAACATTTATTCATATAACTATTTATATGTTTATTATTATTCTTAAAATAATTATTGAAATTCGTATTTTGTAGTGAGCCTATAATATTCTGAGTATATATCCACTAAAATATAATTAAAATAAATAATACTTAATAACTAGGTACCTATATATTCCCTAAATACTTCAAGTTTTTTTATGTTCTTAACCCCGTTAAAATACAATGATATAATATGAAATTTATAATAATGTAATTATGATAAGATAGGATAAGATACAAGAAAATATGTAAACGAAATTATTTTTATTATTTCTTTAAATATTTTTAAAACTACGAAATATTTGAGTTTCACTATCACCTTTTATATATACTGATTACATAATTTGTGTTTAAATTATTTCTTAATAACAATAAACAAGTACTATGTAATATTTTATTCAAATAAATGTAATTAATATATTAAGAATATAATAAGTTGGTTAGATATACTTGTTTCAAATAATAAACATGTTTTATATAATATATAATTTTTTTAAAAAACAAATATTTTTTAATCCATTGAAATATAAGTTATAAGGTACATTATTCATGTACATGTTAATGCATTACATTTGAATAATATAAATACTGATTGGGAATTCATAAATCATTTGTAAAGAGGGATGTGAATGGGAAGGTATAATTTTTTAAGAAGTATATTTTTTAAATACTCCTTTTTTTTATTTTTATTAGCTGTTACTTTTAAATACATTTTTTAGTTTATTTTTTGTAAAACATTTTTTCACAATAAGATTGAATCATGGTAATATTTTACTTTAGTGTTTTATAATAATTGAGTTATTTTATAAGTTATACATCTTAAGAGATATGTTATTCAAAAGTGTCCACCAGGCTTAACACTCCATAAATCGATGATAATATAGACTACACTATAGGAGTATATATGCGAGTGCATGAACTCCATGATGAACCATGGATCTCTAGATTAAATAATCATTTTTTTTACAATCTCTAGTTAGAAAAATCATGTAGCGAATAAAAATATTTAGTATATATTTACAGTAGAGACCCATTTTTTCGTTTCAATGAAGAGAAAATCATACATGATGTATGTAGCATTTTTACGTGTTCAATATATTTTTTTAATGATTTTTTATAGCTCAACAAAATCTTAAATTTTACAAATACTTGCATATAAATTATTTTCAACTTTTCAAGAGTACTTTTTTGTTAATATTGAAAAAATAAAAACCTTAAATTACAGATAATGTTTTTTTAAAACAAAAATAAAGGAACCTTTAATATAAATTTAGACTGAATGGTTTTGTCCAGTATGAAAAAAATTGCTATTCTTACATTACTGGTGTATTACGTTCTTTTAATACAATACAATTTGTTTTTGGACGAGATATTCAATACTTCTTTGAAGTAATATTATTAACGGCTTCATTCTAACTTAATTAGTTATAACTTTTCACTTCAAACTGAGATAAATAAATTTATTGAAATAATGTACATGGTTCTTTTTTTACAGATATCAAGTACAATAGAAGATCCTTTAGTATATATGAATATCAAGCAGGTATTACAAAACCTTGGTTACGCTAAAAATGCTCCAGACCCTGAAATTGAATAATAATCATGGATATATTTAATTAAATATTTAAATGTATACTATTTAATTTGTTTTTAAATTAAAATTTGTATTTTAATTTTTGATAGCGCAACACTGATATGTTGTTCAAAAACTAACCGTTAACAAAGTACCTATTTAATATATAATTCGTAGAGATATGGATTAAAAAAAAAGTTAAATGGATAATCTTAAATGGCACTAAACCATAATAAGTCCTATGAATTACATATTATATATTAATATGGTATAAAAATAATTATACATGAATTTATGCGTATTTAAGGAAGATCAATTTTTACAAAATAATTAAAGTTTAATAGATAATATAACATTATATTTTGTAGATTTTAATTTTAGTATGAATTTGGAAGTATAAGTTAATATTTAGCAATAAAATTGTTACAGCTTTTAATATTATATTTAGTAATATTTGAAATCAAATTATTATAAACTTGATATTTAAAATATTGTGTGGTCATTATTTTCTTAATTTATATTACAAGAAATAAAATATTTTAAAATTCAATTACATTAAATGAATCATTAATATTCAAATGCTATTTGTATATACTAAAAAAAGTACACCCAAAATCAAAGATAAAATATAAAAGTAAATAATAAGCATCTAATAACTAAATCAAACTATTTAAAAAAATCAATTCATAATTCTTTAAAAAGATTCTAATTATTATTATTATTATATTTTTATCATACCGTGGCAGTTCCACAGAATGTAACGATCGATGTAGAAAATTTAATATGCTGGCATTCGTCGATTATTAGTGGCTTATTATATGGGTATATATACAATATATACATACTACCAATTTAATTATATTTTATGTGTAATACAACGTTTATTATATAATTTAAAATATTTTGCTACATCAAATTATTAATTATATTAAATAAGTAGGATAATTATATAGTGAAATCAAAAAGACACGAAAATAAAAGTGAGAATAGTTAGATTGTACAATTTATTAGTAAATATATTGTATTTGATTTTCATTTCTATGCAGAATATGTTTCAGAATTTCATTAAATGTTTTAAATATGATATTTTCTCTCAATACTCATAGAGTCACAAGACAAATTATTTATTAAAATAACATATTAAAGTAAAGTTTATATCGCATAATAATGTTTTTATGTAATGGCGTAATCTGTGAGGCGCGAATCCAAGGGGAGGGGCGGACTAAGGGGCTTTAGACCCACCTTTGAACGTGTTATATATTATGTAATTTTATTAAGTATATAATAAATACTTAAATGGTATGTCATTATATCTATACATCTAATATATAAGTATAATTATTACGCCGCAGTGGAACTTCTAAAATTTTACTCGGACCAAATAAAAATACTATGACCTCAAGCATCCCAGCGGCCACAAGCCTATATTTTAACTTTGCATAGAAAAATAATTTGTGCTCACAAATTACAAGTATTAAGCTTGATTCATACTAGTTGGATACCTACCGACAGACACTGTACTGTACTATTCCGCGAAATATTTTATTATCTGTTTTAAATGTCCAAATATTCCGTTCATGCACGTACCGATCCGACAAAGTTCGTTCGGCATTCCTTGCGAGAATAATCACGAGGTCAGAATTAGTGCAAACCATAAATCACCCCCTCTAATCCCTGGCCTCATTTTAAAAATGTGGTTAGGTCGTGGACTGACCTAAGTTTAGGGTAGGTCGCTATTGTTGCGCCGTGACCTATGTAAATCCGGCGAGTGCGGCGAACCAGGGCCGTATTTTAGATTTCTCCGCCGAGGAGCACCAATATTTTGCCGCCCCTCTTATGTGAAGTGTAAACCCGAAAATAAGTGTCTTCAACTATTCATTAAAAAGAAATATCTTATTTTTATCATTATATCATGAGTTTCTTTAGATATGTACAACTATGGTGCTAAAACGAAATTCTTTGTAAACGAAATCTCAATAATGTCTTTCCAAATGTATATATCGCATTGAGATACCCGACAGTACCATTAACAAATTGTAAAGTAGATTGATAAATTTAAAAGTAGGCTTTAATTAAAAATTATCTATGATCCACACAGATTGAAGATAAGTTAATTAAACGAAGTAAATTTGTATGTATAAAAAATTATGTCAATTGAAAATACCATATGTAATAATCTCTCATTTGATGACGTTTTAGATACTTTTGCATCAGGTAAAATAAGAAAAAAAAATTGTATTTAAATTTTTGTTTATATTTTTATATTATAATTATATATTTTATATTTAACATTTAATTAAATTATATTTTTTAATAAATTAACTAAGTGATAATGATATAAACAAAGTAGTACTGAAGTGGAAGCCTACGAGAAAAAGACCCCGAAGATGACCAAGAAAAGATGTTTAGATGTTGTGGAAAAGGACTTGAAAAGAATGAGAGTTCAAGATTGAAGAGAGTTATTCCAGGATAGAGAAAAATAGAGGAAATTAGTGATAGCGGTGAAAACTCTTAAAGAGCATTAAAGACCAGATGAAGAAGAAGAATAAATGAACTATGTAATAATATAAATTTGTTCTCCGATGGAAAATATTTTCTTATTTAACTAATAAATATCAATTAACAAATTAAAAAATACATTTTTTTGTAAAAGTAGAGCCCCTAAAAATAAATTAGCCCAGGGCTACTAATTTCATTAATCCAGCTCTGATTATAAATATAAAAATCATAATACATTTTTAAAATTTATTATAACACAAAAAAAATGTTGACAGTGTTCATTAGCTTGAACATAATGTTTGTTCCGATATAAAGCTTATGGAGAAACAATTTTCATTATAGAATCCGGAAATTCATAAATGGTTGATTTTATTTAACAGTATTCTATGTATTTTCTAAACAGTTTCACTCATAAAATAACGTAAATTTAAACCAAAATACTTATATATTATAGCTAATAAGCTATTTAAAGCTGTTAATATTAATTATTGCTATCATAATACAATTATTAGAGATTATATTATTCAAAATTGTATTAAAAAAACGGTATTGAAGTATTATTACATTTTAAAAAGCCTTTAATAATAAGTTATATCAGTTAAAGTATAAATAGTATATAATTGAAATACATACATATACAACATTTTATACATACGATTATAAAAAAAAAAATATATATAAAATAATAGTTAACATTTTTAGTTAAAAAGATTCTTAATCTATCTCCAACTTATCAAATTCATCATCGAAACCAAACATACTCGTAATATACCTTATTAACATAATAAAACAATTTTCAACCATTTTCTTTTTCTTTTTTAATAACAAATTAAAATAAAATAAAAAATTTTTAAGATAAATAATTTAAAATAAAATATAAAATAATATTCTATCTCATTAGAAATATCAATATAGTTTTTAAACAACATTAACATAATTTACTAAAAAAAATTAATTGTACAATGTAAGAATTTATTGTTCACGAAAATGTAACATTGGTTTTGTCAAAAAACTGAAAATGTATCCTTGAAAATTAAAAGTTTCGGACTTGAGAAGATTTTTATGCCAAATGAATTTCTTAAAGTTTCATAAGGTATCAGTTCAAATAATCATATTATTATTAATTAAATGAAATAAATAAAAATACGTATATGGGTTATATTTCATTAATATTATGATATTATTTCTCTTTAACAGTATCCATATATTTATTTTTTATTGTAATTTAAGAGACAGACAGTTAAAAATTCACAATGAAAAATATGTTTTCGATGGTGCTTATTAAAATCTATCATATATTCATTTAATGTATGTTATGTTTATCAACTTTAAATCAAAAGTAAAATCATGTTACTTGTGTGGAAAATACTAATTATTTATTAATGTAAGAATTACTATCTATATGGTATTATATAAAATAGTATTTTTATATTTTGTAAAACCAATTTTTGATGATCAATAAAAGTTACATTACTTTAATTATTTTCTTTGTCAGTGATACATTTATGATTAATAATATATAATAACTATGTAGAAATCATATTTTTCTCAAAATTAATCTTAACCTAATAAATATATTATGTTTTTAACGAATTCATATCTACTCTACCATTTATATCATAACAATATTTATAAGAAAGGAAAAATATAGTAACTATTTTAAAGGTTTTGTAATAATAAAAAGTATATCTTTAGTTAAAATATATTTATTTTTGAAGGTAAATATTATTTAGTGTCGTTAATGGTTATTATACCTTATATTTATTTAAATTATAGTTACAACTTAAACATTTTCTTACTGCTATTCAAACTAATATTCGGTTGTCATTACTCGTAAAATTACATACTGTTCATGTATCCATAGTTATTTAGCATTTTACGATTCTTACATAAAATTATCAATTAAAGTAATTGAAAATAATAAATTTAAATAATATAATATACTAATTTATATTATATTATTTTCAGACATATTTTAAAATTTAAACAGTGCAATTATGAAAGATAAGAGTATAGGGTAATAAGTAATATAGATTCTATGCATAAAAATACTGAGATATATAGATTTCACTTCACAGAGATATTTTTATTTTTATTTGCTGCTTGTTTTTATTTTATTAGGAAATACATTGATTATATTATAATTTATTAATATAATTGTAATATTATGTTGCAGAAATGTATACATTAATAATAAAAAAATAAAAATAAAATTATTCTGGTCGTACGTAACAAAAACAATTAAACTGTTGTTTAAAATGTATATAACTTTTATAACATGCATCACATAGAAAATTAAAAAAAAATAATGTGAGTGATTTAGATATTTACAAAGTACTTACATGCATTTAATAAATTTGTACATTATTTGAATGGAGTTGCAAAAATAACTATTATTTATTTACTTATTTATTTACCGTTATGTTATCAAATTTATTATTGTAATGTTCTGAGTGTTTTTGAAGTAGGAGGTAACGTTATTTTTAAGTAGTATTTATTGTCCACTTTCAAAAATTAGTTTCTTTCTAACATCACCAAATTCTGAAACACATGTGACCAAAATTACAGAACACGTTTTTATCTTTACAACCAACGACATTTTTATGCTGATATAGTCTTATAAATTTTTTTAACATGTATATACTATCAATATGTTTCTATGAATAAATTTAAACATTACCTACTTTTATATAATAATTTTTTTTTGACAATTATATCATATATATATTTACAATATACATATGATATAAATGTAAAATGTTAATAATTTTTTTTTAGCTAATGCAAATAAATTATAGGTCATTTATAAATATATAAAAGAGATAAATATTTTACTCATTATAAATCATTAATAATTATAACAAGTTATTTGATATTTGCAATTTATACTCAAAAGTAAACTGATTTTCCTTGGTATTAACACATTTTTAAATTATTATTTTTAAGAACTACAATTGCTTATAATTGACATACAATTTCATTAATCTTATTTACTTGAAATATCAACTAAAAACTTTTTTCTATTCGATTTTTACGGATCATTAATTCTGCAGGTAATAAATAAATCGATTTATGTAATGGTTTTAATATGAGTATGGATTTTAATATAAAATATACTGCTGAAAACTAAGTTTTAAAATCTTTATTCTATTAAATTAATTTGAATTTTGTATCAAAGTAGTAAACGATAATATAAAGATGAGATGATAAAATAAAAAAAGTTTTGAGATATTTTTGTTAGACCAATAAGAATTATTACTAAATACTTACGCTGTTTTTGTTATTAAAATTGGAATATTTTTAGTTTTTTATTTGTATTTTAATGTAATATAAAAAAGGGTGAAGCATAATCTTAATTTATTATGGATATGAAACCAATATTTTGTAAAATAAATGTATGTTAACTTATCATACGGACTTTAATAATCATTTAATTAAAGTAGGATCATTAATTAATCTATAATGACGTTTTACTACGAAACAACAAAATAGTAATTTAAAAGTTTGTTACTTATTAATTCATTAAAAATCAAACTTAAATTGAAACTAATAATACCAATATTTATAAAATGTTTCAGTTTTACTTTTATAATTAAATTTGCTATATACCAATTTTCCAAATCTAATTTATTAGCCTTTGTTTTTTTTCAATTTACCACCGTTAACAAAAATTACCATAAAAAAGTATCATTAAATTTTAGTATATAATATTACAGTTGTGATTTTGTAGTGACTTTGTAGTTTCCTTCTAAACTTGATTAACGTTTTTTTTATTCATTAATATTGAAGCTAACATTTTTTATTAAAATTTTTTTTAAATACTTGAATAGTTAAATATTTAGAAATTTCATAAATCATACAATTTTATGCTGGTGTCATATTAGTTATTTAAAAATGTATCTAAAATTTGTAAAATATTATTCTTGTCCTTTATAAGATATATAATACTCCATAAGTCATATATTAAAAAAATTATAGAATTATTATGACTATTACAAAAGTGTTTATTTTTATTTAATATATTAAAATATAAAAATTATACAGTAGATTACATTTTAAGTATTAAAAGAATCAACTTATAAATACAGCAGGATATGGGTATAGTATTTATTAGGCAAGACACAAAATTTCAAAAACCTATAGAAGTCAGTATGTATAGTAATATAAATAAACATAGACTCGTTGGCCCTCTCTCCCACAATCGATAACTAAATGATTTTTATCATCAACAAGTTTGCATGCTTCGCAAAAGACCCATAAAATTATAATTTGAAGTCAGTATTGCGGTTTTTAAAAAAAGATTATTTTTACAATATTCCAAATGTTTTAACATATATTTTGTGTTGAATATCTAGTCTGTATTTAAATTTGAATTCAATAGACCTATGAACATTTAGGATTATTATGTTAAATGTTTAAATACGCTTTCATAATTTATTATATTTTAAGAAAAACAGTAATACTAAGCATTTCTATATTTCAAAATATAAAAGAGATAAAGTAAAAACCAATTTAAGTAAAAAATAAAGGTCCTAATTTTTTTTTTAATAACAGTATAATTACGAAGGTAATTTTTCTATAAGGAAGAATATTATCATATTACAATCATAGTAGTAATTATACAGGTTGCATTTACATGCCTAAAACCATACAGTTTATTCCAAATTATTTAAAATTGTATAATATTGTATTACGTTTAAATTATCATTAATTTTTATTGAGTATTTTTGGTATAAGTTGTATGTAAAAAAGTATTACTTCATGCGAGAAAATTTATTTTAAATTAACACTTATTAAAGAAAATATTTTGTTAGTGGATTATATTATATGTGATTTTAAGATATTTCGAATTTCTTTCAAATTTTTCACGTTTATTCGTTGTTTATTGTAAGCCATAAAAGCCCCCTTATGTCCGATGGACATGATATTTAATTGATATAAATGTTGACCAACGATTGTGATACAATGCGATCTTATTAAACCCGAAGGTCCGATTCCGGCTACAGAATACCAAACAGAACGGTTAGAAATCAATTCCTTTATTTATTTATTTTTTTTTTTTTTGATACAGTTCTTTCTTGTACTTTATTAATATTCATTATTGTATTACGTAACTTCAAATTCTCTTTACTATTTCCCACTCGGAAACACGATTGATATATTTTTAGTTATTTTGATCTTTCAGTAAACAATTGTAAATGATTAAAACTAAGATTGTAGTAAAATAATGTTACATATATATAACTCCACAACTGTTTTTTAATTTTCCATTTGTAAAACCAGAGTAAAAAATTATTAATGTGAAAATAATATTACTCTTATGTTTTTTCATTTTAAAAATAGCATCATAATAATCAATATGCTTGGTTATTTATTACAATAAGACAAATTTTATAAATATAAAATATAATTTATAAAACTTAAATTATTACATCAATTTTCTAATATATATTTTTCGAAATGAAAAAATTGTATTGCGATTTAAAAACTGATTACTATAATAACATAAATTACCTTTATATAAATATTTTTATTTATATTTTACTTTTATATCAAATTTTAAAATTTTATAAAACTCTAAATCTAAAGAATATCAAAATATTATCAGTAATCATAGACTTTTATAGATAGTATTAGGAAATTAAGTAAATTAAATGTATAACAGTATAAATAATCATTAGGTTCATGACAGTGATCACATTTTAAAATATGTAAAAAAAAAAGAAAAAATAATTAAATTAAACTATCAAATGTTTGAAATTAAAATGACTTGGTTATTTACATAAATTAAATACCTAGATGTTGTAAGACTTAATATAATTTCCAATCATAACTGTCAGACTGAATATTAAATCAGTACCTTTCACAACACATAAAATAAATCCAGAACATAAATATAAAGTGAACTTCTATTTGAAATAAAATTAACCAAACATTTCAATAGAGAAATTTAAAAATACAGTGCATATAATATAACGAATTACAGTAAAACAAAATATTATAAGTTTAATTACATCTAAGCTAAAATTTCCGATTTAAAAAAAAAAGTCATAAGAAAATTAGGAAAAGCCGTGAATTTATTATAAGTTTTAAATACAAATTAAAGTCGAATCACTTTTAAATATATGACATTTTTTGATGATGAAAATTTATTATTAACATAATACTATTCGTCATATTTTAAATTTTTTATGTGTAGAGATATTAGAAGTCCAAAAAATACGTTTGAGTAAAGTATAGAAGTTAAATAAAATTAACACTAGGAACACTATTTAAAGATTAAAATTATCAGATTATAATTTTTATTCGAGTGTTTACATCTTTGCAAATTTATATATGCTTGTGTTAATATGAGTTACATGTGACGAGTGTTTATTGCTGACCACTAATCCTCACTTTTTAAATATATTGTTTTTACAAAAAAGTTCAAAGAAAAGAATATTTACTTTTACTATCGAGCAAACCTTTTAAACTAGAGGTGTGCATTAAGTTTATGATTTAAAATACAAAATTCTATCAACGTCATCATATAATCAATGTCAGCAATTCAATTCTGGTTTATTTTGCTAGAGGTCGATGAAAATATAGAAGAACCAGTATAGATAATATAATCATGTTCATCATACAAAAAAAAAAAAAACCTGGAAATTGAATTACAAGTAGTAGTGTACAGTCTTTGGCACATTTCATCTGTCATTATCAGCTTTTTCTTCGCATTTTCTTTGACGGTATTCTTTCAAAATAGTAAATCTTGTAAAATAATAAGAGACGCAAAAATAATATAATATACTTTATTCATCATAATATGACTGCGTTAAAAGACCACACCATTGAAATTGTTGAGCCATTTTTGATTAATACATCTTACAGGTGAAAAGTTTCTTTAACTTATAGTTAACTACGTTTTGATGTAGACACTCTTCAAAGGACGAGAAAATAAAAAGGCTAAATGTTACGTTATGAAAAAATAATCTACTATCTTTTCTTTAATAAAATATAATTTCCGGGTGGTGAGTTTTATAATGTAATACCCATGTTATTATTTTTATTTGTAATTAATTTAGCTTTGTTCAATGTTATGTCTTAAATTAGTTTACGCTTGACTCAAAAATTAATGGAAATGTGATAATTTAGGTACTCAACTAACATATCATATTATAACGTGAAATAACTTTAAATACAGATTATTCATGTTTATTTATTATACATACTTGTACAACTTAAAATAAAATGTTTTATAAATAATGGTCATTTAAAATATGACTATAGTACTTTCTCTAATGCCGATGATAGATATAAAAACGTACAATATGATATTATAACGGGTTATAATGAAAGAATATTATACAAAAATTATCAACTATACAATCGTACTTGTATTATAACATTTTATTCTACTTTATCGCAAGAATTCTCATTGTTGTTGAATCGATAAATTAGTTCTTACGAATTAATATACTTCAATGTCTGGATTATTGAACGATATTCATTATTTATTTATTGTAATATACGTTCCATAAAAATGTTGAAATAAATTGCTATGGTAATTTTATTTTTTTGTTTTTATATAGTTAGCTCTTTAATAGTTCTAATGAATTAACCATCCTAACTACCAACAACGCCCTAAGGCAACAAAATTTGATGGCTGGTACCGAATTGGTTCCTGAACTCCAACCTCACGTGCCGAATTGGTTCTCACCTGAAAAAGGTATTTTATTAGGTATAGCCGAGTTGGTTTCTGTTTAATTACGCACATTTTTCTTCTCAATTTTACAGGCTTAGGACTGTCAACTTTAAAGTAGGCTTAGTTAACAATATGCGTTATTGTGTGTTAATAAAAAATGATAAAATATATACAACTTTAAATAGTTAATTTGGAAGTCAACTAGTAATCACTTAGGTGTGCGAAATACAAATAATAAAATATAATAAATACAATTTAAAACCACTGATTTGCAAATATGAAGCTAATTTTCTTTAAATATTCAATTCTCGTAATCTTCTCATTAATGTATTTGTTATTTCTTTCCTGTTTGCTAGTAATTTGCTAGTCTCTATAGAGATACTATTGTAATTTATAGTCTATTGTATTTTTATACTCTATCTTATCGATATAATAATTGTGTCAATATGTCATACATATAGCTTTTAAAATGTTGTTTTTTGCTTTCTATGGTCCATTGGATTTTAATTTTTAATAGTGTAGGTAAATTGTGTTAAAAATTAAAATTGTCACTATTTTACCTGTACACAAACGGGAACCAATTCGGCTGTACCTAATAAAATACCTTTTTAAAATGGAAACCAATTCGGTTACTCCCCATTTATTGTCTCTTACCCTATATCCTATAATTATAGAAACAATTTGATAAGTATTTATCTTAGATATTTCAGTATAAAAGAAAAAATAATATCTATCTAAAAAAACACTGGATTTTTCTTATTATTATTAATTTTTATGATGCTTTCTAAATTCATAATACTTTGGTCACCTTTGGTCACTTGCATCATTTGACTCCTATCTTGGGATGGCAATGATTAATGACACCAAATATTATAAATAATATATTTTATTATTTATTTTCAGTTGTAAACTAAACACATTCATATCATATACTTGTATCATTCAGTTAGAAAAATAAACGTAAATTAATTATGTTTACTTTTATTTGTAAAAGAGCGTTCTTACATCATACTTTATCTCAAATTAATGTAATGTGCATCCTCTACACGGCTTAGAAAATTCCTATAATTTTTATCGATTTTATAATATTTAATTTTTCTACCATTGTTATTTATAATTTTAAATTTCAGAAACAGTGCTTCGTTCATTTTAGTTTCTTCAACCATTTTATAATTTATCAGAAATCAACTCATATTTAAATACTGAATTAATGAATAAATTAATGAATAATAAAAAATTAATGAATTTTGATACTAAAAATTATATTTGTTAATCTTCATGGTTTCCAAAAATAGTAGAGATGCACTCAAAAATCTGATAAATTATTAAGATGTTGAATGATTCAATCTTCTAGCATTTCTCATCTCAATTCGAGTAATGTATAAGGCATAAAAAGCTTTGTAAATGTTCACCACATTTAAAATATTTGTTTGAATAAATTATTTTACAATCATTATAATTCTTGACTCCGTAATAATAATAATAATAATAAAAAAAAAAAACGATTTTTATTAAAAAATATATTATTTATAATATTAATTGAATTCAGTGCAATAATTTCAGAAAATTATGTTAAAATTCAATCCTTACATTATTTCATAATTAGTGAAAAGTATAAAAAATTTAATTTTATCGATTTTAATTCAATTTTGTATTATTTTATTTACGATTTTTACATTAAAGATAGTCTTACCTTTTTATGTAAGGTAATAGAATTTATAAATAATAAATTTAATTTTATATATTTAAGCCTAAAGTAAGACCTGAAAAATGTTACAACTCTTTTAAAATATTGATTACAGAAAGGTATGCATATTTTGATTTCTTATTTTGAAGTATGGAATCATCAATAATTTTAATTATTTTATTGATATGTGTTAAATATACTATAATTTCTTAACTTTTATGAATGCTTTAAATTCAAAATAATTGGTTGGAATGTGTAATTATAACATTAATTTATATCTTGTGAATAATTCGAAATCAAAACATTAGTTACAACTATATTAATGACATTGTTCTTACACAGTTATAAATCATTTTATCATTACAAAAATTAATTTTTTAAAATGCATGTAAAAATGTCTGACAATGATTTAAAATAAAGATTGTGGCATGTAGTTTTTTATTTATTATTGTAATTCATCTTTGAAGTTGATTGGTATGTAATTTATGTATTATATTCTACAATGTAAAAATTACCCGATAGTTAATAAAAAAAAAAGTTTTATCTGAGAAACATTTAGACTTGGGAATCCAGTGAAATAGTTTTTATAGTTTGTTAATAATATTTGCACAAATCAATTTAAGATTATGTGAAGAGAATTTATTGGAATTATATTCCGTTATTTGTACCTATAATACTCGTAGTACTCCAACTTAAAGAACACGCAGTGTATTGTTTTTTTCGTATAAAATTATCTACCGATTCATTATTATCATATTCCTAAGACTTCAGGTTAATATTCAATTCTTTAACATGATTTTTTTTTTTTTTTAGTATTTATTGATTTTTTTAAGTTTCGTAAAGAAAATAAAATAAATATTGGTAACATTTTTTTTTAAAGATATCAATAAATAAAAAATCAATATAATAAAACATTTATAGCATTATTTGTCTTTTAATTATTACTAATTTTTTTTTAACAATCTATTAAATGTATTTATAATTTTATCTCATATTGTATAGAATTCCCCATGAATTAGTTAATTCATAAAATTATCATACATCGAATGTGACTACGTATACTCTAAAAACTCTTACTAGTTTTCATACGTAATTTCAGTAATTATAGCTTAATTTAAATAAATAGTTTAGTATATTACTATGTGAAATTGTATAGAAATTAAAATAAACAATGTAATTAGTATTGTTAAAAAAATAAAGTGAAACAAGGAGCCAATCAAGTATTTCAAAGAGCTTATTAAAATTTCGAAAAATATTTTTGTATTTAATTTTATTTAATGGTTCAATAACACACTAGATTAAGGTGACTTAAGCATACGTTTTAATATATATAAGGTATTTATTATATCAATCCATGTTATAATAACTAATAAGTACATTTATTATCAAAGTACAATGTTGTTAAATTGTTTAACTTCTGACCTTTTTTCTTTCGTTGTTGGTTTTCTAGTAAATTAATTATCTTATGGATTTATAACAAATTTAATTATATTATACTCAATAGTATTGGTCCAATTCCTGGAATTTTCTCTTGTTTTTAGCTAATTTTGTTAGCAAACGACTAATTTCACTGACATATTGTCATAACCCATAATAATATACTAAGCGTAGTTGTTTCTTCAGAACCCAAAAGTAATTGCAAATCCCTGCATTTTATTCTAACGACCAGAATCAATAACCAGTATTGCATACTTATTTGAAATTATTACGGTTGATACAATTTAAAAAAAACATTAAAGGCAATTGTTATTTACTTTTCATGTCCATTTGAGTTACTTAAACAATTCTGGAATTACATATAGTTAATAACAATAAACAATAATGATTACAGATACCTACATTTTAACGATCGATTACAATTTAGTAGGTAGTTTTCTAGGATAATGAAAGTAGTTGAATTCAAATCACAACATTCTTTGGACTGCTAAATTTATAAATTAGTTTCATAGAATAATATTTAAGTTGTACCAAAAATACACCAACAGAAAATTCAAACACATTTTGTTTAATTTATTTTTCATGTAGACAATAAATTACATTTTTTTTTTTTTTTTATTTATTTTACATGAACAATCTATATAATTATCTGCACAGTAAGCTTATATGATGAGAGTACAAAAATAAACGAAGTGGATTGTTTAAGAAGCCACCCATAAATATCTATTGAATAGTTATTTAATATTTTTTTCTAAGTTAGCATTAGATATCATTACTTAATTTTTTGATACATTTTGACACCATTTATATTTTAACCTACGGATCGGGTTTCCTGAGTTTGTAGGATTGAAGAAATTTTCCATAAGAAAGTGGGATAGGTCTGAAATTTTCTTAATGAAACATAAATATAAAATTCATGTTTCTTTTTCTATAGTTTTTATATAAAAATCATTATGTAATGTTAAATTAGAAATTATATCGGAGCGTTCGAAATTGGTCGAAGTTAGTAATAATATATTTTAATATACTTGTATTCTATTAGTGTTAAATTTTTTTTTTGTCAGTCACCATCAACACCGACACAAATCAAGGGAGGGGATTACCCCAAACTTAGCTGTAGTCCTTCTCAAAAATCCAGGACATTACATTTCAAAATTTTATATTTTGTATGATGATGAAAGTAAGTTTGGTTTAGAAGGTGTGGGGGACAAAGCCCCCACGGGTTTTTTTTGGTATACATTTTTCAAGCCCCCCTAGGTAAAAATTTAAATTGCATCTATGTCCATCATTGTAGTCCATTTTTCCAAAACTAAGATTTAAAAATGTAGATTTAAGAAACCTCATAAAATATAAATGTATACGATGTGAGTAGATTACAAAGTTAAATAAGTAATTTTAACTAGACTGATTATATTTTTAAAAAAAATATATATTTTTCTTGTCGTCTTTTTTGTCAAAATTAAAATTAAAAAACAAATTTTGATGAACAGTCAATATCTTTTTTTTTTTTTTTTTTTTTGAATAATATAATTTTATACCTTTTAATAAATCAGCATCAATATTTTGTTTTATACAAACAATACTAAGAAATTAGATATATAAAATTGTATTAGAAATATGACCTACTGATGGCGATTTTGAAGATAATTTTAAATATACTCGTATAACATAATTTTAGGTTATTGACTGTAGGGTAGTTAAATTCCGACAGAATATTTTTTAAATTTTGAATTAAAATTAAATGACATATATTTAGATATTAATTGTGAATTAATAGAAATACATTTTAAGATATAATTCTATTTCAATTAATTCAAAATAAATGTTAAAAAAACAAACAGTTATTAATTGTTAATCTTTCCACTTATTTTACTTATTTTTACTCATTTTTGATAGCCTGAGAAAATGTCTAATAACCAGCATAGTTTTTTTAAAATGATTGCTATAGATATTAAGAAAACCTATCAATTTTATTAAAGAGTTTATAATTATTCTAAATATTATGTTCGTTAAAAAAATAATATATATTAAATTGATAACCAACATATTAATTGAACATTGGTATTTCGTTTTTAAATTAATTTTATATAATTTCTAAATTTGTTGTAGAAAAATAAAAAATAAAATATTTTTATTGAATAATATCTTATACCTAATTGATCTTTATTCGTTTAATTACTTAGTATTTCAATAATATATTTTAAATTAAAACATTTAAAAAATGTCTTAACTTGAATATAAATTATTATATTACGTTAGTAGTTATAGTACATTAAGCTGTCATATTTTTCTTTTCTTATTATCTATAAAAATTCTTAAGTTAAAATAAGTATTCATGAAACTATAATTTTTTTTGTAAATTACATTTTTTAAATTATAAATATACACTTATATAATCAATGAATATTATTTATGTTATCTGTATTATATTTATTTTATTAAAAAGCATCTACGGTTAACAATCAATAATAATTACTGTTATAATATACCTACTAAATATAATAATAAGACAACCTAAGATAATTATACTATGTATAAATATTTTTTTGTAGTCTATCATTAATATGCATTATAGATTTTCATTGATTTCAATGTCTCTTTAGCTAATACTCGTATTATATTACGAGGCCAAATTATTGCAAAACCATGACGTGTCGTACAGTTTTTAGATATTTTTGAACGGAAAAACCACGTGACAGAAAAAATATTTTGATCATACCTTCAAAGTTTACAGTTCGGAGGTCATAATATAATATATTCAATATTTATAATAATGTCCAGTTACCGTAATCGGATATACCTACAGGGTATATAAAGGTGTCTACAACAAAAATGATTATAAATGAAAACTAAAAAACCAAAAACCTAAAATTTTGATCATTTTATGGTAATGAAAACTTTATAATTATTATATATTTATATTTATTAAAAATAAATCCAATTGGATATGATAATAATAATTTTTTTGATAATTTAATAATACATAAATAATCATTTAAATAAAATTTAAATGTCAAATAATCTTTTTTTTTTAAACATTTTATTTTCATATAACTAGTTGACCCTACAAAAATAATTATAACATATCGTTCCGTTAGGTGATACTACCCGGATCGGTAACCCATCCGTGTTTTTAGCGACGAAGCCATGCTTATGAAAACAAACCACGAATACCAATATCAAAACCTTATCCTTTATAACCATTATACCAATGACTTTATACTTTCAAATACTTATTTGTTTTAATAAGATCTTATGTGAGTATAATATTTACATGCATGATGCACCTTATAGGTCATACTATGCAAATATTACATAGTAAATTACAACGCTAAACAATTTCCCTAAATATATATATACTGTTCATAATTCATTATACCATTATTATAAAATAATACTATGGGATTATAATTATAATTACTATAAACGATATTTGTTAATATATAGGTACGTGAACTAAAGTGTTTTAGTATAATATTGCTATATTTTAATTTATAACTTACTTTGGTGTAACTATATTAACAAAGCCATTGATATTCATTCTTTGGAACAATATAAATAGATGATTAAAGGATAGAGTCAAATGATTATTGTTTACCACTATGATTGTTTATAATTACACTTCTGAAACACTCACTCAATACTGGTGATGTCATTACCAATATAATATATCAATCAAAACAACGATGAATGATAATGTCTCTGATTAGATAAATGTATACGTTCTGGTCATTTGAGTTTCCTAAATTCATCATCTGGATTTTGCAATTTCAAATTATACCTACGAATATATTCCGCATTGTAGTGTTGAAGAGAAATTATCAGGAATATTTTTAACATTTAAAATACTATTTTTAATTCTTTCAAAAGTATTTCATGTAATAAATAATATTTTTAAACTTTTTCTCTAAATTAAAAACATAATTAATAATAGGCCAGGTTAGGATTGACTAATAAATGGGTTTTTGATAATGTTTATTATATGTCAATGGCTCAAATATTTATAAATAATAATTTTTATAATAATTCAATATATTTTTTTAATTTTTATTTAAATTATCTTAAAATAATATAGAAAATGGTGATAGTAATTAATATATACATTTGGATACATTTTAAAGTTGCTATTTTTTTGTAACTTAGCGGGGTTTAAATTAAATTAAAATAGTTTTCAAATAATATACTTTTAAATTTAAAAATACATCTGTTTTAAAAATATTTTTGTCTCCTAAATAATAATGTTAAATTTTGATGAACGTATGTCGTATAGATTTTACTATACCAGAGTAAATAAAAAATTGTACTTATTATAGAAATATTGGAATTTCATTTTCTCTTATAAGATTATGAAATATTATTACAACTTTTAAATAAAAAAAAAAGAAGCATTTCTAAAAGTCGAAACTACTTTTATAAAAAATTTAAAAATTTAAGTTCAATTTAGTTGTATTTTTTGCTTATATTATTAATATGGAAAAGTTATAATTATATGTCATACTAGTATTATACAATGTATATAAGAATATAAGTTATTACGAAATCCTAAACTTTATCAAAATATATTCAAATTTATATTGTTTGCAATATATAGTCCAACTGGTAAACAAAAAAATAATGATTTGTCAAGAATTGGGGTTCGTGTAGTATTATAAATTTCTAAATATTTTATTTATTATATTTTATATAAAACCCGAAACTTTATTTTTTGAAGTAATGATATCTTTATAGATTAACATTATAAATTTTTCTTTGTCGTAAATAGTATTGTATGTGACACTTGTTCTCCACTCAAATGTATTTTATTACAAAAAAAAAAAACACAATAAGTATTTTATTCATAATGTATAATGAGTTTTTGTATTTGATTGCGTATACTATCTATAAATATATCTATGAAAATAAGAGTGATTTGTGTTTTACTCTGACAGGCTTTAGATTAATTCATTCTTAGTTTCAATTATGATAGTTTATTGTTTAAACTACACATTTATAATGATATTTATCAATAAATTATTAAATAACACAGAAAGATGTAATTTATACAAATCGAATTCAAAGAAGTGATCGATTTTTATTGTTCTCAATAGCGGATACCTTCCGGAAACGCTTTCGCTTTATTATGGGGTTATCGTGAAGCATATTCAGTGATATAATTAGGAATTGTTCAAGATGATTGAATATCAAGTGATATTATTCCTTCTGAAGAAGTATAACTTAAATTACCTTCAAAAATTTAATATAAATTTTGATTAGATTTATATGGAAAATGGAAAATTATATTTGAAATTACTGTTATTGTATAAATTAGAAAATATCAAAATACATAATTTTTGAAATATAATACAGTAAAAATACATAATCAATATTTTAATATTCTAAGGAGAAATAATAATACGTTTGGTTACTTGACCTATTTTACATGGTATACCATGAACTAGTCTTTTTTTGATTGAGATATTTTGTTGAATCTTTATTTAACAACAGGGTTAACTATTGTTGTGAATAAAAAAATATAAATATACATACATCACTTAAATTAATTACATTATTTTATACGGTTATTTATAATTAACAATATTAAAATATTATACAATTTTATCTAATTAAACTCAAATATTATTAATAAGTATATACTTACCTGTATATACCTATCAAAAAAGTCAAATAAAATTACGAATAGCTTTTTTCTTTATAAAATATACAATAAACATATACCTTAGAACAACATTCTATCGAAATTAAATTTTAACTTAAACTATGATTTATAGAAATTTGATGAATATTTTTAATGTATATTCTCCTTATGTTATATGTGACGTTTTATCAAGTATTGATGCAACTCAAGTTAAGATTTTAATTAATTAGTTTTAAAATTAAAACATTATATAAAAAAAGATATTTACTTTATACCTAATTAAAATAAAAGATGTACATAGAAATAATTTAGATTTCATGATATAGAGGGATGAAAACATGTTCCAATTACTCAAAATTTTTCAATCAAGGTTAAGCATCCTGGTGATATACATAAGAACAAAATAAAACGTTTTTATGGGATTTCAAATCCAAAATACTCCTTTGTGATTATACCTTTTTGGGAATTATAATCGTAATCAATATTTATGCATAACATTTTACAGCTCCTTATACATAATTCAAGTAATTTGTCCTGCCCTTCATAACAATCAACAGTTTTCTTTTCTAACTATATTATTGTTTTAATCGTAGATTTATTCCTAAATTGACTATAAAAAAGATTAACTCTATAATTTTAAAATAAATAACTTTAAATAAATACAGTATTATTTAGATTCTCCATTAAATATTTTATTTAGTTAGTAATATATTTTTACATTTCAAAACGTATACAAAATGTATGTTTATGTAAAATTAAATTTCATCATAAACCAAACATACAACAAATAATATATTCATTATATTCAATTTTTATACAACTAATGTAAATCGTATTTGTACATTTATTTTATTTTATTTGTTTAATTTTTTTTTTTTTTTAAACCTCTTCTTAATTTATTATTCTTGTTTATTATGAATGAAACTCTAAAAATTAATAAAAAAAAAAAAAAATTATTTTTCTTCAAAACGTGGATTTATAAAATAGACAAGTATAAAATAACATCTAAAGGATTAGTTTCTAGTTTCGAATTATCATAGAAAATATTTTACATAATTCAGTAAATTAAACATAAGATAGTATACATGAAAAAATAAAATTTAATAGTTATATATATAAAATATTTATATATATTGTTTTATATATACTACAAGTCACTAATTGTATTTCTTTCAGAATTAGAATCAGTATATACTAATAATAAAATAATGAGGAAATTTAATATAAATACTAAAAATAAAATTTTTTATAAGTAAAATATTTAATATTCTAAACAAGTAAAACAAAATAAGTATAATATAAAATAAATATTTTATAAACGTAGGGTTTTATAAATAAAAATAATATTTTCAGGTGTTATTTCCAAGTTACTAAATTAATTTTAAAAATGCTTTACAAATATTTTTCATAACAAAAACTACTTGTTAAACTTTGTTGGAAAATCAAAATCATATTATAGTTGTTGACATTATTTAAAATAGAGTGTAATATTATATATTATTCCATTTATAAATTGTTTTTCTCAAATAAAGACGATTTAAACTATAAGGTAATAATATAAAAATTATCTAATTTAGTATATATGTAAATAAGTAAATAAACAAATAGTTTATATAAGAAATTAATTAATCAATAAAAGCTTAGTCTAAAATTATATTTGTAAAGTACAACCATAGTATTATTATATATGTTTATTTATATACTAATTAACAAGTTTTAACCATTAACTAGTTTTTAATTTTAATTACATTTTTATTACTATACTATGTAATTTAAATATGATATTTTCATTAAATAATTTTCATAAAGTTGAAAATGAACAATACAATTTTAAAAACAATTAAGACTTATTATATGTTATAAAAAATAAATTTAAAATTATATGTGTTTTTTTAAATTATTAATTGTTGTAATAAAATGTTTAATTCTATTAAAAAAATGTAATAATGTAATAATATACATTTTTGTGATTATTTTAGGAAAGTATTTAATTAAAAATTTGAAAACGATTTATTTTTAAATTCAAATATTATTCTAAAGATATAATAATAGAAAATAATTAGAGTTGATTCCATATTTTTAATTTCGAATTTGAGCTATTAAATAATGTAAAGAATTAAATCCATTTATGATTCCGTCTTTAGTAATCAGAAAGACTAATGAATCAAAATATACATTTATTTAATAATAATATGTCCAAGTCAATCTTTAAGAGTAAGGATTAAACCTGTCCGACATCGGCCTCGACCTCAAAAATTCTTGTACATGATTTGAAATAATTTGAAGTATCACAATATGATGCAAGAATAGTCTGTTGTATTGACCATTTTGTAAATTTTCCAAAACTTTATTACTGTTTAATCATTTTTGTAAGTCACTAATTTAGTTTTTAATTAGAAATATAGTATTTTTGAGTATTGATGAATATTCAATAGGAAATATTTGGGATATGCGCGCCCCCAAATAAAACACGAGAACAAGTGCGCAACAAGTACCGCGGAGCGTGCGTGAGTAGGTGTTAGTTCCGGAGCTATAAGAGACTGCATTCGGATATCCCGTCGTCTTTTACCATCTCGCACTTCGACTGTTAACCGTTCGGTACACACTCGATCGTTTTTGATCAACACTAAGCCAAAGGTAAGTGAAATTTTATATATTGTAATAAAATCATTCATTATTTTGGTGGTTTATAAAAATAAACTGTTATTTATTATTATATTATGCATAAAAATGAAAAAATAAATTTAAATAATAATATTATTTTTAATTTCACATTGAAAACTTTTATGAAAAAAAAAAAATATATATATATACATATTGTACTCGTATTATATTATGTAATTTTTTTTATGTATATGAAATTTAATAAGTGTTTTTTTATGTAAAAATTTTCTTACACTTAAAATGAAAAATAGTTTATTTTCTAATATAATATGTCATTTACATAAGTTTAAATACTTTAAATTTAAAATTTTCAATCAGTATTTAAATATTGTATTAATTTTTTTTGGCATATTTCGCTAAAATACTTTTAGATACCGGTATTAGTTGTTTGAATAAGTTTATAAACGTTTGAATTAGTTCGTTAATAAAAAAGATTGAATATTACTATTCAGTTAATTATTGCAAGATAATAAAATATATATAATATATTTTTTTTCTTGGATGAAGTATAAATTAAATATTATTTTACCTATTTAAAAGTAGTATGTATAAATAATATTAAATTATTTTAGTCCAATTACATTAAACATTTTTTTTTAAATATGTTAATTATGTATCATCTTTAATTTTATATTAAAAAAAATAATAGGATATTATTCGTTTGAAATTGAAGCAATATAATAATTTCCTATAAATTCGTAGAATAGAAAAAAAATTATATTTATTATAAAAAGGAACAACATTTTTAATATAAAGTAGTTCATTAGTAACAATAAATAACTATGTCTTCTATGATTATCATTTATAATATTTAATTTAAAATTCAGGCTGATTCTAGAAATCTTTATAGTATATTACAATTAGGTCGATGATATTATTGTGTTTGTAAATTATGAAGTTAAATAACTATAAAAACCCGCATGAGCCAGGTGGCTGTTAATCGTAACGTCATGTCGCCTTGTCTCTACGTATAAAACTGTGTAGTTTACTATATAAGCGAACTCGAAAAAAATTAAGCAAAATCGTTTTATTATTTTAAATTCAAATATTTAAAAACATTATAAAATTAATATCTAATACTTCGTCTTGATAAATATTAATAATTTAAATAAATCAAAAGTACTTATTTAATATTTAGCCTTATATAATATCGTCGATAAACATGTATTCGTATGTGCGAAATTTGATATACATATAACTTACGTCGCATACTTTCTCTGTGTATTACGTCATTCGTCATCTTGGTATGATGCCGTTATGAATTTAAATTTAAATTTAAATTTCATTAGAAGGTAATCCATTAACGAAAATTTCTAAAAAAGACGGTCTATTGTCATAGACATATTAAATATTGAATAAACCACATTCACCAATTTGATTATGACAATATGTCTTTGAAGATTTCAATGTTTTAAGATAGTTGGCCTAGTTTCTTATGTGCACATAAATCGGCACCAGTCAAGGGCACCCGCAGGAAATATTTCTAGGGAAATAACTGGAAAGACGAAGGACGATGATTTGTTTCTATTCAAAGAATTTCTGTACAGACATGTTGAATGAATGACCTTTACCTTTATCTTATCTACAAGAATGATATGTGTCTAAAATATATTTTGTATTTTCCCAATCTTTTTTAATTTAAAAGATCAATTTTTGGTTATGTAAATTATTTCGAAAACCGTTAAAAACTGAATCATATAAAGAAAAGATATAAATAAATATTTATGAAAATTATAAGAAATCATCATATTTAAAAGATCTCGGCTTATATTTTTATTAAAATACTATAATAAACATAATTTTTAAAAAATTCCTTTTATAGTAAAACTAAACTTATTAATTTGTAGTATTTCATTATTATATTATGTTATTATTATTTTTATTTAATATAAATCAAATAAACTGGAATATAGTAAGATCTGTAACAGTCTATATAACTAGAAATTAAAATATTTTTGAAAATTACAACGTGTTTTTTGTTATATTCAATATTGAAAAAAGTATTCTTCAAAAATGTATTATTTTTTGAATTACAATGAAATAATCAAAACTGATTTTATCAAAAATGTGTAAGTCTTATACTTAAATAATTTTTCCAATTTGTCAGTCGTTATTTTACACTAATGAAAGCTAATGATTTGAAAAATAAAAATATAAATTTAATGGAATTATATTGATGTATTGTATAGGGCTTCTACGCATTTCTCTTGCAAATACATATTTTTATAATTATATATATTTCATTGATAAAACATTTTAAATACAGTGTATATTATGAGATGTTATGTAATATAATACAAATTACAATACATATCAATTTTTTTAAGAAACATATATATTTAATATTATAATTTTATAATTAATTCTATGTAACTTCTCTGCAGTTTCACCTTTTGGCATTAAAATATAAACAACAGTATTATTAAAGTTCAATAAACTGTTTGTACTCGTACATTATATTTAAAATGAACGCTACCGTCTTTTATCGATTTAAACTAAATTTGTTGTTGAAACCAGAAGAGAAAGTTTATGTAAGTGGAATTTTCTTAAACATATATTGACGCAACTAATGTATATATATATATATATATATATGATAAATAGTTATAAGCTTTTATAATATTGTTCTACAATATAAAATATTGACTTATAGGAATTAAAAATTAAAATCAAGATCGTTACAATATTAACTAACCCTAACTGATTTTATTGCATTATAGTTTTTACATTTATATTCCAACCCTTAAAATTATAGTTCTGAAAATAGAAAAATAATTAAAATATATTAGATACGTTCAAATTTAAATAATAACTGATGAAACAATTAATTTATTATTTATTTTAATACTTTACATTACTTCCATATTAATATTGGTTTAGTAGAGTACAGTTCAAAGATTATTTAACACGATTTTATATAACCATGCAATTTTTCTGAAGCGATGTTTTGTTGTTTGACATTTATACAAGAATTCACTCGAAATAAAATAATAAAATCGAATAATATTCAACCACAAGAATTTAATATAAAACAAGAAAACGCATATATATTTAGATAATGTAAAGAAAGTAATCTAGTTTCCACCTTTTAAAGTTAAGTTTTTATATTACTATTATATTTATCACATGGTTGGGTTTATGCAAGATTACATCAGGATCTTCTATAAACATGAATATTTACAAACATTGTGGTTTAATTTTTTATAATTATGCTACTTGCTTAACTACTCAGTATAATATGAGTATAACCACAAATTAATGTTCTATAAACCAACTTAAAAAGTCTAACCATAATATAACCGAAAAAATCTTAATCCATGGAGTTACATACATTTTTATATGGACTGTATAAATGATAAACGAGCTCATATTAACAAAATATATTTTATGAATGTGCTAATAAAAATTGAAAAGATGTAGGTACTGTATGTAAATTATATTTTAGTATATATCTAGTTTTATATTCCTTAACTATACCTAGATATACCTTGTTCTATTCGTACTCTATTAACTTAATACATTTATAAAAAATGCCAGAAAAGGTTACCATATGTTTGATGTAAGACTACGCAGAATCAAAAAATAATACTTAATCTCCTTATAAAATATTTTTTTTTAATCAAAATTATTGTATAAAAAAAATTTAAATCAAAATTTTCAAATGTTATATTACAGTTTAAACCCTATCAATAATATAAATGTTTGTTTGATACACTTTAATTAAATTAAATGATATGTAAAAATATGAAATTAAAATAAATTGTTGTCTTAATTCAATTATGAGCAAAAAATGAAAACTATCAGCATTTTTTAGTTAAAATATAATAAAATATGTACTTAAAAATATAAAATTTATATAATCAAATATATTTTTCAATTTTATTATCATAGTTATAATTTCACTATATACTATATAATTTTACTTTTCTCTAGTATAAATAACTTAAAAGTATGATGGATATAAAAACGATTAATAAAAATAGTATAAATACATTTCAACTAAAAACTTTGAATGAGAATTCTTAAAATCTGTTCAACTTTTTAAAAATAAATATTCTAGAATTTTATGGAAACTATAAATTAATTTACACTTTAAATTACAAACCCATTACCAAACTTTAAAAGTTTAATACTTAAATGCATGTACCATTATATTGGTGTATTTTAAGTTTAAAAAAGGTCTTATTTACCCATATCATTTGTCTCAATAAACGATGCTGATTACTTTTCGGAAGTATTGCATATATGATAGTTCGTTTTACATTCCTTAAACGGAAAATTATCCATAACATGGTACAATATGTAGTGGTAGTTTAGTCCATATTATCAATAATATTCGTATATTTTAAAATAAGCTAAATAGGTTGTTTTCGAAGATAAAGGTAATTACTATTTAAATTGCAAAAGATCACTTGACTCTAGTAAAAAATCATGTATTAAATATTTCATTACTTGAAACTAATTTTTAGTATTTAAAATGTAAAATATTTCAAAAACTAATTAAAAGTTTTTAATTACATAATAATCAGCTACTTGTATTCAGTATTTATAAAAACTTAAGATGTGATTGATATAAATATAGGTATTATATTAAATAATAAATTATCAATATAGCAAAAAATGAAGTGTGTTACTCAGTTAACATGAGCTTATTAAATAATTAAAACTATTATTTATACTAAAAAATTTAAAAAAATTTATATGTACTAAGTATTTACCTATACGAAACTTTTTTTATAACTATGCCAATATTTATATTTATCTTCCTGGTTTCTATGTACTGCCATAATATACATTATTAAATTATGAAAAATATCTAAATAATTATTAATACATTCAAAATTAAATTAAATTATAGTTTAACTATATCTTATATTATTATTTTGTTTTTACAATTTTATTAGTAAATAATTAAATTATATTTTTAATTTATATTTATAATTTAAATTTTTAAAATGTATGTTTGAATCATTAATTTTTGTTTTCTTATAAAATTATTTTATTTTGAATAATTTCAAGTATTTTTTAGATTTTAGTCGTTAATACTGTGATTTTATTTCTTATATTATATCTACAATATTAATAAAATAACAGTTATAATGTTTTCATAATTTACTTATGAAATGTAATGTTTTTGTAATTGGTTTTATTTTTAGATATTTGAAATTATTGATTCGACTCTGATTTGCCTAAAGTTTTTAATTTTTTACGTGTAGATCTTACATTTTTTTATCATTCAAAAATCCGAATAAATTTAAAATTATTCTTTGGTTTTATTTTGTTTTGTTTTGCTTTATAATTTAAAATTTATTTTTAAGTATGTTTTAGGTTTATTTATTTTAGTAACTTATATTAAAATAAATATATCAGTTTATTTATAATTTCATATATTTAATGATTTTAAACATAAAATACTGAATTATATTATTTAAAATAATACGATTGAATACATTCTACATATTGACTTTTAATTCCTGAACAAGTTAATCTACATAGTACGCATATATTACATATACTATTTTAAATAAAAAATGAAATTACTTAATCGTTTAATCCCAAATCACACCATGACTACTAAAAACAAAAATGTAAAATTAAATTAAAAACAGAACTTATAATATGCTTAAATAAAAAAAATATGGTTGAACTAATAATATAACTCCTCTACTCATTATAACTTTAATAGAATTATCACTATGATTTACAATTTTAAATTACTCTTGAATAAAATGATCTTTATATTGTAACATCTCGCACTCTTATACGTGGTCAGATGAGTGGAGCATTATGTGACGGACCGTATCGGGTCGTCAACCTATGGCCGAGGCGTTTGCCGGAGCCTATAGGATTTTTTTTTTTCTTTAATCATAATAAATTGGAAATAAGGAGATGCCACCAAACAGATAAAAATATACAATCAGAAAAATAAAAGAAATTAGTATATTATCTTGGTGCCGAGAAAGCTCATTCGGGCATAAAACTCGAATAAAAAATAAATTAAAAAATCAAAATACATTTACCGAGAATTAATTTTAATAATAATAATGGTGATGGCTACTTCGTGAGGGACCGTAATCAAAAACCGATCTACATTTTTTGATATGTCATCATAAGTTATAATAATTCAAAACTGCAAAATAATTTAACACATACAAACAACTACACAATCAAAATGAGGATACCGGCCAAAGTATAAATAATAATAAGAATAATAAAAAATATATATATCACCCTACGCCCATGTTCTATTACCCTAAGGCGTGGTCCCGGAGACACATCGGTAAAATCTTCTTCTCAGCCGCCCATGTTGTTTTTGCAACGGAAAAAGTAAGACAAAAACACGAATACGAGAACACGCAGTCGTGGTGTCTCTCACCTCGACCACTCTATTTTTATATTGATAAACCGGTACCCTGTACAGTGGATATAATTATAATAATAGCGTGCAGTCCCGGTCAATTACGCAAAAACGGATATGGAGATGGCAAAACGACGAGTCGACCGGAATACCTCATAATACGCTCGGAGGTGTCTTAATTGTGAACGCTCGGGGACGTATGGACTTCGTCTTCTAATGAATACCGTCCGTGGTGTTTATAGAAACTTTTGTAGCTAACTGATTTCTTACCTTACAATATTTTATTACATTTTTTTTTTATTTATTTATTTATTTATTTTTTTTTTTTTGGTTTATTAGGCCTTTAAGACCATCCCGTCTCACAACCAAGCTTCCATCCTTTCCAGTCCAGAACTAGATTTTTCCATCTGGAAGTCTTACTTATATATTTTTTTAAAATGATTATTATAAAGCAACATTATAAAGCAACATTTTTAGTAGTATATCATTATCATAAAATAACTAGTGTAAAAATAAATCGACACTTATAAAATTATACAGAAAATATAAAATCAAACAATTTGAAATAAGCATGTTAATTTAAAAATATTATAAAGTATAAATTTTAAAATAATAAAATGCATTGATTATCGTTATAATAAATATAACACCTAATTGATAGTTTTTAGTATTAGTATAACTAATGTTAAATTATATACTTCGGTAGTACCTCCACTGAGAGGACTCTACTCTCTATACTAATAATTTTTATAATTATTTTTATTTTAATTTATATTTACCTACTGATTTTCTTTGATAAATTTAAATATATATATAAATATACATAAATTTAATTAATTCAATTTGATTAATCAACATTTAAATATCAAATAATAAATGAAAAATAACAATATTTATTCTAGTATAATACATGTAGTTATAATTATATTTTTAAGTTTTAATTCATTTCATTTCTTCTTATTCACACTGTATTTTATTTAAAATTTAATTTTAAGAACACATTACTTTAAATTCTTTGTAAATATTTTCTTAACATAAGAACACTGAAACATGAATAAACCTTTTAAGACCACTACAAAAATGTTTAAACTTAAATGTTTAGTTTATTATAGATAAATTTGTAGCCAATTTTTTTTTTTTTTTTTTTAAATTATTTCAATTCATAAGTTTTAATTTACGAAAAAAAAAATTATTATTATTATTTTTAAAATATATTTTTCTGAAATTGCACTATTATTTAATTTAAATAAAACACCACTGATACAAATATAAAAATTAGTTATAATTATTTTTATTATAAAAATAAAAGTTTCGTAAAAAAATATACTTATAAGTATTAAAAGTAACATACATTTCACCATTATGAAATGTTGGTTTATAAATGCTAAGACGTATACGTTTAAATTTTACATGCTTTTAAATGATTTAAATAAGATAAGATAAAAATGTAAGAAGTACAATTAATATAATAATAGACCTTATTCATACTTGTATAATTAAAAGTAATTCCAAAATCATAAATTTTGTTTAAAACTATTATTATTTACTTATGTAAATTTTACTCGTATAACGTTTAAATTGAAAAAATCTTTGAAAATTAATCAAATAAAATTTATCAATCATAAACACGTTCATTCTTTTTGATCAAGATATACAGAGGTAAATATTCTCTCAATTTCTGTTAATTTTGTATACTAGTGAAAAAATATTTCTGGATAACTTTTTGGGCTTAAATTTTCAGACAAATGATTGAAAATCAATTAATTTCAATGCCTTATAATGTTCTAAATTAACAAAATACAGCATTATATTACTAGTAATATTAACAACATCAAACTTGTTTGAATTTCATCAATAGTATTTTGAAAATTATCAATAGTATGTGAAAATAGAATGTTAATATTTCTTTTTAAAAAATCGAAAATACTTTTAGCTCAACAATAAATTTATGAATTCAAATAAATTTAAAATTGGGTTGCAAACGGATTGTGAACTTGAGTTTTGCTATAACCATTATGATATGTATTAATAATCAGAAATACGAAAACGAGATACACACGTAACTAGGCGTGAAAAAATGCAATATATATATAATTAAATAAATAATTTATATATAAAAATAAATAAATAATACTTCACCAGAAGTATTATTATATTTGTTAAATGCTAATAATAATAATAATAATAAATAGTAATAATACTTCAGGCTAAACTTTTATTTATTACATTATATTATTACATATATAAACAAATTGTTTATTTATTTATATATTAATTTACAAGTATTAACAATTTCATAGTTTTTAATTTTAATTACATATTTATTATTTTATAAAAACATTTTTGTATTGCGTCTACGATGGATACTTAAGATACTCAGCACGCCTTTTACGCATACTTATACCGTTAACAAATAATAAATATACTTTTATTCTGAAGTTCTTATTTTTTATGTTTCTAAATATCACATAATTTTAAAATAATGATATTAAGATTAAATCATAATCAACATTTTAAATTTGTAACATTAAGGGCATTAATTTAATATTTTATCAAAATGTCTTCTATTTTACCTTAAAATATATATTTGTTGATTAATCCTTCAAAAAACAAATTTTGTTTTTGTAAGTTTTTTATTCATACAATAGTTTTTTTTCGAGCTTCACATTATTATGAATACAAAACAATTGATTAAAAATAAAACTTATCCTGCAAAACAATTATTAATAAAAATATTATTTTTTCATTCAATGATATTAAAAATTAAACATTTTGATTAGCATTATTTTTTATTGTATTTATAATTCATAGATTCTCACTTAGTAATTTTTTATTAAACACATATTTATACATTCCAATTATATTATGCAATATTATAGTATAATTTATACATTCTATAAAACTATTATGTTTTAAAACATCGCCAACAACTATATTAAATGTTGTATTACCATACCATATTTCCTTAATTTACGAGATTAATATAATAGTTCATTTTTAAATATAAATATTGATTAAATAATTATTTTCATTATTTATGTTTTTAACTTATATTTCAATTATTAATTGTACGAAATGTATCAAAAATTTCATTATTCATAACTTTATTATAAAATTAATATTTTTTTTCAATAAGATATTTGGTCACTTATATTTTTTACAGACAATATAAAGAAAATACATTTATTAACAGATTAAATTTATTCATCATCAAATAAAAATAATCAGACTATTATTCAAGAAATAATTATAATTGTAATTTGATGTACTATTACTCATGTTTAATATTTTCTAAAGTTCACTTTGATAAAGGACATTCAATGAATTTGACACTTATCCGTGTTCTTAAATTTCAGTTATTATATGTTGTTTTTTCTGTAAAGTATTTCTTTTTAAAGTATTTACTTTATTAAGTATTTCATTTTACCATCACAACTTTTTAAAGCGTATTTTAAATGTTAAAATTTATCAAAATCTCTTTTTTATTTATTTTTTCATATTAATTTGATTTTAATTTATTCAATCTAATTATATCTTACAAACAAAATATTGAATTTTTTTATTCAAAATACTGAGACATTTCTAATTTATAATGATAATCAAAAGTAAGAAAGTAAGAACTACATACATATGTATTACTTTTTAAATATAAAATAACGATGTCTTTAACGTTTATCAAGACTTTATTTAAGTTTATCAAAAATCATAGAAAATGTATTACTTAATTATTAACAAGATATTTAAAAACTAGGATTAAATTATTTGTATTTTATAGTTTATA
This sequence comes from Sipha flava, assembly GCF_003268045.1. Taxonomy (NCBI): domain Eukaryota; kingdom Metazoa; phylum Arthropoda; class Insecta; order Hemiptera; family Aphididae; genus Sipha; species Sipha flava. Next base: position 2,210,009 of record NW_020273099.1, read on the forward strand.
TACAGTTTATATTAAGCAAATAATTTATTTAAACATTTTCTTAGTTAACATATAGTTTTTTAAATATTTCAAATTTGTAATTAATATAAATTTATCAATAAAAACATAAAAAATATTTTAAATAATCAGTTTTTATCAAATTTTAAATTTGTCGATAAATTCTCCGAAATTCCATAAAAATTATTTTAATAGAATAAGGTAATTTTTAATTTATCATAAAGTTTAAATGCATTAATGAATGAAGTGATACAAATTTTAACTACGAAATGAAATTTTTCATATTACTATATACAATCTAAACGTGCATAAGTTTATAATTAACTCGTTTTCAATTTTTAGAAAAAGTTTGAAATCAAAAATTTCTAAAAAAGCTAAAATATCTAAAATCTATTTTATAAATCGAAGACTTTTTATATTTATATTTTTATTTATGTATTCAAGATAGTTTTTACAAATATATTAAAAAATTAATAATTCTAACTATTATTACCTCTTTTTAGCTAATTTCTTAATATTACTTATATATTTTGATTCGCTGAGGCATAAACATATTCAATTATTAAATTTATGTTCTTAGTGTAATTAAAAACTAACATTGAATTAATTATTGAAGGTTTTAATTTCAAAAATAAATTATATTAAATATTTAAAAGTTATAAAGATGATTAGAATTTAATTTGAACTCTTTTATCCATTATAAATTAATTATTCAGATGTATAAACTATTTTTTATAAAATTTGAAAATTTGTTAAAAAAATTTGAAATTACCTAATTACAAAGTTAAAACTAATATATTACTTAAAATGACTAACTAGTTAGTACACTCTTGTTAAATTATAAATAATTATTACAGCAATAAATATATATTTTAACAGCAGTAGTGCTCCATTTTTAAATTATTTTTTGATCGTGCCTCTCAAAAAATGAA